>NW_027526385.1:52525097-53000097 GCF_048455015.1 Haemaphysalis longicornis | reverse complement strand
GCGAAAATACAGTACTTCTTTCGTAAGCGGCCATGTATTAACAGCAGACGTGAATTATGTAACGTGAAGCATAAATGAAACTCAATCTAATCACAGAGCCCTCCTATGACGGCCAATTTGAGTATGATTTTTTTTCCAATATACCTACATTGCATTGAGAGCTAAAAGCAGTCGCAAGAAACTGGAGACTAAACTTTTTTTTTTCGTGTAGATTCGATGCGAATACAGACAAACTTCGACCAGCACCGGAGGGCACCTGTGTAGAGCCTCGCTCCCGGGTTATCTCCACTAACGTCAAACGTAGGGAGGGGCGAAGCATGCAGTGTATAATATATTCTTGGCGCCTTCGCGTTTTCGCCAACGGAGATGAAGCCGTTGGGTAGTGCAGGCCCACAGCTTTCCTGTAAAAGTTTCTTGTCTTTGAAGCACGATTCTCTCTGGCGCGAGGCGTAAACGAGTGTCCGGGTGTTTCTTTTTTAGTACACGTTGCGTTCTAGCCCGACGCGTAAACGAGTTTCCCGGTGTTTTAGTACCGTGACTACGCCAGACGACGATTACGACGACGACAGGAGACGCCAACAGTCCAAGCCCCTAGGGGCTTCACCCCTAAAAAAGAAAGACAAGCCGCTTTAAAGCTCGTGCTTGGTGTGACGACACTGCGTTACGTAATCGAACGAAGGCGAACGAAACGCTCGCTGACGGGAGCCGCAGGCGTACGCGACAAGCCCCTGCCCCCACGAAGTGGCGTACGCGCGTTTACGTAAGCATTTCCTCCCGTGTCTCCTTGAGAGTAAAGGAGTCCGGCCGAGTGTCGACTCGTCATGCAACGCCGTTCGCATCCGCCTTCGTCACCGACAAGAAAGGCTTCTCTCTCCGTAGCGACTACGAGGAGATGACGTCAGAGTACCCTCAGCGTCCGCATCGACTTTCGGCGTGCAAATTTTAACAGCGAAGCTGCTTAGCAAGAAGTATTTAGAAGAATTTCAAATTTTGCGCCACAGTGACGTGTTATGAGCAAGAATGACGTCATACGGGCCAACAATTAAACATAATTTTCAATGCGTTAACCGCACGTTGGCATTCAAGTGATGCGGTCAAATGAAACTAGAGGCCCCATTACAGACGTCCAGTCATGTGTCGTCGCGACAGGTCAGTTAGGCGGCCGCCAATCGCACAAACAAGGTTCCGTGACGTCATAGAAAAGTAGCGGGAAATTTACTAGGGGTCGCGACTGCTTCACACGTTTTCTTTAATACCTCCGTTATTTGTTCGAAGACTGCGATGATATTGGTATCATTGTTATCGGGACTAAGCAGTCTTTCTAATAAGCCCAACTTGTATTTTGTCTTCATGGCTCCTTTAAGCTTCCTTTCCGCAAAAAAGGAATGATAACGGCCGAGGCCACTGCCATTGACAACCATCCACTAATCGATCAACCAACGACAACACAGCTTCCTTACAATAAAATGCTGTCACAGTAGCATGAAAGAAACATTTACACATTTGGCGAAATTCTCATGAATTCACCGTCGTCCCAGGAAACTTTCGTAATGGGTTTAGAATTTTTCACGCACTTCCGGCTGTTTTTTGATCCGATCGATTGAAGCTTTCGATCCGATCGAAAAAAAAAAAAGAACCTTTCCTTCAAGATAGCTAATTCGCGAGAAACCACTGGAGGACATAATACACTCTTGACCTGGTTCTATCTAGGCTTCAGGTAAAAGGGTTAGCCAGAAATTTTTATCCTGATCCTGGCGGTTATAAAGGGTATAGCTGGATCTGATGTAGAACGCTCCTTTTCTTCTCTTTATGTTTGTCGCCCTTATACGGAACTTAATAAAGGGGGGAGAGATGGAGTTCGAGAATGCAGCCAATTACTGTGACACGTACGATCCAGTAAAGATTTGTATAGACTGACGATGAGTTATGAGTACTCATAGTCAGTAGGTGTTGCAAGGCGTTCGTAACGCTCAGCTGACGTCACGATTGCTCACATGAAAATGCTAAAAAACGGTTTCTGTAACTGTTTGAATACTACGCCAAAACGAGATACCATTCAACGGATGAGTATTAAGATAAGATTCACCGCCTAGACGCTAATAGAAGCGATGCGCACGTATTCGCCGGCAAGTACTCGGTAAACGATGCTGCTGGGACAGTCTCTGCACTGGAAATTATTAAAAAATGGGCAGTTAAATATATTATTCAAGAACTACAAAGAAACCTGCATGCAAACCATTCTGCGGCAAATATTCGTAATCGATCGGATTCCGTTCAGATACATTGTCACCGAAAAATTGTGTTGGCTACGCGAGCTTCCTCGGTACTGTCAAAAAGTGCATCCTTTGGGCCTGATTTAAGCACCCTTACTTCCGTTTTGACAGCTGTTGCTAAGTCGTCTAATGATACAGATCCATCGTTAAAAGCAGCTTTGCGCCACACACCTTTGTAACACTCTAAACAACTATAACAAACTCGCACGCTTATTTCTAGGATACTTTGCATCATCATCATCACCACCACCACCACCACCACCACCACCAGCCTATCTACGCCCACTGCAGGGCAAAGGCCGCTCCCATTTATCTCCAATTATCCCGGTCCTGTGCTAACTGCGACCAATTTATCCCCGCAAACTTCTTGATCTCATCAGCCCTTCTAACTTTCAGCCGCCCCCTGCCCCGCTTGCGTTCTCTAGGGATACACTCTGTTACTCTTAATGACCAAGGGTTATCTTCGATACTTTTACTGCCTTAAATTCCTTTTTAGAATACTTCCTGTCTGTCCGTCTGTCTGTCTGTCTGTCTGTCTGTCTGTCTGTCTGTCTGTCTGTCTGTCTGTCTGTCTGTCTGTCTGTCTGTCTCCTTATATCTCCCCCCCTCGCTTTCTATCTCCTTATTTCTACCTCCTTCCCTCCGTCTCTCTATCTCTCTCTGCCTCTTCCTCATTCTGTCTGTCCCTCATTTTTTTGCGCGTGCCCATGTCCGCGCGGATAATAAAGCGGCTCTTAATGCCGGCGGGCCCGTTTCCGATTAAATCCACGCCGCCGAGTCATCATTCACCGACACCCTCCGCGTGTTCACCTGGCAGCGAGATTTACGTCCTAGAACTTTTCTTGTTCCATTTTATTTGAACCCTGCGCGCCGACGCGCCCAGCTCGACGCCGCCATCCCGTTCATTTTGTGCCTCCACGGCGCCGCTCATATCCGGTGACAGCGCGCGCCGTTCCTCGACCCCCTTCCCCTCCAAGCGCGCAACCTGGCGCCCGCCCTGTTCTATTTCCTCCTTCCACAGAGAGAGAACGGAGGAATAGAAGCAGGGAAGGAGATATTTAAAAAAAAATGGCGCAGCTTGTACTAGTGGTGCAAGGCTGTAGAAACAGCGGATGCTGGGGGTCGACCTAGCTTCTTCCGGTTTTGCAATGTTTTGCTAGCCTTTGCTAGGCCTTGCTAAGTTTTGTTAGGTTTTGCGATGTTCTTGGTAGGCTAGTACGAGCTGCGGAAATTTTTGTGCGTCTTAGTAGCCCAAGAAAGACTATGGCCTTTAAAATGGTATAGTAACGAGTGCGCACACGCATATGCCCCTTGTGCTCACATTTGAGCAGCTGCGAAAGTCGGCTTCACTGTTAGAATACCTATTTGCGGTGGTGCACCCTTTACAGGCGGCGCAGTATTTTCGCATTTTTTTGCTAACTCCACCAGACCAACGCGTATGCTCCTTGTGCTCACATTCAAACAGGTGCGAAAGTCGGCTTCACTGTTGGACTACCTATTTGCGGTGGTGCACCCTTTACAGGCAGCGCAGTATATTTGAATTATTTTGCTAACCCCACCGGACCAACGCATATGCCCCTTGTGCTCACATTTGAGCAGCTGCGAAAGTCGGCTTCACTGTTAGAATACCTATTTGCGGTGGTGCACCCTTTACAGGCGGCGCAGTATTTTTGCATTTTGTTTTGCTAACGCCCCCGGGCCAAGCTCAAGCTTAAACACCTCCGCTGTTAAAAAGAATGTTCCTTTCGTCGCAAATGTCATCGAAAGACGATTGTCTGCTGCCGCCAATGCCACGCAAATGCCTCTCTTCTCTCCGCCGACCATCTCTCATGCTCTTCCTCTACCATCTCGCTACTACCACGACAAACACGGTGGAGGTCCGCTCAAGTCAATTTAATTTTCCCGCGTTCGCACTTCTCGCGCGCCCTCTATCGGAACCTTTCGTTACCACTGGACTTGGAACGACGCCTCGATGCATAGGCTTTGGCGCGAGCCTTTTTGTTTTATGTTAAACCATTGCTTTCAGCGTGGTTTTCTTTTAATTTTATGTCGCGACAATCGAGCGCACATTTTTAAGTAAAAGAACACTGCTAGTACCCGTTATGGTTTGGTGTTTTGCCTGAAATACTATGCCTAATGGTTTCTTTGTGCTGGACAGTGTTGACAGGTACGGAGAGTGCTGCCAGATTTAGTAGCCTGGAAATGGTATGCCTGCTTAAACGACCCGTTTAAGACTTTTTTTTTAACTTTGGGCCGGGCGGCTCCATCGACAGACAGACAGACAGACAGACAGACAGACAGACAGACAGACAGACAGACAGACAGACAGACAACAAAATTTTCCCGTAAAAGTAGATCAAGAAATACTATCGTCTTTAAAGGGACTTTAAAGTGTCTACCGAATACGTTCATCGCTGCAAGTGAAAGAAAGCCGGCATATAGCCGCTACACCGCTGGTATGAAGTAATTTCAGCACTCCAGTAACGCAAGGACCGGGAAATGGAGAACAATCTGATGGGCATAGAGCAGTAATGTTTGGCTGAGGTACTTCGCGGCCCCCCAATCTAAGTACTGGATGTGCTTGTTTACCACGTTCTGCAAGCATTTAGGATATAGAAATGTCGAAAAAGTGTTGCAGGATCCCTCTTAAAAAATATTACGCAACACGGATCACCTCTGTCCTCCCCGACAAAATTTCGTGACGCCTGTCCCGTTCCGATTGGACTAACCAGATTTCCGTTCCAGTTCCACTTTCGACTCGCCCGCGACTGTCTTGTTACGAAGCTCTTCGCAAACGTGTTCTCCTGGCAGGACTCGAGGTAGTCATTAATTAGGAGGCCCCATCCCTCGCGTTTTTCATTACGGCCCGGAACAAACGGGGTACAGAGCGCCGCGTGCTGCTTTCGGAACACGCAGGACGTTATATATACCCCGGTTATAAAGCCGCGGCAAACACGAAAGGAACAAAGGATATCGAGCATGAGAACGCGCTGATGAGGGCAGCCTCATTAGCTGATAGCTGGCCGCGCTGGGCTTCAACTTTAACCTTCCTCTAACGAGGCTACAGGCCTCATTGTTTCGCGGTGATACTTGGGGAGGAAAAAAATGGGGAAAGAAATAGCAGTGGCTTACCTCGGCTATGCCAGGATATACGTAGCGTGAGCTAAAGTTCAGCTGGTTATTCTTATGTTTCCTGGTTGTCTAGGATTAGCTGATTATCATGCTTACTGCTGCTAAGACGATTTCTAATCCAATTCAATCCAATCCAATCCAGTCCAGTCCTGTAACTGTTACTCGCGCATGCGCAGTACGGCTCTCCAGGATCCACGGGAAACAGCTATCAAGCGGCCCCCGCGCAGCGTCAGACTTGGCTGCTGCGCAACGGAGGCGCACAGCTGGGCACGCGCCGGCGCCAGTGCGTCTGCCTCGGCCATGACGTCACTCCTCTGGAATGCGCAGACCGGCGAATGTGCAGACCCAATTCTCTACACACCCGTACTCCAATTGGATTAGATTTCCAATCAAATCCAATCCAATCCAATCCAATTCAAACCAATCCAAAGCCAATCCAATTCACTGCTCCTCTCTCTTGCGCAGTACGGCCCTCCGAGGTCCACGCGAAACTGCTCCACCTCGGCCAGTGTAGCTTACGCTACAATAAATGGTACCACAAAGTCTACCGTAACTTGCTTGTGGCTGAAAAGCACCGGATCAAAACGCGTCTTTCTTCCGCGGCTTCGAAATCCCCTTTGTTCCCGTGGGGAAATGTAGCAGTGACTTGGAACGGTCGGACAATTAAGACTCGCGACCACGCTGCTACAGTTGTTGAGATCGTCTGAGATATTCATTGCGGGTCTTGTCGATTATAGTTATTTTTGTCGATTGCCACCCGTTCCCTTTCGATGCGGGATGATGATTTTAAAGCCTGTAAAATGACAAACCTGAACGGATATCGACACATGTACTCTCCGGCAGCGCCCTATACCATTCAAGTGTGTAATGAATACGGGCCGTTCAAAGCTAGTTCTCCCGTTGTAGGGGCCTCTCCAGGAGTCTATACGACGCAATGTCGACCGTTTCGGCAAGCTGCATATTGCAGTCCACGCCGTAACTACGAACTAAAATGATGTCAAGAGACTTTTAACAAGCTTAACTACCGTCTACATTGGCCATGCCTCTTCGATTGACGCGCAAGATTTCTAGAAATGCGTCTGCATTCTGAGGTGGCTCCCCTGAAAAATCCATCCATTCGTCTGTCTGTAACACGTGACACAATGTCATCATCATCAGCAGCGTCCCAATCATCATCACCAAGTATGTGTCGACTGCAGACACCGACAGGCCATATGAGGAATTTAATAAAAGTATACTAAAGGCTTTTTTTTAAACACGAGGTGCTTTATAATAATAAACCGCAGGCCCCAAAGTTAGGGGATCCAAGGGAAACATACCTAAATTGCAAGTGCGGATTTGAGCATTGGAAATAGTGCCTACGCTTCGCCTGACAATTCCCACTCGCGAGTTTCTAAAAATGCTTAGTTGCTCCATGAGGCGAGTTCCTCAGGCAGGCCTCTTGTTAGAACTCCAACCCGACGACGTATCTGCGCATCCAATCCCTTCTTGGCAACAGTGCTACGAAGAATTTAGAAGCGAGCGTACTCCCAAACGTTCGCTTTTTCTTTTTTGCTTTTTCGGGCGCACGAAGAAATGAGACTCTTACGAGCCGATATACCTACTACAATAACCAAAACTTAATTCAGGATGCAACAAAATTTGCCACTTTACACTGAAACCCACGCGACGCCTAACGTCAATAGGACATTAGAAAACTCGATCCGCTTTCACGCTCCATTTCGACTAGATGCGATTTGAACGACAAACTCGACTTTGGGAGGGAATTAAACGCGGGCACGGCGCGGTGTTCGAGCTGCAGAAACCGTTCTCCGGCGTCTCCTTCTGCCCGAGTTCAACTCGAAATGAGGTTCCCAGAACGCATCTGAACCTGGCTTGCTCAAACACGGACTCGAACGAAAGGAATCAATACTGTTTTCCCGCTCGGACGCACAGCTTAACCGGCATTACCAATTGGGAAACTGGATGAGCCTACGTTGCGGATTTCTCGCTAAGTTGCTCTAACGCCAATTACAACTAGCGGCTGTTTTCTTTTTTTTTCGTTCTTGTATTTTACCCTTTAAGTGTGAATCGAGAAAAGATTGATATCGCTAGTTTACAGCTCTCGATAAACTGTTGAAAAAATTCATCGCGAAACAGTCTTCCTGTACTCCGACTATACGCTTCACGTATTAGTCGATAAATGTCTGCAAACTATAAGTTGGCATCTGTTTTAAACTGAAGATCATTCGAATACAGCGCGAGGTTTTGTAACATCCCCCCCCCCCCCAAAAAAAAAAAATAGGTAAATAAAAACGACGTCAAATTGCCTTCTCGGCGATTCTGCTCGTCAAGTCGCAACGCGATTTTACGTTTGATGTTTTATGTATGCTTGCTTTGCGGCTGAACGCTCCCTCCTGCAACTATTGCTCAGCGAGCAATTTGGCACTTAGTTTAACGAATTCCGAATTGCTTGCCCAACATTTTTATTGTATTTGTTGAGCGATTTGACCTCAGCTATGCAATCCAACCCAGGCCAATCTAATCCATCTCCTTAATTGTTCGGCCCTTTCCTTCTCTCACTCTGACATCTCACTCTGACTTGTTTAAGTAATTCCAAAATGCTTACCGAGATTTGCATCGGATCGGTAAAGCAATTTTGTAATTTTGTCCGTGCAATTTAATTCAACCAAAGCCAATTCAATCCGATCCCCTCCTTCATCGGATTTTTCTTTCTTTTTCTCTATGACATCTCGCCTTTACTAGTTCAACTACTTCCAAATCGCATACCGACGTTTGTATTGGATTGGTAGGGTAATTCTACGCATTGAATTTAGTCCTATCCAAGGCAATTCAATCCTCTCCTTCCTCGGCTCTTTCCTCCTGTCACTTTCACTACATTCCAAATTGCTTACCCACGTTTGTATTGGATTGGTAGGGTAATTCTACGCATTTAATTGCGTCCTATCCAAGGCAATTCAATCCTCTCCTTCCTCGGCTCTTTCCTTCTGTCACTTTCACTACATTCCAAATTGCTTACCGACGTTTGTGTTGGGTTGGTCGGAAAATTGGACACAACAAAGTCAGTATAGTCCAAGACAATCCAATTCACTTCTTTTCTCAACTCTTTCCATCTCTCACTTTGACATCTCCTCCTCCCACCTTCCCGAGAACCGGTCGGCCGGAAAACCGCGTAGCCTCTACAACGGCGTAGTGGGGGCGCATAACGTAGCCGGCGGAGCGCCGGCGCGCGGGCCTCTGAGCGGGAGCGTGCCGTGTGCAAAATTAAAACACCGAGTGGCGTAGCCAAAGGATGAGGGTTGGAACCCCACTCGCAACGTTCATTTTTCAGACGAAGAAAAAATCGATTACGCCCCCTGAGTCGAGATTGCAGCGCATGTTAAAGGAGCCATGAAGACAGAATACAAGTTGGGTTTATTAGAAAGACTGCTCAGTCCCGATAACAATGATACCAATATCATCACAATCTTCGAACGAATAACGAAGATATTAAAGAAAACGTGTGAAGCAGTCGCGACCCCCTAGCCAATTTCCCGCAACTTTTCTATGACGTCACGGAGCCTTGTTTGTTCGATTGGCGGCCGCCTAACTCACCTGTCGCGACGACACATGACTGGACGTCTGTAATGCGGCCTCTAGTTTCATGTGACCGCATCACTTGAATGCTAACGTGCAGTTAACGCACTAAAAATTGTGTTTTATTGTTGGCCCGTATGACGTCATTCTTGCTCATAACGTCACTGTGGGTGAGTTTTTAAATAATTCTTGCTTTTTTTTGTTAAAAAAAACATCTTTTGTGGCTGTAATGGAGCTGAGTGAGATACTGAATGCTAGTTCTTTCAAATTAAACGAAGTTGTATTTTCTCTTCATGGCTCCTTTAAAGTCTAAATTAATCCGGAGCACTCCATTGTGAGGCGCCTCGTGGCTCAGCTGTAACGTCGGTGCGTAAAAGCCTCAAAATTCGAAATTTGAGGTTTAACGTTGCACGAAAAATTGTCCTGGTGCGGGCTGAACACCGCCCGGCAATAACTTAGGCGCATCAACTTTCTCTTTGTAGAAACGCACATAAATTATTCGACTACATAAATGACCCACAAAAATCAAATTGGGGTTGTGCGGCGAAGCTACACGGGCGGGGGCCGTACGTACAGTGGAGGGCCCAGAAATCAATTTGGACCACCTTAGATTCTTTATAACGGGCGGCGAATCCGCGTACCCCCAACTCTTCCCGCAACGACGCCCATTATATCTCGTTTAAGGCTACTTTGGGACCGTTTATAGCTTTCGCCTTCGTGGTGGGCAGGGTACGCGGTCGGCCTATATACGAGGAGATACGGTCACTGCGACGGGCTCGCGCTCGGTTCGATTGGACACTGCCAGCGGCGAGCGGTGTTCCATGAACGCTCAGTCACTGCCTATAAGCGCATGGCACGTAGCAGTACCTCAGGGGCGAAGAACAACATAAGGGGGTGAATTTTTAATCGAAGAGATCGAGTGAAGCGCAAAAAGAAACAAAAAAAAAACTGTACGAAAGGATTTTCCATTCCTTTCCAGAGCTGGTTAGGTCGAGCGTTCAGCCCCGCTTTCTCGTTTGATATTTATAAGCTATCGCGGATGGGTCGTATATACGCCGAAGAGGCGAATCTCGTGTGCACGGGTCCTTAGTAGAGACCTTTAGCAGTGCCAGATTACGTTCTCCTTTACGGCGAAAGCCTTAGATCTTGACGTTTGATGGGATGTGTCAGGAGCATAAAAAGCGAACGGAAAATCACAAGCATAAGAAATGAGGGCGCGAGCTGGAGAGCGCGTCGGGATATGGAAACACAGGCACCGAAGGAGGGTTTTGAGAAAGAGCTACGGACCGCAGAACGTTCTATACTGGGGTGAAATGGCAACGACGACGACGACGACGACGACGATGACGATGACTATGATGATGATGATGATTGATATTGGTATCCTCTGTATCGGGGTGATGACGTGTCATCTTATAAAAAAAGAAATATTCCTACGTTTTAAACTATTCGTTCAATACTAGCGCTGCTCTTAGGGCAGGCACAAAAAAGCTTATTAGGCACGAAATTTTTTTTTTTTTCTGTTACAGGTGGTAGCTGTCCTAGGCAGCATTCCCTTCGCTGCTTTTCGTCCACCAGCATTCTAATCTCCTCTTTGTCGCCTCGACAGCCTTGAGGTTACCTTCCTCTGTGCTACCCTTAAATTCCAGGGCTTCTGGAAACCAAATATTTCCCTCATGTAGATTTGGATGGATGCCCTCGCATTCTAACGGAACTTGCCGCTGTGCCTCATCACCGCAGCCGGATGTTACTCCGCGCGGCGCAAGTAGTGCGTTACTGGGAGTATTTTGAACATGGCACGAGCCGTTTCCGTGATTTATTGGACTTAATATGCGTATAAACTACTGCAGCGACGACAAAAAAGCGACACTAGAAAAGGCCGACGACATCACGCCTTTATAGCAATCTCTCAAGACGCGCACGCCCGTTGATATCCAGGTCCGTCGCAACGGCGGAGTGATAGCGTACGAGCTATTGCCGTTCTTAACTTGTTACCGAGTATAGACGCGCCTTGCATTACATATTGCCGCGTGGTCTAGGAGCTCCATTCCCCATTGCTATGAATGACGACGCACCAGACCCTAGTCGCGGGAGGGAGTACCGAGAAAGTACGCCACGGCAGAAGAGGGCAGAGCAGCTCGTAATGCCACTCATCGTAACCGCAATCGAGAGGAAGCGGTTCTTAGAAGGTTCCAAGCCTAACTTTTAAGTGCAATGCACTTCTTAAGCGACCCTGAACCTGCGTCCACCGGCGATGTCCGCGCACGTGGAGATGGGCGCGCGCAGCCTGGCCGCTGACATGGCACATACCCACGTGGGGGATTGGCCAGGAATCTCCTCGTCTTCCTTGGCAACGGGGAGAGATGGGCGCGCGCTGCCTGGCCGCTGACATGGCACATACCCACGTGGGGGATTGGCCAAGAATCGGGCGTGAGAAGGGCTAATGCACCCGCTTAAAGGAGTACTGACACGAAATTTCAAAGCTGAGATCCGCTCTAGCAATCAAGTACAACGACAACACAAATAGGTGTCTGTGAATAAATGCATCTTTCTTTCTTTGTAGTTGTGTGTGTGTGTGTGTGATCTCTCTTTCGCGAACATTACCGCGCGCAAATTCAACTCGTGCATTCGCACTTTCACATTCTTCCCCTCGGGGAAATGCGGGGAATTTTTTGAAGACAATTGTTTTTTATATAGGTCTTGTTTTTTTATTTATTTATTTATTTATTTATTTATTTATTTATTTATTTATTTATTTATTTATTTATTTATTTATTTATTTATTTATTTATTTATTTATTTATTTATTGTTCGTTTCTTTTTACGTGGTTGTTTTTTGTTTATTTTATATATTTTATATATAGGCATTTCTTTGGGTTTGCTGCCGAGTGGTATAACGATTGAAGATTGACGAAGAGGCCGACTGACCGGCGCGGGCCCCGCAGGAATTAACCACGATACAAAAACGACTGAAAAACGTGCGACGGAAAGAAACGTACTGTGCGATCGATGATTAGAAGGAACCGCTATCATAATCGGCATCATCATCATCATCATCATAATCAAGCGTCAACTCTGAATTGAGGGTTTGTCAGGTTTGTCATCAAAACAAGTGCTGTTTGAAGCATGCACGCGCGCGCAGTGCGCGTCAAGCGAGACGAATATGCCAAAGAAAAGAAAATAACACGAACACTTGCGGCATAACTATCCATGCCTAAAGTGGGCGGGTGTTGACTGCATAACGTTTGCCTAATTTTCATTTACTAACTCCAACCACGCCTAACCCAAACACGTGTCGTTTATCCGCGCTCGACTATACCCTTGCTGTCCGTATACTAAGTAGCTACAGCGGGGCGACAGGTGTTTTTTTTTTTTTTTTTTCTGGGGAGGGGAGCCAAGCACGCTCGATTGCCGGAATGTAGTCGCGTCCAATTAGCGTCCTCCCATTTGGAGCACTCGGTGCTTGACATGATAGGAGTTCTGCGAGTGTAGCAGAAAAACGGTGCAGGCCAAGGCGCCCCTTCGTCGTAACTTAACGCCACGGACGGAGCTAATGCGCTCCATTACTAAAGAGAGGCTCGGGTTCCGGTCTCCGGACGTATCTAATAGCGTCCCGGAAGTGACTTCTGATGTTGTATTTCGTGATGTAATAGGCGAAATTACTTTATTTTTTTTTCCTCAATCCTTGAAGCGATGTTTACACAGCGCGTTTGCACCCACGAACCGTCCTACCCTGTGAGGTTAGATCGCTGTTCACGCACTAGTGCAGCCCTGGTGTAAGTCGCGATCTGCACAGAAATGCCTCTAGCGGAGACGATGATGATGATGGTTGAATGTTTATCGCACAAGGCTAAGTAGGGGAAAGAGCGCCAAAAAACGTGGTTAACAAACAGAGATGAAAAGGTAAGTTTAAAACCAGTAAGCAAGAATAACAATAAAATTAATTAAAGACAATGGAGATGCCTGGTGTAGAGGGCCAGTTTCTGGTTATGCATGACGTGATATTATTTAATATACGACAAGTACTCGGAAACTCGCTATAAAGGTGTCATGGCAAGAGCGAAGTGGAACATGTAGTCTGTAAAGTTGAGGGACGTGTTTGTGCCGTGTTGTGTCTAGTAACTTACATTGTATTAGAATGTGGATTGCGGATAGGTGTTCTCCACACCTGCTAGAAAGGGGTCTTGAAGAGCCAGTGAGCAGGTGCGAATGTGTCGCATGCCAGTGTGACCTATCCGTAGCCTGGCCAAGGTGTCTTTTCTGTATCTGTTGCGTGTGTCGGTGGTGTATGGTCACAAGTGTGGCTTTATTACAAGTAACTTGCTCTCGGTTTGTTTACTCCAGTCTGCTTTACTAATTTGTCGTCGAATGTGTGGCTTGAGGTCGGTGTAGGGTACATCTGTAATGTCTACGATGTTCTCAAGAGCACCATCGGCAGCCCTTTCGTGTGCCGCCTCATTCCTGGCACAGTCCCACTGTGGCCAGGAACCCAGCGTATTGTTGGTTCAGGCTTTTCCCGTATAGGCTGACATTATGGCATTGTAAGGAAGATTAACGACGTGGCTTCTACGTGGCATTGTAGATGCTAGTGCGCATACAACGCTCGGGGAGTTTGTATATATGGCTGATTTAGGAATGTGACGTTATAAAATGTGATTGACGACAAGAAAAAATCCCGATCCACCTCCCCTAACGTGAAACCTGAGGAGGAGCGAAGCATGCAGTGTATAAGTGTATTCTTGGCGCCTTGGCGTTTTCGCCAACCGAGAGGAAACCATTTGAGGGTAAGGTATACAGCTTGGCTGTAAAAGTCTCGTGTCTTTGAAGCACCAAGCGTTCCAGCGCGAGGCGTAAACCAGTGTCCCGGTGTTTTTTAAAGACGATAGTCTTTCTTGGGCTACTTAAACCCAGAAATTTTGGTCTGTCTGTATGTCTGTCTGTCTGTATGTCTGTCTGTCCGTCTGTCTGTGACTCGATTCAGCCACCCGGCCAAAGTAAAACAATGCCTGCGCAATAGTCTTATATAGTCACAGCTAAATGTGCCCGTCTAAGTCCGGTGTAATGTTCATACTTGTCAATATTGTTGAAGAACAAGATATTACGCATATATAAGACAATAAATGAATACAGAAGTGATATTTGCAGCGTTCCTTTATAAAAAATCGTACATGTTTGATTTTGGCGAGATTAAATACTTCATCAACTGAAGAAAAAAATATCACTCCGCCGTCGCCTGCTGTCGCCCGCGCCATATAGCTTCTGGCGGCATTTGAAGAAATCAAGTGGCAAGAGTTACGAAAGGTTCCACTAGATAGGTTCCACGTTCTGCTTGGAACGCACGTGGAGTAGGGAAACGCGGTTCTATCAACGTTGAAGTAGGGCGCCTCGATTCACACGCGTCTTCGCCGTACGGCAGCGTGGGCATCGAGACACCCGGTTTGGAGCAGTGGAACGCGGGAAATTTAAAATGATTTAAGCACACCTTTGGCGTCTTTACCTTGGGAGGAGCGCGACGCAACAGGAACAACATGAGAGGTGAGCGGGAAAGCGAAGGGAGGCATTTACTTGGCAAAAGTCGATAAAGACTATCGTCTTTTGACGACATTTGCAACGAAAGGAGCAGATACGCGGCCATTTTTTTAGTACGCGTTACGTTGAAGCGCGAGGCATAAACGAGTGTCCCGATGTTTTAGTACCGTGACTACATGAGACGACGGTTACGACGACGACGTGACACGCCGACAGCCCAATCCCCTAAGGGGCTTCGCCCCTAAAATGCCCTACGCTTCTGCTGTCAAAATGCTGCTACTCGAGTTCGGAGTGATGCATTTAATAAAACTAGGTCAATGAGCAGCACAAGAAACAGTATTGGCAGTTTTTGAAGCGTCACTGTAAAACTCTTCCCGTTGATATTTATGCTGCATGGAGTAGAAGTGCTGCGCAATCGCACTTCTTGGCACTCGGTTCTTATCAAGTTTCATAAAAGGTAGGTCATAAGAAATCGGCTGCAGCTGAAATGGTCGCAAAATGTTAGTAAAAGATTATTTTTACACACCTAAAAACCCAATAAAAAGACCAGAAGCTTCCTTTCTCACGCTCAGTGATCAGGGCAAAGAAATAGATGGACAATTTGGAAAGAACTTGGTTGAGGATGTATAGGTAACGACACCTTTAAAAAGATGGTTATTTACTGGTGAAATCTTAAAGTCATATAAAAAACCTATGTACGTTTCTTGATGTTCAAGGTACCATTTGTTGAATTCAACGTATACAGACCCTGGACCGGGCTAGTGCGGAAAGTACTCGATGCAACGCGAAGACCTAAATGTAGCACTGTAGCACTGGATCAAGCATCTTTATGATCGTTTTCATTGCCGACCTATACACGACCCTGCCGTAGTCTAACCGATACTCGAAAAGACTGTTATAGACTCGCAGAAGAAGTTCTTTGTCTGCACGATACGACTGGTAGAAGAGGACGTTCAGAATATTTATTGTTTTCAGGCATTGATGTTCAAGTTGTTTGATGTGTGGAATGAACGTAAGTTTCTCACCAAAGAGGACACCAAGAAACTTGTGGTCCTTTTTTACAGGAATTGAGACACGATTAAGGGCAATCTCAAGGTCCGCATGAATCCTCCGCTTGCGGGCGAACACAACAAACGTACTTTTGCCTGGGTTCAGTTTAAAACCGTTTAAGTCCGCCCAGCCAGCAAGTTTCTTAACACCGAGCTGTACTTGAGGTTCGCAAATTGACAGGTTACAGGAATAAAAAGATATTTGAACGTCGTCTAGATACATGGAACACGAAATGGTTTGTGGCAATGCCTCTCACGGGGCGCTCATCTTAACTATAAACAATGGGCAGCTTAAAACTCCACCTTGGGGCACACCATTTTCCTGCGCATGTATCCTGGACAGGGCCGACCCAACCTTGACACTAAATGTCCTCTTGGGTACGACGGGTGCGCCGGGCTCTACTTGGGTTCGTTATCTCGCTGCGCCGCCTGATTCCGGCAGTCGCTTGACATCGAGCGTTAAAGCGAGCTACGACAACAAGGGGAGCCGCTAAAGTGCTCCGCACTTGAAAACCGAACTCACTGCACGCAATATGCACTTTAAAAGAACAACTTGTAGCAAACCACGACCCCATGTACACCTGATATAAGGACTCCTATTTCTTTCGCATCCTCCACTGCGTTCTATCATGTTGCCGATTCCTCGCGGCATCAACGCTCGCATAGATCAAAGCCCCCCGCTGCAACGAGCTTACCACGCGTAGTCACTCAGACAGGTGGCCAACTACGCAGATTCCTCAACAACATCTTCAGCGTCGCCCAATTGCACTTCTAAAGGAGAACCTCGGAGACGCACATACCGGCGTCTCGGCGAATATTCCCGGGCATATTGCGCACCGCCGCGGGGTCTGGGAAGACACCCGATGAAACTTTCATGAGGGTGCCACGCGAGACGTGCTATATGCCGCTTCTGATTATTCTTCGCCTGCCGCGCGTGTAGTAAATATAAACGCGCCCGGGGCCAAATCTCGCCTTCATGTCTCCCGGGTACCTTGGATTCCTTGACGGGCGTTTTGTTTTTCTCCGGCGCACTTTGTTCCTCGAGTGCGTTATGCACTCAGTCGCGCCCTTTCACTGTACGAGTCCCCGGAACGATATACAAATGATCGGAGGGGGGGCGGTAACCCGGAGGGCAAATTACGGTACAGCGGCCACGAAACCCACGGCTTGCCTGCACGCGTCGCGGCCATATAGTATACCTCAAAACGGAAGTGTAATATATATATATATATATATATATATATATATATATATATATATATATATATATATATATATATATATATATATATATATATATATATATATATATATATATATATATATATGTGTGTGTGTGTGTGTGTGTGTGAAGGACGCACGAAACAAAGAAATGGTTTTTAACACGTACTGACGAAGGCCGGTCCCCCGGCCGAAACGTTAAAAACCATGCCTTTTTCGACGTGTGTCCTTTTTTTAATAAAATTGACCGGTGTCCAAGGAACGAAACTGCTTCTTGCTCGGATCGGATCGGATCGGATCGGGTCCCACCTGGCGGGCGTTTTTTCTCCACTTTCTTATTTTCCAAATTCTTTATCTTGAGCTACTACATAGTCCCCTTTGCTTTCCGAGGTCTTCTTGACTACCAATTGTTATTTCTGTCTTATATATATATATATATATATATATATATATATATATATATATATATATATATATATATATATATATATATATATATATATATATATATATTCCTTACTTGGGAAGCATGCTTTTTCTCCACTTTCTATCTCTCAAATATATCTCTCAAAGAATAAATGGCGAACCAACCTTTCCCCTCAGCCACCCTTGGCGTTCTTGACTACTGGCCCCTATTTCTGTATATATATAGATACACAGATGTGTAGAATGAGGCACCCTGTAAAGAAACATATCAATAAAGTCGCAGTACTTAGTGGCTGATTTCAAACGTTTTATACTATAGGCGAATTATGGCGGTGAAATTGTCTTCGTTTTCTTCTTGATCTGTGATTACTAAAATTAAAGGCGAGAAAAAAAAATTAACCGCACCCACCGCGGTGGATCAGGCGTTCCGCTGATGAGCCCCGAGACGCGGGTGCGATTCTCGGCCGCGGCGGCCGCCGTTTTTCAGATGGAGACAAAAAGCAAAAACACCCGTGTGCCAACATACCGGCGCACATTAAAGATCCACAGGTGGTCAAAATTAATCCCGAGCCCTCCGCTACACCGCGCCTCATAGCCGAAGCGTAGCTTCGGAGCGTTTCGGGGCGTTAAACTTCTAAAATTTAATTTCAAAAATCCCGGGTTACCTCCACTAACGTGAAGCCTGGGGAGGGGCGAAGAGGACCTTCTGTTCTCGAAGGGGCCTGCGGCAACCCAACGGAAAGACTTCGCTTATCTGCTTCATTTCCTGGAGACGACCGGCCTTACGCAGCGGCTGTAGCCCGGAGTGCAGTGAGTAACGCCAGACAGTTACCGGCCTCTTTCCCCCCTCCCCCCCCCCCCCCCCCCCGACAATCACTTCCTCCTCCTCCGACTGATGTGCCCGGACTGAAAGCTTTCTAGGACTGACAGCTCTCTCTCTCTCTCTCTCTCTCTCTCTCTCTCTCTCTCTCTCTCTCTCTCTCTCTCTCTCTCTCTCTCTCTCTCTCTCTCTCTCTACTTTATCGTATCACTCCCCCTCTACTTCCCTGCCCCTGCACTGCGTTGTATGCAGGTCCCTCCCTGCTGAGCTCAAAATATCCCCAGTGAATTTCCTTTCCTTTTCCCGTCGCAAACCGCAACTACAACCGTGCAGTGCATAAGTGTATTCTTGGAGATTAAACGGAGATTTAATCTACCCCCCATCTACTCTACTCTACCCCCCAACGGAGATTAAACCGTTGGGGGGTAGAGGTATAAGCTTTGCTGTGAAGGTATCTTGTCTTTGAAGCACGAAGATCTCTAGCGCGAGGTGTAAACGAGTGTCCCGGTGTTTTTTGTTTTTTTTTTTTTAGTACGCGTTACGAAGTGCTCAAGAGCGAGGCGTAAACGGGTTTTACCGGTGTTTTAGTAACGTGACTTCACGAGACAACGATTACGACGACGACAGGAGACGCCGACAGCGCCAGCCCCTAAAAAACCGCAACCATGCATGCCGTGTTGTAAGTTCGATTCTCGCCTACGAAACACGGCTGATTTTTTTTTAATTTTTTCTCGAATTTATTTTTCTTAGTACCTGGTCCCAAAAACGACAACTTTACCATAATACGGCAATATAAAGGTCCTTAAAGCAGTCAGAACACCATAGTATCAAAGACTGTGACTTTCTTGATGTATGTACATAGTTTTCACTTCATTTTGCGCCTGTTTTGCATACGCGTACGTGCCCGCGGGGACAGATTTACGGCAAGGGCAGCTCAAATGGAGATATCAGTTGTTTCTACAAGCAGTCAGCAAACGAGCACATATATAAGAAAAACAGGGAACGCTTCTCCGTTTGCTAGAGTAACGTATACGACGGCCGCGATTATGCGAACGACCGGGGTATTACGACACCGCAAAGCCGTAAATCTATTAACCCAACGCTCGCTGCTTCGATATACGACGTGCGGGATTGTGTCTTTATTTTTCACTCCACACAAATGCAGAGCAAGCGTGTACTTTTACTCGAAACGTGCAATGCAAGCAATTGTGGATTCGCACCATCGTCGTAATACCGCCATTCGAAATAGGAAAAAAAAAAAAGTAAAATTCAAGCGCTATTCCGACGGGGGGGACGTACAAATAGTGAAAAACGTAACATTCAAGCGCTATTCCAACGGGAGACGTAAAAATAGTGAAAATACCCTGCACAATTGAAAACGACGCATCTTCTGCTCCAGAGGCCTGCCGTTCTCCAGAACGAATTTTATTTGCGTAATCCCATTATCTGCGTTTCGATATCGCGTATAGAGCGCCCCGAGGCGTTATCTCCCGTCGACATTAACATTGTGATTTCCTTGCGCAATAATAGCCGAGCCGGACTCGGCGAAAACGCGCACAGCTGTGCCGTTGTATTATACCACGCAGGCGTGAAAAGAAGCCGCGGAAATAATTGATTTTTGGTTAGGAATATTCGGAGAAGGGCGTGGGGGGGGGAAGGGGGGGGGGAGGGGCGCAAAATAAATTAGTGCCAATATGCGCCCGCCGGCTATATGCCTTATTCTCGCGCGGGAAAATCGATTTACGACGTCCCAGCGGTGGGAAATAGAGGCGTGAGTTTTGTTGTTACTTTCTTGCCGAATAATACATTCTCGCATCCAGCGTTATTAAGTTCAAATTAGGCCCTGACGCTGTGCCGGAGATTAACAGAAAGTATGTTACTTTCTCCTCTTTCTGTCTTATGTTTGGTTGTCATTTTTCTTTGGTATTGCTGAGTGAGGGAACAGTAGCGGTACTGTCCTTTGTGTGACGGGCATATGAAGCTCTGGAGAGATCCTGAAAAAATTATATGACCAAGCAGCCGAGGCAAGGGGCCCGTCAGGCTCACGAGTGACGCCTTGACTGCCGCCTTATTACTTTTTGCGTCCTCAACGTCTTTCAAGTAATATGAACTCGCTGCTGGCACCGCGAGACGTACGTTAGAAAAACAAACAAGACAACATACTCTCAAACCATTAAAACAAATATAGAGTGGTTATCTGCAAATTATACACACCTATATAAGGCTCAGAGTATAATGTAAGAAAAAATTAAAGCCCATTTCTCAAGAAAACGATGGTTAAAACGTTGAAGGACGATGTTGGGGATCGATGTTGACATAAAATGTTGAGGGACGATGAGAGCGTGCCTCGCAGCGATCACCCAGCGGCACCAGCTGGCGCAGTGGCTTTAGCAAAAATATATATATATCGAGCGCCCGCCTGTCAAGCCATCCAGTCACAATCCACACGTGGAGACGGCCACCTGACCAGCTTACGAAGAAGTGGGGGTCCATCGAGGCGAGAACGCACTGCAAGAAGATATGCCATACGCGGCTTTGGCGTCGGAAGAGTACAACGAAAGGGATGACGACGATTGCTGCTGAATAAAACACTGTCCCAAACGTGCTTTACGGGCTACCAAAGCTCTGATAGAGTACCTGCAACACACAGGTCTAGACCAGTCGTCGCTGTGAATAACTCGCCGTTTCTGTGCGCATCAAGGTCGCGAACATCACCGCCATCATCTTCATTACGTCATGAACTGGCGTAGCAAGTTACTTCAGCCCGGCTAACATCGCCAGACTTAATTACAGATCGTTCTCTCCCTCTCTATTTTAACGTCCATTGCTTTACACTGCCGTCTAAAACGGCTTTTTACTTCTGGGTTCCAATGCTCCCTCTCTCCCGGGATGCACTGTCAGTGTGGGGAGAAGCTAGGTCGACCCTCAGCTCTGCTGTTCATGCAGCCTTGCACCACTAGTGCAAGCTGCGCCAATTTTTAGATGCGAAGCATCTCTTGCTCTCGGCTCCGTCGTCCGTCGTCCATCCATCCGCCGGGCCAGGAAGACACCAGCAACACTGCCGCTCCAGGAGCCCTTTAAGGGGAAGCGTGCTCGTCTCGTGCCGGCCCAGGAAGACACCGGCAACACTGTCGCTCCAGCATCTCATGGTCGGGCTATGTCCCTCCCTTGTTGTGGCGCCGTCTACACCCCCACTGCGCATGCTCGGCTCATCTCGGGCCGGCCCAGGAAGACACCGGTAACTGTCGCTCCAGGAGCCATTAAAGGGTAAGACACCGCCGGGCGTTTAGCAAGCCGAGCATGCGCAGTAGGGGTGTGGACGGCGCAACAACGACAAGGCAGGGACATAGCCCCGTCGCATCTAATAAAATTACACCATCTTCCCGTAGGGGAACCCTGAGTAGTATGCGAAACAGCCATGCGCTCAACGCAATTTCCCATTTCGTAGTTCTAGTAAGTGAAAAGTGTGGTAGTTACCATGGAAACCAAACTGTAAATATAGCGGTAGCTACGTACCTCAACCTAACGGAAACGACGAACTGAAAACTAATGGGCACTTGAATCGGCCCCATGGCTGCTTTGCATACTACTCAGGGTTCCCCTACGGGAAGATAGTGTAATTTTTTTTTCTATCTTAACACCCTGAAACATTCCACGACGAGACGACGGTACTATCTCTCTTTTTCGCGGAGGACGATCGCCTAAGGCGTAATGAGGCTTGCGTAGAGATTTAGGTGAAGTTCTTAACCTGCGTTCGACTCTAAATACCGAACACGGAGCCACTGTGTGACGCACAAAGTTCGGCTGTAGAGAAGCATCGCTGAAAAGCAGCAGCCAAGATATACGCGCCAGTCACGACACAAAGGAAATGTGCGTACACATAAACGTACTACGCACGTATCAATACGTATTCTGTGATACTTGTGTGACCGTCTATTGCCCCCCATGAAGTATCCTCTCGGACATTTTCGCGGCTTATCAGCCGCGATAACAGTACGGTATTCTTTCCTGCGCTTGTGGATATAGGGCAATACGCCGAGCCAAATCGGCTTCCAGGCCATTCAAGCGGGGCAATGCGGATCCCATAGCGCGCGAGTGTGAAAACTGCACCGTGTTCGTTTAAAACTACGTTTTAACCCCTGCTGGTGTGTACAGTATAGCCGACTTATAGCGAACCCGGTTTTAACGAAATCCCGTTACCATTTGTATACTTTGATTTTATGTCCAGATATAGCGAAAAACGGATAAAACGAACTGATTTCTGTTTCCCAACATGTTCTTTATAAGCGGGCTGGACTGTATATGCTGAATAAATATTTTGTGAAATGCAAATGTTCGAAGGTTTTCGTTAACTACACGACTAGTTCGACGGAAATTTTACGCCAAGGAGAGTCACAATGTATATAAAGAGAGAGACAGAGAATTTTTTTTTTTTTTTTGAGATCTCGAGTTTAGCTCCAACGTAAAAATGAGCTCGCTACTCTAAACTTCGGAGTAATTGGATGCTGTTAGTGAAATTTCGAGTTGGTCTACAATTTTTACAAGCGCCCTTCACGGCAGCATCCTGAACTACCGTAATGACGTCACAAGGTTCTGCCGTGTAGCTGAACGCTAGACATGCTTTCGATACTCGAATGTTCCTCTTTTTCATAATTAGGGTCGACTGCGCTTTTGTTGAGGGCCCAGTTTATGCGCACGGCGAAAGAACCCGAATCCGTTAAAGACCACCGGACGGAACTGCGATTGTTTTCAACCAGCCGCGGCCACTCAGTGGTTAAGGCGCTGTGCTACTAACCCCCAAGTACGCGGGTTACGTTGTCCTGGCCGCGGCGGCCGTTTTTGTAATGGAGGCCAAGAGCGAAAACGCCCTATGTCGACGTTTCGTTTCGCGTTAAAGATCCGCGTGCACGTGGTCAAAATTAATCCCAAGCCCTTCACTTTCACGCGCTTCGTATCCCAGATGAACCTCCGGCGCTTAGAGGGAGAGAATCGTCTTTAATCATACTGGTGAGGTTAGCCTGGCCAAGGCGCTTAGCTTGCTACACCAGATGTATAAAAAAAAAAGAAATCGATGAAGTGATGATGATGATGGCTGTGATGAAGATGGTGAACTCATTAATAGAGTCCTGTTCAGAGAATCCGATCCAGTCCCGTGCTTCGCAGGAAAGACAATAGAGCTTTTTGTCACTCGAGATGCTCATTTAAAGTTAGACCAAGGGCCTAACACGTCACTTAGTCCTCTAGAAAGTGGGAGGTCCAAGGACACTAAAAGGGACGCCCTAGCTGCTCTATACCGCGTACATTCACATAATACGCGGTTCAAGTCCTCGCGCACGCCACAAAGAGTGCAGAAGGGGGAACCCGCAAAATTGAATTCGCCTGTGCTGTCACAGGTGACGTTCCTAAATCCAGGAGGAAAATTCTGGTATGAAACGTAGCTTTCTCGTGAGAAAATACATCCCATACCGACGAAGCAACTAGGTGTAGTCTGATAACGTGAGCCAAATAGCGTAAACCACTCTCTCCAGAGTTCCAGGGAGATATGCACTGAGCTGCAGGAACCGAATCCGGACGTCAGAAGCGCAGAGCTCTGCCCTGTTCTTCGCCAAATAAAACCGGCGCGATGGGACAGCTATGCACGCCGACTGCACAGCAGCGACGTCGCAACCGCTCCTCGCGAAGAAAACGAACTAAGAGCCCCGGGGGAGAAGAGTCCGTTAGCAAATAATGAACACCCCGCCGATTCGAACGTCACTTCCGCCGCGCGGCTTCCCGCATATTTTCACGGTCCGTTTCCTCTCCGTTAATGTGAGTTGCGCCGAGCTTTCCCGACGGCACTTTCGGCGAGCGGGATTTGCAAGTGAATGGTTAATCGGCGAATTTAAATGCGCATAGCAAGTGCCTGCCCAAGAGCGCAGAAGAAGGAGGGAGGAAAATATACCCGGCCGTTTAAATCTGGCTATCGGCAAATTTGATTTCCGCTCCCCCCTCCTTTTAGCTCTTATTTCTTTCTTTTTCTACATTTTTTTTCGCGAAAGCCTCGTAGAATCTAGAGCAAGCTTGCGCAATAAGCCCTTATCGGCGAATGTCTTAGGCCGGGTGTAGAATTCGTTTGTCCACCTATGTTCTTGGCATGCTGTTAATATTGCCTACAATCGTATCAGAAACGAACTTTCTAACAATGTCGCTCTAAGAGCACCCCAGCGGGAAAATAAGAGAGAATAAATAGGCTTAATTCACCTAAGCTTCACAGCTGCCAAATCTTAAGGCAATAATATATTGGCGATTTACTGGGAACTTGTCCATTAAAGGGGCTCTAAAGGCTCATTAACTTTTTGTTTCGGCAGAAAGATTACGTTTTCAGTAGCTCTCGCAGCTTTTGTTCTACAAATTCTGCATTACTTAGAAACAAATTACTGAAGCTAGCGTTTGTTTTTTCCGTTTCTCTCCCATTTTTGGTGACGCAGAGAGCACGTGACAAAGTAGCAGAGAGCCAAAATGGCGGCGATTAATAAGCCCCGCCTTCAGTCAATTGTTCCCCCGGGGGCTTCCACGACTAAATAATGTTGTTCCTCCTCCTCCTCCTCCTCCAACTAGGAGGCGCACGAAAGAATATTCGTGCCGTTGGCCTCCACAGCGATTGACGGTCGGCGCTGGCTTTGATAATAACTGACTTCTGCCGCTAGTTGTACATATAGACGCCGGTGGCATTTAGATACGACAGCTCTCACATTCACCAATAAAAATACATTTTTTACAGCCCTTGTACAGGAACGGGAATCAATTTTCCTAGGTCCAAACTGAATCAAAGCATTTTGCCCGTGAGGCAGTCTACTGTATAACGTTTACAGCATATAAGCTTGTGTATTTTGAAACGCGTGCTCAGGAAATGTTGTAAATGCGTTTCCTGTACGCTCACATTCCCAAAGTTAACGTTTCTTTTTCGTGCTTCAGCAAAAGGGTTTACAAGAATTTGTGACGTCAGAAATTGTGGTTCAAAAAAATATATGGGGCGACGATGTTCATTTTTATATTTACAACGCTTCTGCGTTTATAAGCAGCTGCTGTTTCTGCGAGAGTGAATTTACTTACATAACGAGTACACAGCATTGTTGGACTATATAGGGACACGAAAGGGTGAAATGACGAACAGTTTGCGGAAGCGCGAAAGTGTTGTTTGTCCATCTACCTGTCCTTGTCGCAATGTTCCAATTTATGTTTGGCACGCTTTAATCAGTTAGAAACTAGTGGGCCTGTTAAGGGGCCCTGCTAGGAATGTATTTTGGGGTAAGGTTTATTTTTCCAGCTACCTCCTCCCCCAAGAATTATGAAAATCCGTTCATAATGTTCCCTCTCAACTTGACTGCGGACAACGCGACTAGAGTTACACGAACTCTAAACGCGACGAAAGCTGCGCGCTCTCTCCCGGAGAAGGGCGCGGCTCGCGGCATCGTCTTCGGCGGCCTTCGATATATCATGATCCGGGGAGTTTTTTCTCTTTTTTTCCTCCGCAACGTGGAGGTGTCTATTTCCGGTGTGGTGCCACAAAAAAGCAGGCATGGCTGCCGGCTCGCAAGAGCGCGCTCAGGCTGTTAGGGCGTTTTTGAAGCAACAAACGTTTGTTGCCGAGTGGTCTCGTTGTAAGGGGAGTGTTGAGATCGTCACCCAAACAACGCGTGCACCCAAATCACAAATTAAACGCCAAAACTGTGCGTACAGGCTCAGGCATAGAAAAGGTTCGTACACAGCGCCGCCAACGGCGATCGCCACAGGAAATGCAAGGAATAAGCCGCGAAGTTGACCAGCGACAGCCAATAGGACAGTCATGGCCTCAATGACGTCGTTTAGGCCATGCCAGGGGAGCGTAATGAGGTGAATTGAAGAGAGCGCGGTTGGTTTTTTCGCGCCTTCACAGCGATTTGCACGCTCACTGCTTCACGCGCACGTGTAATATTTGGCTCAGGTATTCCTGGCAGTGTGATCTAAACGTCGCGCAGGTATACTTGCCCTGTTCAAAGAGTGTTGCGGGGTCTCAAACCCCCAAGGTGAAGCAAGATTGTGTCGTTATTGAAAACGTTTATTGAGGAAGGATGGTAAGGAAGTTGGATGAAAAATTGGAGAACGAAAATAAAAATTTCGCGTCCGTCTCAAACGTCCCAATTGTGAGATATTGGTTTAGCTTTTCTTGATAGGCGTATAGCCAGTCGCCTTCACGGTGAGTGTAAATTTTCGTTTTGTAAGTTTGAAACTGCACCAAACATTCCTTGCACAAGCGTTTGGTATATTTGTATTTACGACAGTGTAACGGACTGCCTTACAATAACTTGTTTGTGCAGTTTATGGCGTCCTTTTGCCGCTCAACTGTTGAACAAGCATGCTCTTCCAACAGTTTTCTTTACTTTTGTGGGGATTAAAATAATTGGGAGACATTTTGAGTTATCGTCGGCGCGGATACATAGCTTGCACGTGATGTCACCACCGCCCTTTCTTCTGCACTGCTCGCAGGTTTCCTAGCGTTGCTCGAGATAAGATCACAAGATAAGTTTACTGCCTTTCGCCGTTCACGCGGTTCACCAACATGGCAGCTATCATGACGTCACTCCAAACTATGTATACAAGGTTTTCCCAGAGAGATACTTTTGACTGCCTAATAGTGACAAAGATGGGGTGACTTTTAAAGCAACGAAATAACCTTAGCGCGTGTCATGACTGCACTTACACAGGAAAAGGCGCGATATTTAAATAAAATAGAAACTATACTTCATACTGGATAGGACACTAATAACTTAGACAGGATGAAGCTTGACTACACAAGGGGAAAATTTCGCCCGAAACGGGGTGTGTTCAGAGGCATCTGTCCTCGCAGGAGTGCTAACGCCGCGTTTGAAACCTGCACTAGTGCAGTTTCGTGCTGCCCGGTTGCAGTTCGGGGTTAATGACGTAATATGCGGGCGCCGTAAGCTACCTGCACTTCCAAATAAAATTAACGAATTCAGCGCAGCCAGTTCCGGTAAAAGAAAAGTACTTTTTGCAGAACAGCGCAGACGATCCCGAAACGGAAACACGTTCCTTTTTCCCTTCGTTTCCTTCCACCACCAATAAAGGCAGCGCGGAAGAAACTGTCTCCGCAATACATTTTTCCCTTCCTAATATCGAGCGCTCAGCGCCGCTCCCTTTTCGGCATTTTCCACCTGGCCAAACTTGCAGTCGAGCAAAGAAAACAAAACAGACCCGCGTTCCGCGCGTTCGCTAGCAGACGACGCCCGAGCAGGCAGTCGTCTGCACGCAGGGATGAGCAGACGACGACAGCGACGACGACATCGCAATCTCGCGCTGTCGCAGCGCTGGTTCCGCATTAATAATCTTCGATTGGCATCGGCCAAATCCCCGACCGCGCAGGGAGGCGAATCAGAGACGAAGAAAGGCGCGGGAAGAGGGTCGTGCACCCGCGGGGGGAAATACTCCACTCGAAAAACAGCGCCATAAAAACGTTCTGCTGCCACTTCCCTCCGCTCGAAAACACCGCTGCCTGCCGCCTGCCAGCCCCTCTTGCAGCCACTCCCAGGGAAGCCGGCGTTGGGAGCCTTGCAAGGATCGATGCTTCCCCTGCCCGCAGTGCGCTAGTCCGCCAGCGTCGGTGGTACCAGGGTGTTCTCAGCTACGAGTGACCCCGACAGGGCTAGCTGTTGCTTTCTCCTAGAGGCGCCGGGATAACGGACGTCGTCGTATAATACGACGGACAGACGGTCCCGAACCACCCTTTTTTCACGTGTAGCCGCCTGGGTGGTGTGGTTATCTTGGCGGATCACTGAATCGTGCACGCAATCTCGTAGCGTTTAATCCCTCTAGAGGGAACTCCGCGATAAACCCGCTACCGCCCCGCGCCGAAAATATCGTCTGCGAGGGAGATCGTCTGGGCGCTGGAGGGGGCTACGACGAGATGGCGTGCCCAGGAACGTTTTTTTAAGCGGCGATCTGAGACGTCTTCTGTGAAACCGCTCATTAGGGGAGGATTTAAGCTGCGTTTGCTCCCTTAATTGAGAGGCGGGCACCAGAGACGCCTGACGGTAATGGACCCGGGATCATCTGTCTTGAAAACGTCCGATAAAGGCCCGAAACTGCTACTAATCCTCTTCGGCGGGCTTTAGTATGGTTGCCTTATCTCTTTTATTTGCTTGTGTTTACCTCTCGTGATACTTGAGCCGTTTTTGAGTACGAACGCTGATGGCATTAAACCGAAAAAAAAAAAACATGGGCAGACGATCAAGGATATTTCACTACTGTCACGTCAAGAAGTTTCCCTCGGAGTTCTAATCACCTGTTTGATAAAGTTCAAGTCTTCGTTACTAAATGGTCACTTTTCAGCTTAAAGATTTGATGCACGCAATTAAACAGTAATTAGCATCATCAAATGCAAAAGAAAAACTTGTCCAACATTGGTGACAACATGTCGATTGCGGTGTCACACGAGCACACGAAACAAAATACCCCGTAGTGTCAACAACTGTCCGTTTATGCGCTGCATTCCTATTTGCATGCACATACGGTGGCTTCAGAAGTGAACGTCAAGGGCGCGCGCTCTTCTGCAGGCGGCTGAAACGCGAGCGCACACCGAAGTTTATTTGCCTTTATTCAAGGTGCGCGCTTCTACTGTTATTCTCTCGCCTCGACCCGAACCGAGCATTTATCAAGGTACGGGAAGCGACCGCCGTGAGTCAGAACAGCGTCCGGTTTGGCGAGAGCAGCCTCGCCCAATGCCGTCCGGCACCAACGCTGCGTCATTCGCAAACACGCGAGTTTCTCGTCTTCAAAGCGAGCGCCCTGTGCAGCCAAGCGTGCAGCCATCGCAAGCTTCGCGGTCTATCACGCGTCACATCGAAGACGTAGCCAATCAAACTTCTCGACACCTCCTCCGTCGTGTCCTCCGCAAATTCCTCTTAATGTGTCCCACTTTTTCTTCTCTCTTCTGTTTAGTCCGGAGAAGACAGCGACGCCTCTTTTCGTCTGCTAGCCCCAAGTTCCAGCTGTTTTGGATCGCCTGCGCTGCTTGGGAGCAGACGACGCGCCATGAATGCGGCGTCCGAAGTTGACAACTCTCCCCCTAGTCAGCAGCGAAAGCAAGCAAGCAAGCTGGCCCGAGTCCAAGTTGGTGCGAGGCGGCGTGGTTGCCCTGAGTCGCCGCGAACGCGTGGACGAGCACGTCGCGCCTAGAAGGAAGAAAAAACGAAGACGCTAGCCTTACCGGGTACTGTCGGGAGCCGCAGAGTCCAAGAAGAGCCTGTGGCTCTCGTGTTGGCTGCCTGGATCGGCCATCGTTCGTTACCGCTCGCCGAGACGCTCTATCGCGACGTTCCAAGCACGATCGTCCCTTCCTATTCTACTACCTTGGCGCTGAAGGTTTCGAGCGCTTCAGCCGCCGCTGAGATGCTGGGCGCCGCTGCTCCCGCTAACGGAGCCTCGCTCGCTCGCCGCCAGAGGGCGCCAGTGACTGCCGGTGACTCGCGCGTCGTCTGCTCTTGACTGCGCGATATCGTCTGCTTCGAGAGGCGACTTTGGAGTTGGCAGTCCCACCCACCTCGCCGGACAGTTAATGACGAGATGTACGGAACATTAGGCTCGTTAGGAAGGGAACGACACCGCTGCAAGGCGCAGATCAGTGGACTTTTTTCGTACTGACAACGCTTGGAACAAAGAGGGCGAACGTAACCGTCTGCAACCTACGTTTAGCAGACGACAGCGGCGGCTGACCCGTTTTTCGAGGTGTGCAATAGGCTCAAGGACGTTCTTGCCTTCTAGAAAGTGGTGCGTGCGCCCGACCTCGTGACGTTGCTTTCGTTTTTTTTTTTTTGTTTTGTTTGCGCCGGCTTTGATGGAGTGGGCTAATTCTCGCCACTAATTGTTGGCGTATTCTCACCACACCTGGAAGGGGCTAACTCACGCCGAATGAAACCGTTATAGAACAAAAAAAGACGTGAAGAAGTCAGGTAACTGTTTTCCTTTCGAATTTCTTTAGCTATTAGTGCTATATCTAAGTTTACTAGAAGTCGGCGAAATGAATTTAGCAACAATCAAGGAGATCCTACCTTGATAATCTCTGACAAAGTTTTACCACTACTAACCCAGTCACCTACATCATATATCACGTGTTCGGATTTGTTGATTCACAATGTACGCGCAAGTAAAGCAATCGGAAGAAGTGTTGTATTTTGGGACCCCCTATTACTATACCTTTTTTTGAAAAATTTTCCATTTTCCCAGAATTTCTTATCTAGTGCTTCTACTGAGTATTCTAACTCCTCATGATTAAAAATGCCGGATGACGCAGGCTGAGATGCACCCATGCGTGCATACGAACGGACGTAAGTACATACATACATACGTACATACGTACATACATAGATACGTACATACGTACATACATAGATACGTACATACGTACATACATAGATACATACATACATACATACATACATACATACATACATACATACGTACGTACGTACATACATACATACATACATACATACATACATACATACATACATAGATACGTACGTACATACATACATACATACATACATACATACATACATACATACATACATACATACATACATACATAAATACGTACATACGTACATACGTACATACATACATACATACACATACACATACATACATACATACATAAATACGTACATACATACATACATACATACATACATACATACAATGCACACCATGAGATCTGGGGCAGCGCACATACAAATTCCCGGGGAGCGCGGCTAGCCGAGCTGCTGATCAAGTACTCTGTTCAGCCTCTTAACGACGGCAGCATCACTTACATGAAAAACGAGAAAGTGAGCAGCTGCATTGACGTCTCTTTTATTTCAAGCTGCTGGGATGCAAAATCTTCCTGGTGCACAGACCTGGAAACAAGGGGAAGCGACCCCTACCCAGTTTTACTTTCTTACCTTGACAAATATGCGCTCCGAGAAGGAGCGAAGGTCAAGGGCACTACCTGGAAGGCCTATGAAGAGAGCGTGGGTCATAGGATTACAGCATCAACTAGCCATGACGACATAATTCCTATAATTGCTCGCTGCCTGCGGGAATCATCGCGTGTTATGAAAAGGCCTACAAATGTCAGAAATGATGAGGAGTATGAGAGGCTACGAGCCATTCGCAGGCGTGCAGAGCACAAGGCTCGACGTACCAAAACTTTGGAAGACATGCAGCACGCACGTAGGGCGCAGAGACACGTGAGGCGCCATTCAGAGAACTTCAACAGGCAGCGATGGCAAGAGTTTTGCGCGAAATTGGATGTTCGCAAGCCTTTGTCGCACATCTGGCGTGTAGTAAAGGGCATGTGTAACAACATCTCTCAACTACGCCCATTCAGCGCGCTGTCATTGCATGAGAATATTTCTCAGCCGCCGAAAAATATTGCAAGCTGCTGTCCGCCACCACATCCGCAAGGACGCGCCCACAGTTAAATTATTTCCTTTCTTCTCCAGATGCTGTGCGTGCGTTAGATCACCCGTTATCGATACAAGAACTTAATGCGGCTATTTCCGATGTCAAAAAACGCTCTTCTTCTGGTTACGATGAAATTACTTATGAGGCTATTTCGCATTTATCACACCACTCTCGCTTGCGTCTCTTGGAGTACTATAACGCGACAGTCTATGCTACGCCACATGTCCCTTTATATGGCCCTATCTTTTTTTCCTCTTTCACCTGCTACTCTTCTTTTTACTACTCATCTGTCTTTTCCCTATTCCCCTTCCTGCAGAGTAGCATGTCGACGTACGCATGTTGGCAAACCTCTCTGCCTTTCCTTGTTTAATAAAGAGCTTCTCTCTCTCTACATACATACATACATACATACATACATACATACATACATACATACAAACAAACATACATGCATACATACATACGTACATACATACATACATACATACATACATACATGTATGCATGCATGCATGCATACTTACATACATGCATGCATGCATACATACATACATACATACATACATACATACATACATACATACATACATACATACATACATACATACATACATACATACATACATACATACATGCATGCATACATACATACATACATACATACATACATACATACATACATACATACATGCATGCATGCATGCATACAAATATTTTATTATTGAATCGATGCGGATGCACTTCGTTTTATTGCGCATTCAACTGAAATTGCTACACACGTGTCTTTGTAGCATGCTTTAGAATTCTCTATAGCAGTGAGCTGAAAGTAACGGCACGTGGACGTAACATCGTGCACGGCGTAACTCAAGGCGGAAAGCAACGAGACGTCTTTTATAAGCGCATAAACACGTTATTTTATAAGGCGCTTACGCCATAAAAACGCCTACTCTTACGCAAGTACGTTTTTACGTAAGCAGCACACCGTAAATCCCGAGGCAGGCAAACTCAGCGTGACTTCCATTCTCTAAGGGCCGCCTTATCTCTGATTAGATTCCTTGCCGCAGCTCTTACGACGCATGCGCACTTTGCCGGCAAATTATACTTTCGCTTGCAGAATTTTGTTCGCAAAAGCCTTGGTATACTTCTATACTGAATCGCACAAAAAAAATACAGAATTGTTTGAGGAAGATAAGTTATGAATTTTTGAGTTGCATAACTAATCAAATAACGTGCTTCTATTACTTTTTTTTTCTTATCAGTGAACGGGTGCTCTCATTGATTACTGTGCCTGCGCAATGTGTTTTGAGTAACAGAGACCCAGTCAGGCAGCTTGTTGCCTTTAGCCCTCTCACCCCATACAATGTATGTCTCAACGAAATGTTGAAATAAATAAATAAATAAATAACTGAATAAATAAATAAATAAAGGAATAAATAAATAAATAAATAAATAAATAAATAAATAAATAAATAAATAAATAAATAAATAATGCAGCCACACCAAAATTAGACAGAATTCCTTGTATTCGAAAAAGCTTTCCTAACATCCCCGCTCGACAAACGTTCTTTTTGAAGCACTGCAAGTGGGTGACAACAAGATTCTAGGGGCGAAGCTCCTCTTGCGCGGGCCCTGTCCCGTCCCTCGTTGCTGCTGTATACGGCACGGCACATTAATGATGATTGTGGCAGGATCCCCCTAGGGATTGGCCAACCAAGGATTGTCCGAAGAGGACAAAACGTTCGACGCGTTCGTTGCTACCCAACAAGGAGAAGAGGAAGAAGAAGAGGTTGTCGTTCGTCGCCTGCGAGCTCAAGACACGTACCGGGGGTACACGACACAAGACGCTCTACAGGAGGCGACGGCAAGGTGGCTAAAATGACACACACCGAATTCACCAACTTACCCATGGAGATTCTCATCGTCAAAAACAACCCCTACATAACCACCACAAACATCGACGTCGTCGACGGGCTTGTCAAAGGAGCGGTGGAAAGCTTGACGGGTCGAGTATTTATATGATGTGCGGGCGAATGTTTCACGGTTTTACCGATAAGCATTTTTGCTTCGCCCCTCTCATCATCATTAACTTCGTGGAGATGGCGGAATTTTTTTGCCAGGTAAAGTCAATGATATAATGATATAAGCCCTCACAGCACACGTTGTGAATAGTTGTTGCAGCTATAATAGACATCATCGCGGAGCCTCTCCCCGATCCACTCCGTCATCTTCGCCGTGCAGGCTATCAGTGACTGCTTCCATCTTATCAGCTTATCGGCTTGGCTCAGGAACTCCTGACGCCGTGCGGAGGGAATACCGCAATCACAGTCAGCGTTGATGAGCTGTTCAGTGCGAAATAGACGAGAAACATTGACATTCGGCATTGTATTCGTGCCATTTGTTTGTAGTGACGGGGCAGAGACGGCCCATTTTGGCTTTTGCGAAGTGATAACGCGACCATTGTCCGGATTGCGAGATCCCGTACCAACTAGTCGTAAAATCACTGAAACAGTTCGGACACCATAAAGACTGCTTCAGAGCGAGTAACTCGTCATAACGGGTACTTCACTGGCACAACTCTGCATATGTATACATTTATGTATGTATGTATGTATGTATGTATGTATGTATGTATGTATGTATGTATGTATGTATGTATGTATGTATGTATGTATGTATGTATGTATGTATGTATGTATGTATGTATGTATGTATTATGTATGTATGTATGTATGTATGTACGTACGTATGTATGTACGTATGTATGTATGCATGCATGCATGCATGTATGTATGTATGTATGTATGTATGTATGTATGTATGTATGCATGTACGTACGCACACTTATTATGATGATCTGCGCTTAATGATTTGGCCAAGAGAGGCGTCTGCGTGATACTGCTCATGGACACTCATGAAATTATAGCGTAGTGAGAACAATTAGTTATGTCTCCGCACAAAATCTCCGCAAAGGTTCTCAGAGGTACAGCCGCTGTCTCGAGTCACATGTTGGTTATTATTTTTAACCAATCCCTTCTTCTTGTCTGCTTTCGTCTTAATAGAAAATAAGTAAAGTACCGCCGATATTTAAGGCAGGCGATCGCTCTGATCCCTCTAATTACCGTCATATCTCGCTACCTTGCATAGCGTGTAAATTACTAGAACATATAATGTACTCTCACATCTCGCGCCACCTTGAAATTAACCGTTTCTTTCACGGTAATCAACATAGATTCCGCCCCAGCTTGTCATGCGAAACCCAGCCCTTCGAACTTACTACTGACCTTCGTCTTAACTTAGACTTCTCTTTCCAAACCGATACAATCTTTCTAGATTTTTCCAAAGCTTTCGATTGCGTCCCTTCTCGAAGGCTGCTATCCAAACTTTCATGCCTTCTAAACAACCAATCTCTTCTAATCAACCACAGCCAATAAACTGTTATGGCTGGCCGTCCTTCATCCCCTACTCAAGGTATATCTGGTGTCCCACAGGGCTCAGTTCTGGGCCCGCTGCTATTTTTACTCTACATTAATGACATTCTACCTAGCGTTTCTTCACCTATCTGCCTTATCGTAGACGACTGCGTTATTTAGCGCCAAATTCCCAATAACCAAGATCGTATTCTACTACAACATTTTAAAATGATAGAAAAGTGGTGCTGTCTATGGGCAATAATCCTCAACTCATCTAAATGTAAATTCATGCACATAACGAGTAACCGTTCGGATCTCAAGTACACTTGCACCTTACTGTCAACCAGTCTTTCACTGGTAGAATTGTACCGTTAACTAGGAATTCTGTTAACCACGTACCTAACCTGGTCCGAACACCCATCAAAAGTTGTTTCAAAAGCGTTACAAGCGCTTGGTTACACCAGAAGAAACCTATCATTTTCTCCCCCAACCATCCAACAAAATGGCATAGCAGACCTTCATCCGAACTAAAGTAGAATATGCATCTGCTATTTGGAATCATCATTAGTCTTACCTAATCAATGCCTTAGAACCAGTAAAATGTCGCGCAGCCCACTTCATCACTTATAAATATAACTGGCATCTCAGCGTCACCGACTCCAAAGCGCCCCTCTCTCTCTCCGACCAGGCAACTAGACGTGAAGTCGGACAGATATGCCTCTTCTACAAATTGTACTGTCACTTCCATCACCTCCGCACTTTCCTACTGCTCGCACCATCCCGTTATCCATTGCGTCTGTTCAGTTCCATAAGCATCCCACGATTGCACGGCTCTGACGCCTTTAACATGTCGTACCACTAGCCATTGAAGAATGGAACAAACTGCCAGGTTCTGTTGTTTGGGAAATCAATCCTGTGAAATTCAAAGAATTATTGTTATCTCGCATCAGCCGTTAATCCATAATTATCCCCATGACTTGTCGCGTGTTTCGTTTTCTGTTTTCTAGTTTATTTAATTGCATAAATTTTCTGTATGCATTAAACTGCATTTTTTGTGCCGCTATGTACTACGACGATTCTAGCCACCCCCCCCCCCCTTATGTAATACCCCGCTGGGGCCCATAAGAGTTTAAAAAAGAATGATGATGATGAACTTCGGGCAGTTTTGGCTATTCAAAGCTCATTTCGCGCTGTAGGTTTTTTTTAATAGACTAAAACTATATCAGCAAAAATAATGTAAGAGACTTCTCAATGTTTTCACCAGAGAAACGCGTCTTAACTGCAGTTCTGTGGCATCATGAATGCCTTTCGTGGCCGTTGAAGGTGAGTTCATAGATGATAGCTAAAAGCTGTCGTAACTGGACTCGGAGCTTCTTTACTGATGATTTTGTTCCCCGATGGTTTCAACGTGCAGAACCGGTCGGTGTCACGCCAGGGACGTGACTTGAGCGCTATCTTTTTCGGGAACACCTAAGGGTCGCCCGGCTCCCTCGCAGCTTTTTCGCCAAAGCTGTTCCAGGGAATGGTGTTTAGACAAACAAAAGTCCCCGGTATATAAACGTACTAAGACAATAATTACAAACGCCGTTGTTGTTTCAGTGGGCTTAAGCCTAGGTGCGTGCGACGTCGGTGCCAGGGACCATCGAGCGACGACACTTGCGTGGGCGGCGCACAGAATTGCTAACACAAACACGGGCGAGCTCTGTCAACTGAGAGAGCCATTCGAAAAGAGAGCAAAAGCTCTGTCCCCGAAATGTCGGCAATTTCGGGGGTCCCCCATCGCACCCGGCGTCGCTAGCCTCGCAGCAGTCTTTACGCAGCAAGGAATAGCTTTACGCACTAAATAATTCATTGCACCAAAACGAGCAGCAGGAATTTAAAGAACGAACTAAAGTGAAAGTGCCGTGTGTAGAAGACGAGAGCCTTTCTTAGGCTACCTATCCATTCGTCTGTCTGTCTGTCTGCCTGCCTGCCTGTCTGTCTGTCTGTCTGTCTGTCTGTCTGTCTGTCTGTCTGTCTGTCTGTCTGTCCATCCGTCTGTGTCCGTCTGCCTGTCTGCATGTCGGTCTGTCTGTCTGTCTGTCTGTCTGTCTGTCCATCCATCCGTCTATGTCCGTATGTCCGTCCGTGTCTGTCTGTCTGTCTGTCTGTCTGTCAGCCTGTTTGTTCGTCTGTCTGTATGTATGTCGGTCTGTCGGTCCATCTGTCTGTCCGTCTGTCTGTCTGTCTGTCTGTCTGTCTGTCCATCTGTCTCTCTGTCCATCCGTCCGTCCGTCCGTCCGTCCGTCCGTCTGTCTGTTAAGTTGAAAAACTCAACAGACAGACGGACAGACGGTATTCTGGAGGTCGTGGGTTCGGATCCCACCTGGCGGGCATTTTTTCTCCACTTTCTAATTTTCCAAATTCTTTATCTTGAGCTACTACATCCTCCCCTTTGCTTTCCGAGGTCTTCTTGACTTTCAATTCTTATTTCTGTCTCACATATATATATATATATGTATATATGTACATGTATATGTATGTATAAATATATATATATATATATATATATATATATATATATATATATATATATATATTATATAGGTTTTTGACAGCGACGCGGGCGGACGGGGACGGGGGACAATTTTTATTGTCTATTTCTGCCCTGCAGATGGCTTTCCTCTCGCTCGTACAACCTTGCATATATGATGTGAAGGCCTACCTTAATTAAGATCAAAAACTCACGAGCAGGGTCCCAATTATCTTAACTGTCACGCTTAACTTGCAGTAGCAAAGATTCCCAGAACTACATACGGCTGACGAAAACACATCAGCACAGCAAAATAGCGATTAAATATTTAGCGGCTGCTGCGAGACTACTTCGACGGAAAGAACATGAACGCTAAATGTCTGTCTTTGACTTGAGCGACTTGTCCTATTACGAAATCCGAATTTGTGGCGTAATGCAACGAGGCAATGCACCTTAGGGGCGCCAGATTGATTGGTCTTTTCAGTCTCACCAGACGGCAATTTCCCAGAGCCAGGTTTTCGTATTTCGGCGGTCCTGAAGTGCAGAAAAGGGACAGAGAAAACCTGTACGTAGGGCGCCTACTCACACAAGCTGAGGACATCCGTTAATGTTTAAGTAAATGTCACTCCCTTCCCTTCCTCCAGAATTACGGAGATGTCGCAAGTCACGAGACACGTGACCTCGATCTTTACGACTAGTGTTCGATTCAACGAATTCAAGGCCCATTTCTTTCTCGTTTGTTTTGACGGCAGTTTTTCTGGGGGGACACCTAACGCGAAAACTTTGACCTGTCTGTCTCTCTGAGGAGGTCGATATTGTACAGCGCAACGTTGTTCAGCGCAAATCAAACGGTAGGCGTATTTGAGGCAAAATATCGTTCATGACTAAAATTCCCGGCATTTTTTTAAGCGAAGCTTTCTACGTTTCACTTGTGGCGTAGATCGTAACGCCAAGACGCACTGCGTGAAAGAAAACTTTACACAGTCGGTTTCCACAATGATGATGCTGAAACGCGAAGCGCCTCAAGAAAAAATCGGCAGCCCGGACATGGGCCGCTTCAAATAAAGTTTGATCTCTCTCTCTCTCTCTCTCTCTCAAGAAAAAAATGAAGGAGGCTTACACTAAAACGTAAGGCTTGAAGGTAGCGAAGCTGTACACAACCTTCACGACTATAACGAAGGTTTAAGTGCAGAATTGCAGCCAACTTGCTTCTTCTTTGCTGCCGCAGCGGCCTTTACTCCATCGTTGTTGCTATTGGCGGTGAGCGCGAACACAGGCGGCGCTGCGAAGCGCGCCTCCGTGACGTCAGCTTAGGGATTCTCGCATTTGTCGTCTGCTTCACTCAGGATCGCTCTCCCTGCTGATTCTTTGCGCTCGATCAACGCCTGATGCTTGTCCGCACCAGAATTGGCGTGTGGGTAACTTTTTATCATAATAATAGGCTTAAAACCACATACACTGGCTCATGGTGTCAATTAAAGTATAGTTTTGGATACCGCTACGGGAGAAACATTGCCGGCGCCACCCCATTCCTTGCGAAGCCGGTCCTGTGAGGAGCGCGAAGAGTCGGAGCTAGGCGTCAGCTTCTCATGTAAGCATTCGAAGAAAAGGAACAGCCACCTTCTAATAACCGACAACAGCAAAAATGGAAGACCAAAACAAATTCTAGGCCTTCAGGGCTGTCGGCTTTGACAGAAGGCATCACGATTCCCGGTAATCATCTGTAAGGTAAAACAGGTTTTGCAACCTTGCCTGAACACTCGAACGCGTTTTGTCACATCACTTTACGTTGTCAAGGCATGAAAGTTTGCCGACATGCACTACAGACTGCAAAAAATGTAGGTTGAGCTCCAAATAACCCAGTGTGTATATACGCGCGTGCTGATTCTATACCAGGCATCTAACCAGTATGGAGGTTTATTGAGCAAAACGAGTCACGTCTTCGTTAAATTTATAGTAACACATATATTTTTGTTAAGACCTGGAGGGATATTTCGTAACATCTTGCACAGCCATATCTTCCCTGTATTCGGATATGCGTTATAGGAAAACTGCTCTCAAGAGGAGGAGGAGGAGTACGGGGAGGAGGGGAAAACTTTGTTTAACAATTAAATCGATCTGATTAGTGGGCCGGGTCCTCAGTCCAGGACAAGAGAGTAAAAGTAATTTTCTTCAAATCATAGAACGCCATCCCGATTAGAATAGGATTTGTTCTCCGCGCCTGTAAGGGTTGAAAAGCAATAAAGAGCTACTTGGAATTCTTCTTCGGTTTCGAGTCGTGTAATATATGCAGGTATACTATTTATTACGTTAGTTAGCGAGTATATCATGCCTTCAACACCGTAATCATGTCACAGCGTTCGAGTTGAGAGTCAGTTCTTTATGATAACGATATAATTACGATAGAAATTCGGAGCACAAAAGCCGCCTTCGAGTACTGTGGACCACGTTGTTTAGGGCGCGATCGCGGGGGCGTAGCACAAACCTTCTTATTGTATTTGCATGTGAATAAACAAAGCACGCTGCGGATATGCACCTTCTTGCACGCAGCCGTAATGAAAGCCAATTTGTGAAGAAGGGAATGTATGCCATACAAAATGAAGGAAATATCCACACGACCTTTGTGAGGCTCCCAAACATCCCGAAACATTCTATTTAGAAGTTGGTGACGGCGCAGAAAAATTAATGCGTTGAGCAGAAAAAAAAAAGCAAGAAACATTAATCCTATACAAGACAACAACGAAAGAAACAGAAGAAAGCCGCTTTATTTCCTGCTGTGCGATGAGCGCGTAGAGGCCGCTGCTTGGTACGTAGTATTAGACTGTTGCGTCTTCATAGGAGCATCTCAAAAATACTGCAGGGAAGCCTACGCATTTTGAATAGTTATCGAGAAGCTCTGATCGCTGATCCTCGCGAATAAGCAAGAAAGGACGAGTTTCACACGATCTTCTGACCGATACTCTGAAGAAAGTTGTTCTCTATCTCTTCGTGTGTTGTAAACTTGTGGGGGATACAGCTTCAAATTATTCAGATGCGTCAGAAGCTGTCAAAATAGCTGAGTCGCTAGAAATACGCTTTTTAACGCACTACAGCAACGAAGCGGGCGATTTCTAGCCCAGGCACTGTTGCCCCTCACAAGCGGAGTGTAGCAGACGACAGCGGCGCGAATCCCTAAGCCGACGTCAGAGCCAGGGGGCGCCACTCAAAGATCTCACCGCCAATAAGTGTGAGCGTCTTTCATTTTTTTTTTTTGGAAGGGATAATCATTGCACATCACCTTGGAGGGGCGTACACTATGACGTGTCTTTCTCGTTCCGAGCAAGAGTAGCCACGGTTACAGCGAATGCTGATTTTTTTTTTGCCAATCTGGGCCAATCTCCTCAAGTGGGTATGCTTGGGTTGACAAACGGGCGCCGGGGACGCTGGGCGGTCAGCGCAATGCCCGCAAACGCGAGCGCTCGGCATTTTCTTGTTTTTTTTTTAAACTTCCGGGCGGTCACCGCAATCTTGACCAATCTCCCTAAGTAGGTATGCTTGGCTTGACACGTGCGCAGGGGACGCTGGGCGGTCAGCGAGATGCTCGCGAACACGAGCGCTCGGCATTTTCTTTTTTTTTGTTTTTTAAACTTCCGGGCGGTCGCCGCAATCTTGACCAATCTCCCTAAGTAGGTATGCTTGGCTTGACACGTGCGCAGGGAACGCTGGGCGGTCAGCGAGATGCTCGCAAACACGAGCGCTCGGCATTTTCTTTTTTTTTGTTTTTTAAACTTCCGGGCGGTCGCCGCAATCTTGACCAATCTCCCTAAGTAGGTATGCTTGGCTTGACACGTGCGCAGGGGACGCTGGGCGGTCAGCGAGATGCTCGCAAACACGAGCGCTCGGCATTTTCTTTTTTTTTGTTTTTTAAACTTCCGGGCGGTCGCCGCAATCTTGACCAATCTCCCTAAGTAGGTATGCTTGGCTTGACACGTGCGCAGGGGACGCTGGGCGGTCAGCGAGATGCTCGCAAACACGAGCGCTCGGCATTTTCTTTTTTTTTTGTTTTTTAAACTTCCGGGCGGTCGCCGCAATCTTGACCAATCTCCCTAAGTAGGTATGCTTGGCTTGACACGTGCGCAGGGGACGCTGGGCGGTCAGCGAGATGCTCGCAAACACGAGCGCTCGGCATTTTCTTTTTTTTTTGTTTTTTAAACTTCCGGGCGGTCGCCGCAATCTTGACCAATCTCCCTAAGTAGGTATGCTTGGCTTGACACGTGCGCAGGGGACGCTGGGCGGTCAGCGAGATGCTCGCAAACACGAGCGCTCGGCATTTTCTTTTTTTTGTTTTTTAAACTTCCGGGCGGTCGCCGCAATCTTGACCAATCTCCCTAAGTAGGTATGCTTGGCTTGACACGTGCGCAGGGGACGCTGGGCGGTCAGCGAGATGCTCGCAAACACGAGCGCTCGGCATTTTCTTTTTTTTTGTTTTTTAAACTTCCGGGCGGTCGCCGCAATCTTGACCAATCTCCCTAAGTAGGTATGCTTGGCTTGACACGTGCGCAGGGGACGCTGGGCGGTCAGCGAGATGCTCGCAAACACGAGCGCTCGGCATTTTCTTTTTTTTTTGTTTTTTAAACTTCCGGGCGGTCGCCGCAATCTTGACCAATCTCCCTAAGTAGGTATGCTTGGCTTGACACGTGCGCAGGGGACGCTGGGCGGTCAGCGAGATGCTCGCAAACACGAGCGCTCGGCATTTTCTTTTTTTTTTTGTTTTTTAAACTTCCGGGCGGTCGCCGCAATCTTGACCAATCTCCCTAAGTAGGTATGCTTGGCTTGACACGTGCGCAGGGGACGCTGGGCGGTCAGCGAGATGCTCGCAAACACGAGCGCTCGGCATTTTCTTTTTTTTTGTTTTTTAAACTTCCGGGCGGTCGCCGCAATCTTGACCAATCTCCCTAAGTAGGTATGCTTGGCTTGACACGTGCGCAGGGGACGCTGGGCGGTCAGCGAGATGCTCGCAAACACGAGCGCTCGGCATTTTCTTTTTTTTTGTTTTTTAAACTTCCGGGCGGTCGCCGCAATCTTGACCAATCTCCCTAAGTAGGTATGCTTGGCTTGACACGTGCGCAGGGGACGCTGGGCGGTCAGCGAGATGCTCGCAAACACGAGCGCTCGGCATTTTCTTTTTTTTTGTTTTTTAAACTTCCGGGCGGTCGCCGCAATCTTGACCAATCTCCCTAAGTAGGTATGCTTGGCTTGACACGTGCGCAGGGGACGCTGGGCGGTCAGCGAGATGCTCGCGAACACGAGCGCTCGGCATTTTCTTTTTTTTTGTTTTTTAAACTTCCGGGCGGTCGCCGCAATCTTGACCAATCTCCCTAAGTAGGTATGCTTGGCTTGACACGTGCGCAGGGGACGCTGGGCGGTCAGCGAGATGCTCGCAAACACGAGCGCTCGGCATTTTCTTTTTTTTTTGTTTTTTAAACTTCCGGGCGGTCGCCGCAATCTTGACCAATCTCCCTAAGTAGGTATGCTTGGCTTGACACGTGCGCAGGGGACGCTGGGCGGTCAGCGAGATGCTCGCAAACACGAGCGCTCGGCATTTTCTTTTTTTTTGTTTTTTAAACTTCCGGGCGGTCGCCGCAATCTTGACCAATCTCCCTAAGTAGGTATGCTTGGCTTGACACGTGCGCAGGGGACGCTGGGCGGTCAGCGAGATGCTCGCGAACACGAGCGCTCGGCATTTTCTTTTTTTTGTTTTTTAAACTTCCGGGCGGTCGCCGCAATCTTGACCAATCTCCCTAAGTAGGTATGCTTGGCTTGACACGTGCGCAGGGGACGCTGGGCGGTCAGCGAGATGCTCGCAAACACGAGCGCTCGGCATTTTCTTTTTTTTGTTTTTTAAACTTCCGGGCGGTCGCCGCAATCTTGACCAATCTCCCTAAGTAGGTATGCTTGGCTTGACACGTGCGCAGGGGACGCTGGGCGGTCAGCGAGATGCTCGCAAACACGAGCGCTCGGCATTTTCTTTTTTTTTGTTTTTTAAACTTCCGGGCGGTCGCCGCAATCTTGACCAATCTCCCTAAGTAGGTATGCTTGGCTTGACACGTGCGCAGGGGACGCTGGGCGGTCAGCGAGATGCTCGCGAACACGAGCGCTCGGCATTTTCTTTTTTTTTGTTTTTTAAACTTCCGGGCGGTCGCCGCAATCTTGACCAATCTCCCTAAGTAGGTATGCTTGGCTTGACACGTGCGCAGGGGACGCTGGGCGGTCAGCGAGATGCTCGCAAACACGAGCGCTCGGCATTTTCTTTTTTTTTTGTTTTTTAAACTTCCGGGCGGTCGCCGCAATCTTGACCAATCTCCCTAAGTAGGTATGCTTGGCTTGACACGTGCGCAGGGGACGCTGGGCGGTCAGCGAGATGCTCGCAAACACGAGCGCTCGGCATTTTCTTTTTTTTGTTTTTTAAACTTCCGGGCGGTCGCCGCAATCTTGACCAATCTCCCTAAGTAGGTATGCTTGGCTTGACACGTGCGCAGGGGACGCTGGGCGGTCAGCGAGATGCTCGCAAACACGAGCGCTCGGCATTTTCTTTTTTTTTGTTTTTTAAACTTCCGGGCGGTCGCCGCAATCTTGACCAATCTCCCTAAGTAGGTATGCTTGGCTTGACACGTGCGCAGGGGACGCTGGGCGGTCAGCGAGATGCTCGCGAACACGAGCGCTCGGCATTTTCTTTTTTTTTTTGTTTTTTAAACTTCCGGGCGGTCGCCGCAATCTTGACCAATCTCCCTAAGTAGGTATGCTTGGCTTGACACGTGCGCAGGGGACGCTGGGCGGTCAGCGAGATGCTCGCAAACACGAGCGCTCGGCATTTTCTTTTTTTTTGTTTTTTAAACTTCCGGGCGGTCGCCGCAATCTTGACCAATCTCCCTAAGTAGGTATGCTTGGCTTGACACGTGCGCAGGGGACGCTGGGCGGTCAGCGAGATGCTCGCGAACACGAGCGCTCGGCATTTTCTTTTTTTTTGTTTTTTAAACTTCCGGGCGGTCGCCGCAATCTTGACCAATCTCCCTAAGTAGGTATGCTTGGCTTGACACGTGCGCAGGGGACGCTGGGCGGTCAGCGAGATGCTCGCAAACACGAGCGCTCGGCATTTTCTTTTTTTTTTGTTTTTTAAACTTCCGGGCGGTCGCCGCAATCTTGACCAATCTCCCTAAGTAGGTATGCTTGGCTTGACACGTGCGCAGGGGACGCTGGGCGGTCAGCGAGATGCTCGCAAACACGAGCGCTCGGCATTTTCTTTTTTTTGTTTTTTAAACTTCCGGGCGGTCGCCGCAATCTTGACCAATCTCCCTAAGTAGGTATGCTTGGCTTGACACGTGCGCAGGGGACGCTGGGCGGTCAGCGAGATGCTCGCAAACACGAGCGCTCGGCATTTTCTTTTTTTTTGTTTTTTAAACTTCCGGGCGGTCGCCGCAATCTTGACCAATCTCCCTAAGTAGGTATGCTTGGCTTGACACGTGCGCAGGGGACGCTGGGCGGTCAGCGAGATGCTCGCGAACACGAGCGCTCGGCATTTTCTTTTTTTTTTTGTTTTTTAAACTTCCGGGCGGTCGCCGCAATCTTGACCAATCTCCCTAAGTAGGTATGCTTGGCTTGACACGTGCGCAGGGGACGCTGGGCGGTCAGCGAGATGCTCGCAAACACGAGCGCTCGGCATTTTCTTTTTTTTTGTTTTTTAAACTTCCGGGCGGTCGCCGCAATCTTGACCAATCTCCCTAAGTAGGTATGCTTGGCTTGACACGTGCGCAGGGGACGCTGGGCGGTCAGCGAGATGCTCGCGAACACGAGCGCTCGGCATTTTCTTTTTTTTTTTGTTTTTTAAACTTCCGGGCGGTCGCCGCAATCTTGACCAATCTCCCTAAGTAGGTATGCTTGGCTTGACACGTGCGCAGGGGACGCTGGGCGGTCAGCGAGATGCTCGCAAACACGAGCGCTCGGCATTTTCTTTTTTTTTGTTTTTTAAACTTCCGGGCGGTCGCCGCAATCTTGACCAATCTCCCTAAGTAGGTATGCTTGGCTTGACACGTGCGCAGGGGACGCTGGGCGGTCAGCGAGATGCTCGCGAACACGAGCGCTCGGCATTTTCTTTTTTTTTTTGTTTTTTAAACTTCCGGGCGGTCGCCGCAATCTTGACCAATCTCCCTAAGTAGGTATGCTTGGCTTGACACGTGCGCAGGGAACGCTGGGCGGTCGTCGCGAGCCACGCACACACGAGCGCTAGGCATTTTCTTGGTTATGTTGACTGCCGGGAGGTCGCAGCGATGCCCGCGCTCGCGTGCGCGCACTCGCCAATTTCTTGGTATTTTTAACTGCGGACACGAAAAATTACGATTTGCTAAACAGCTTCGCTGTTAAAAACGCTTCCCGTGGTAGGAAACGAACCTGTGTCCCTCGCGTTATGAAGCCTACGTCTGTCCAATTGCGCCATTCATACGCGGTCGAAGCAGTTCGGATTTTTTACTTTGACTTTGACTCGGGTTGAATAGGAGAAAACCTGGCCATTTAACCACCTTTATCTTAATTAAAGGGCTCTGATTTTTATTTTCAATTAGGAGCCCACGTCGGATCGGTTGTTACGATTAAATGACGAAAAATAAGCAACTCTTTGAAAACGATGTCGAAGAGCGGTGACATTAAAGCAAACGAGTTAATCGCGGAATTTGCATGAACGCAATAGCCAAATTTAAAGCTATCTTGCATTAGGGCTACTTGGAGCGATTGGGAGAAATAAAGCGTTGGTCGTGCAATATTTGGACAGCTAACAGTACATTGTCCAAATATTCGGGTCATTTGCCCTTCGTACCTGGAAAGGCAACCGTGAAATAAATGCACAGGTTTTTGCACCAAAGTATTTTTTGAGCTTTTCTTCACCTCTATACGCACTGGCATCCGTGGGATGCAATTTCGAACAACGAACGCATTTTTTTCAGTAACCTAGTGACTCCCCCTTTTTTTTTTCAAGCTTAGTATTTCTTACGTGAAAATATTAAAACGAGACACTTTGATAACCCTGCCTGCGATTGGCCATCAAAAAAAGCCGTCCATATACGTATAAGACCGCTATCGCTGGTTACAACTGAACTGAAAGCTTCGGGGTGCGAGTTTAAGGCCAAGCTTTCAATGGCCATGGTTAACTGCGTCTTTATACACACTGCGTGTCCTTATACGCACAGCGGTGGTCCATTTAGGCTACTCTTGCTCAATGTTCTGGGATCCTTCCCGGAAGGAGTGGCCTTTTCGTTCTGTTGGGGCGAGCAAAACAATGACTTATACATGTCGATATTTCGGCCCTCATCAAAATACCGCGGTGGTTTAAGTTAATTCGTTGCCCTCCGTTACGGTACACCTTCATGCACTAAGTAGTTTCGTAGGATAAAAATGGCCGCGTATCTGATCCTTTCGTTGCAACTGTCGACGAAAGGCGTCAGTCGACTGGTTCCCCTGGCAAGTAAATGCCTCCCTTCTCTTTCTCCCTCACCTCCCATGCTGTTCCTCTCGCGTCTCGTTCCTCCCAAGATAGCACACTAGAGGTTAGTTCAAATCGACTCAAATTTACCGCGCTCCAGCGCTGCCGTACGGCGGAGACGCGCGCGAATCGAGGCGCCCTGCTGCAACGTTTATAGAACCCCGTGCCCCATTCCACGAGCGTTCCAAGCGGAAAGTGGAACTTATCAAGTGGAACCTTTCATTGCTGTTGCCGTTTGATTTTTTAAATGCCGTCAGGTAGCGCGGGCAACAGCAGGCGACGGTTTTCTGCAGTTGATGTAGTATTTCATTTGCTATCGCAAAAAACAAGCATCCGTGGATTTTTAGTAAAGGAACACTGCAAATATCACTAATGTATTGCTTTTCTACCTTATATTTGCGTAATGTCTTATTCTTGTTCAACAATGTTGACAAGTATGGACGTTAACGCCAGACTTAGACGTTTATATTTGACTGTGGGTATATAAGACTATTGCGCAGTTTCTGTTTCGCTTTGGCCGGGTGCCTCAATCGAGTCAGAGGCAGACAGACAGACGGACAGACAGACAGACCAAAATTTCTGCGTTTAAGTAGCCCAAGAAAGAATATATCGTCTTTAAAAAGTGTTTTCTTCGTGCCGGAGCAAAACACTTCGGGGTATTACCTACAAATGGCGGCATACAGTTTGCCGCAGGTATACATGAGCCTTTATTGCTGCTTTAAAACTGTGCCGATAGCTTGAGTCCCCGAGGGTTCGTCGCAAACGTCGTGATTGAAGTAATTAAGGGAATAGTCAAATATTCGTCTCGTTACGCCAGCTGATGCGAACTAAACAGTTTCACGCAGAATTTCCACGTTTGCCACCAAAAGCACGCCTTATAAAGTTTTACAAGTAGCTGCTTTTAGCGAATTGCTGCTCGAGTAGGTTTCGCTTAGCCATTTTTTTGTTTGTTTGCGAAACTCAGTGAAGATTGCTAAGTTGAAGCTTTTGTTGTGTGCCCCTAAAAACTGAATCTGTATTATTGCCTCTTACACAGCGGCAAAAACAAACAGAGCGTTATTATCAAAAGCCTTATTAAATGCTTTGAGTGGGCCTAAAGCACGGATAAGAAACTAACAGTGAGTGTTGCACGATGCGCGGATATTTACCGGGAAAAAAACCTTCAGACGCTTTTTCTACAAAAGGTTTTTGGTCATGGCGAGAGCAAACAAAATCCTAGTGAAGAGATCCAGGGGGCAGTAACGTAAGAGTACTGCCAGATTAAAAGAGAAAAACAAATTCCAGAACCTCCAAGGTGCGAATTATCGGTAAACGCGTAAGACGCTATGCTATACACCGAACCCCTTTAAAGGCGGCTTCACTACTGCACACATATGCATTGCTGTGAAAACATTCTTCCAGGCCCATATATGCAGTCTGATGGCAAAATAGGAAGGCCCTAGCGTGTTTTATTGAACTCCTCCATAAAACCCACGTAACCGTACATAGCGTTGTACATTGAGCCCGTTTAAAGCCCCTTTAAAGTTGGCTTTACTACATTGCGAAATGCATTACTGAGGAGACATTATTTCTAGGGCAATATAACGAGCGTGATATCAAAACATGAAGGCCCTAGAGTGTTTTATTAAATACCTCCATAAGACCCATGTAACCCTACATAGCGTTGTACACTGAGCCCTTTTAAAGTCGCATTTTCTTTGCGAAATGCACTACTCAGGAAGACTTTTTTCCGGGGTAATATAAGGTGTGATATCAAAACATGACGGCCCTAGTGAGTTTTATTAAATACCTCCATAAGACCCATGTAACATTACGAAGCGCCGTACACCGCGAACCCTTTTAAAGCTGGCTCCACTTTTTTGCACAAATGCATGGCTAGGAAGGCAAATTTTTTTTTTCGGCGCAATATAGGCGGTTTTATGTCACATTACGAATACCCTCGGGCCTCCTATCTGTCGCATTTTCCTTTGCGGGGACATGTGTGACACACGAAAAGTTCCAAACGGACAGGTAAGTTTCTTTGTTGAATCCACATATAAATGCGCGCGCATTACACTCTGTTGCTCTGGTGACGCCCAAGTTAGGTCAAGCTGTGCAGTGCTGGCATAGTTGCAAGGTGCCCGTCAGGCAGAAGCGCACTACCCGCCGCGTTGGCTCTGTTGCTAAGGCGTTGCGCTGCTGAGCACAAGGTCGCGCGTTCGATTCCCGGCCGCGGTGGCCACTTTTCTGATGGAGGCGAAAAGCAAATACTCCCATGTGTGCGAGATTTCGGCGCACGTTAAAGATCCCCAGGTGGTCAAAATTAATCTGGAGCCCTCCACTACGGCGCGCCTCATCGCCTGCGTTGCGTCGGCGCGTTAAACCCTATACTCGGTTACAACTTAAGAACGGCACCGAAGTTGCCGCTGTGCCTCATCACCGCAGCCGGATGTCACTCCGCGCAGCACAAGTAGCGCGTTACTGGGAATATTTTGAACACGGCACGAGCCGTTTTTGTATCTTTTTGGACCTAATATGCTTATAAACTACTGCAGCGACGGCAAACAAACTACGTGAGAAAAGGCAGACGCTATCACGCATTCGTGGCAGTCTCCTTTCAAGACGCGCGCGCCCGTTGACATCCGGGTCCGTCGCTTAGGCGGAGTGATACCGTACATGAGCTGGAGCCGTTCTTAACTTGTTCCCGAGTACACAATCAATCAATCAGGAAGAAGCGCACTCTCAAGCAGGTTTCTGTAATCGGTGGGGGCACACTTGGAACAACCTGTCCTTTCTTCATCCGCGAAAAGAAACTGGAGGGGGGACGGAAACCTTGGGGAAAAGCTAGAGCTTCGGGAAGGTCAGACTCGAGTTATTCGATATCTACAGATGTCGCAGAGGCTGGCGTGCACCAAAGTTTAGACAGCTAACCTCCCGGTCATTTCGAGACTGTATTCGGCTTTCAGTTCCTTCGCTTGTGTCACAATGTGAAATGTACACAAATCATGAGAGCTGTCTGCTAATGCGTCAACCTTCTTGCGCAGCTTCTCATTTATTTTGAGCTTTTATAGCCCGATTTGTCTAAAAGTTGCCTGATTGTCTACCTTCGGGCTTCATTGGGCCAAATAGAGTAACTTAATTGTTGTTTTGTTTGGTTGTCTTCCTTGTTTTAGGCGCCGTCGTAATCGTCGTCTCAGGTGGTCACGGTAATAAAACATGGGGAAACTCGTTTGCGCCTCGCGCTAGAACGTAACGCGTACTGAAAAAAACATCGACACACTCGTCTACAGCTCGCGCTAGAGAGCTTCGCGCTTCAAAGACAAGAGACTTTTACAGCAAAGCTGTATACCTCTACCACCCAACGGTGTCATCTCCGTTGGCAAAAACGCCAAGGCGCCAAGAAGACACTTATACAGTGCATACTTCACCCCTCCCCAGGCGTAACGTTAGTAGAGATGGCCCGGGATTTTTATGTATCATCAGTGTTTTTGGCTTTTCTTTTTTCTTTCTTTTTGTTTACGAACGACCTACACTTTCACTGTTATAAAGATTAAATGTGTTAAGTTAGCCAATTAACACTTCTGTGCAGATACAAGGTGCTCCACGGTTGGTCCTTTTCCGGTTTTTTTTTTTTTGTCATGTTCCGCTTACACTTTTTCGCTTTTCATTTTCATAATTTTTGTCTTAGTCGTGTGGGAGCGGTGGATTACGTAAAACCTTTTACTCATACTTAATAGGAATGGCAGTAAGTGAGGAGTGCGAAACGTGCGGCTCGTGCGGCACGCCGGAGACGATAAGCCACGTTTTATGCGAGTGCCCACGCTACTCGCCTGAAAGAAAGAAACTGTCGTCAACACTGAAGAACCTGGACTCTCGGAGGCTATTTCTGGAGGAGAAGATTCTGTGTCACTGACCTTCGCTGTCTGTCGTCCGCTCAGTAGGCGATTAAGGAACTCTTCCGCTTTCTACGGTCGACAACCTTAAACTCCAGACTGTAGACTGAAAGCCTCCAGTGTCAATCACTGAACTTTAACGTTTAGTGCTTCAGCGCTAAACTTTTCTTCCTTTTCTCCTTTCTCTTTTTCTTGCCTATTTTTCCTTTCCCGCGTTCAGGATAGCAAACTAGGCTCTAACCAAGTTAACTTTCCTGTCTTCCTTCTACATCCTTCCTCCCTTTCTTCTACAACCTTCCTTCCTTCCTTCCTTCCTTCCTTCCTTCCTTCCTTCCTTCCTTCCTTCCTTCCTTCCTTCCTTCCTTCCTTAGTTCGCTTTTATTTTCGTATTGTTTTTCGTTTTTATTTCCTCCTCGGTATTTGAAATTCCCTTCAACCAATTATTATCCCAACTTACACTATTACAACGAATGTGCTAACTTCACCAATTATGCCTTTCTTGCGCAGATACAGGGCGTTACTCAGTTGGCACTCTGGGGTGCTCGGCAATAGAAGATTCTTAGGCACCTGGAACATTAATGACAGAGCGGTGCGGCGCTTCAAAGCTCGCGTGAACTGCCTCACAGCTCCCAGAATAGAAGCCAGTTTGCAACCGTTCACCTTCCAACCTTTCTTTTTTCTCTCTCTCTTGTTTGTGGGTGTGTGGGTGTTTTTAGGTTTGTGTATTCGCGCGTTCACATTATTCCTCCCTATATATTCAGCAACCACGTGGAGTATACAAGCCCAGCAATCAGCAGGGCTGCCCTTTTCCGGCCCATTAAAGAATCCTCCCTCCTTCTCTCCCTCGGCAAAGAATAATGCTTACTCCTTGGAACCGTAGCGGGCCGTCCTCTGCACACACATCTCATCCCCACCACACCTCGCTCCGAGGGCGGCTCTCAATCAACGACAGGGCGAAGCATGCTGGCCGCTCCACTCGATCTCTCTTAATGCCTCCCCGGGAGACATTAATGCAGGTACTGTTTAGCCTGGAACAACGTTTCGCCTACACTCCGCGGCACGCCACCTCGCCGTCGTTCGATGCGGCGGGACCGAGACGAGGGCATACCGCACGCCTCGGGTGTGCAGTGTATCGATTGAGGCATACAACCCCGTTATTGACACGCCTCATCGGAATGGGTCGGAGGAGGGATCGAGTTTGTTGGCGAATGGGATAATAGCGGCTCCCGCGGGAATCGGGTCGCCCGGGGCGCAAGTGCGCAACCGGACCTTCCTGGCAAGGCCGTCTCCTCGCCGCAAGAGCTTGTATGAGAGGCCCGTTCGACGCGCGTAAATATACCCGTGCATCGGCTCTAAAAGTAGTTCGGCTGGGTTACCCGGGCTGGTGTAGGCGTGTCAAGTTCGGTGTCTAAACCACCGGAAGGTAGTTGTGCGTTTTTTCGACGTTTATTAGATGAAGCTAATATGTGAGAGAAAACCATTGACAATTTAAGTAAAATGTACCTCAGTTCCGTATTCTTGCGCTTGATGTACAGGGGGATTTTGACAATGTCGCATATGCGGCGATCTTTAAAGGCCTCCAGACAACTAATTGCGGGCGGCCACACACAACTTTGTCGGGGCCTTTCTCTAAACCGCATCGCAATTCTACGTATTGGCTTCGTCCACCCGGACCCTTTCCCCACTCCCCCAAAAGGGACACCACAAGGTTCCGTGATCTCTCTCCTTTTTAACATGGCCCTTCTACAACTGCCAGCCCAGCTTTCTTCCAGTCCCAACCTTCAGCACGCTTTCTATGACGATGATCTTATGTTCTAGATCCCCGGAGGGCGAAAAGACATTCTAGCACGTCAAGCCACGCCAGTGTGTGTGTGTGTGTTTTTTAAAGACGATAGACTTTCTTGGGCTACTTAAACCCAGAAATTTTGGTCTGTCCGTATGTCTGTCTGTCCGTCTGTCTGTCTGTGACTCGATTCAGCCACCCGGCCAAAGCAAAGCAATGCCTGCGCAATAGTCTTATATAGTCACAGCTAAATCTACCCGTCTTGGTCCGGTGTAATGTTCATACTTGTCAACATTGTTGAAGAAGAACAAGACATTACGCAATTATGAGACAACAAATCAATACAGAAGTGATATTTGCAGTGTTCCTTTATAAAAATTCAAACATGCTTGATTTTTGCGAAATTAAATACTTCATCAACTGCAGAAAAAGAATTCACTCCGCCGTCGCCTGCTGTCGCCCGCGCCGCTATAGCTTCTGGCGCCATTTTAAGAAATCAACCGCTAACAGTTACGCAAGGTTCCACTAGATAGTTTCCACGTTCTGCTTGCAACGCACGTGGAGTAGGGAAACGCGGTTCTATAAACGTTGAAGTAGGGTGCCTCGATTAACGCGCGTCTTCGCCGTACGGCAGCGTTCGCATCGAGACACCCGGTTTGGGGCAGTGGAACACGCAAAATTTAAAATGATTTAAGCAAACATTTGGCGTCTTTACCTTGGGAGGAGCGCGACGTAAGATGAACAACATGAGAGGTGAGCGGTAAAGCGAAGCGAGGCATTTACTTCGCAAAAGCCGATAAAGACTATCGTCTTTTGACGTCATTTGCAACGAAAGGAGCAGATACGCGGCCAATTTTTTTTCTTTTCGCGCGCGCTTTTTTCTGGGGCCTGTTTTCCCTACATCCCCGACCCCTATCAGAGAAGCATGTAGGCGGTTGAAAACGCCGCCAAAACTGTTTTTTTTTAATAAAGAGCCTTCTCTCTCTCTCTCTCTCTCTCTCTCTCTCTCTCTCTCTCTCTCTCTCTCTCTCTCTCTGCAAAGGCCATATATTGCGCCCTGAGGTACCTCAAACAGCGTGGCCTGACATTTGCTCCCCATAAATCCCCACTCCGCGTTCTTCGAGCCAGCACCCGGGGCCGACCCCCTAACCCCTCTCCGGACACGCCTGTGCCATCACTCCGTACTCTTGGCGTGACGTTCCGCGCAGACGGATCTGCGCCGGAAATTCCCCCTCAACTTCATGTCATGGTCACTCAGCTCAAACGTTTCATCAGAGGAATCTGCAGCCAGCTCAATAACTTAGAAGACCGAGACACCTGCCGTCTTGTCTATACTCCTCAGCCGCATCGTACGTCAGCATCAAACCAAAGGAACAGATGCCCTTGTCAGGAAGGAAATAGTGCGGAATCACTCTCAGCCTCCCCGCTTTCAGTCTTCCCTCCCGCCTTCTGCAATTAGTTGTTCACAATTGTCTTCCCGAGTTTCTCAAAGCCCAACGGGTCCACCTACTCACTTGCCTTGCCCTCCCCCATGTGGGCCCCATGGTACTGCACTAACAGGGCCACGCCGAACCTTCGCCTCACTCCGCACTCACATCTTGTGTATCCCATCCCCAAGCACATGCAACCTTCCTAAAATCAAGGCAGAAGACAGGCCCGCGTCACCCGTCTTCGAGCAGAATAGCACTAGAAATCCGATACACAGACGCCGCTCCGTACACCACCCGTACCGCTCACGCACTGGTTGTCTCCGACAGCCATTGGCAGCTATCTGCATGCTTACAGCGCGATACAGCCTCCTTCTGGCTTTTTTTTTTTAGATGCGACGCTCAGAGCATCTCTTGTCGGCGGCCCTGTCCTTCCTGTGTGCGTCCGTTGTTGTCCGCGTGAGTCCGTTGTTGTCCGCAGCCACTCTCCCCCTCTCCTCTCCGATAGCGAACACTCTCTCGCGAGGGGCATTGGATTGGATTCGATTGGCTTGGCTTGGCTTGGCTTGGCTTGGATTGGATTGGATTGGATTGGATTGGATTGGATTGGATTGGATTTGGATTTGGATTTGGATTTGGATTTGGATTTGGATTTGGATTGGATTAAAGTGGATTGTGTTGCGTCATAGCCGCGGCACTCTCTCCGCGGTCTCCTCTCCTTCGGGCGCGCTGCGCATATAACCGGTGTGCCGCTCTCCGGCGGCGTTTCGGTCGACGGTTGCTCTCCGCTTGCGCTTGAACCCCCCTCGGCGTCGCATCACACCAGGGCTCCCGCGAGGGGAGGTGGGCGTAATTTTTTTTTCGGAAATCTCTCCTATTTTCTACGCCGTTTTTTTTTTTTCAAAATGAGATGTACTTGTTGCGCTATGTTTGTATACAGGTAGTACTCCGTTTCGTATTAGTAGTGTGACAGCAGTAGCGTTTTTTCGCATTAAGGCCCACGTGAGCTTAAACCACTTTAAAACACCAACACTACAAAAATGTTAAATGTTCGCGAAGAGACACGTTGCATATGAAGAAAAAGATCGATATCAGTCTGTGCGCGTGATTTGCGAAGAGAACCGATTAAGCGTAAAATTATGCACGCCGGTTTTGTTTTTTGCTTTCATCGGAGGCCGCGAGGAATCAGGAAAGTAAGGCGGAAAAATGGCTTTTGGTTTAGTTGGTGATGTGAACCCGTGATTCGAATCTCCGCTTTTGTGTCTGCGTGTTCGTGTGCGTGTGCGTGTGCGTGTGTGTTCGTTGTTTTGTTCGCGTGTTCCTTCGTTGCGCGTCACACCATATGAAATCAGGAAAGCCCGCTGAATCGACTTAGGTACCGTGTTGGAATTTTCGGTCACTATGGCCGAGATTGTGGAAAGTTTCTTGAACTTCCTTGTTTTGGACGCAAAATTTTGATACTGTGAGTTTGACACGTGAAACAAAATAATTCAGTACGTTCCCTACTCTGTGAAGAAATATGACCAGTGAAGCTGCGGTGCATAATGGTAGAGCCGTCTTCGCAGCTAATTTTCATATACTTTGTTCTCGGATAGCTTCGGTAAAACAACAGTCACAGCTGTTTTCTGTAACCGAACTCCCTCCGTAGATCGATAGGTATTGACAGCAGGCAGTATTCTGTAAAGTTTACAACTTCACTGTGAACTATGACAAGTAAATGAAACCCGGAGTAATGGTACAGTCTTCGTAACGGCTAATTTTCATACAATTTGCTTAGGGATGCTTTCGGTAACACAAGAATTGGAACCCTTGTTATGCAATCACGCTCCCTCCGCAGATGGCCGTACTTCACTGTGCAAAACACAATGTGGGATTGGATTGAATAAACTTTATTTAAGCCGGCAGAACGACGTTTTTACGCGCCGCGACGCGGGCCTCGGCGTCGTCCTGGTGGCTACTCATCCGAGACGTGAGCTCGCCGTTGCCGACTCGCGAGTCTCATGCCTTGCGAGCGCCCGCAGGACCTGCTGGACGGCCCAGTGTTGATTTTCGTAGGTGTAGCTCCTTGCGGCTTCTGCAAGCCGTGGCGGGATGGTTCTTGACCTCGCTTCCATTGGGCTCGTGACACAGTTCCATAAGATGTGCTTCTGGTCTGCAGTCTCCCTGCAGCAGAGCTGGCACTTGTCAGTCGGATATGCCTCCGGTTACATTCGGTGCATCAGAGCCGGGGTGGGTAGGGACCCGGTTTGAAGCTGCCTTAGTAGCGCTGCCTCCGCCCGGCTCAACCCCGGGTCCGGAGGTGGGAAGGTCGTGCGAGCCAGGCGGTAGGCTTTGGTGATAAGCCAGCTTACAGAACCCATGCTTACACCGATCCCCTTAAAGGAGCCATGAAGAGAAAACACAAGTTTGGTTCGCGGAATGGTCGCTTTCCCGTCCACCGCGTATCCCACAACTCTTGCCGCTCGTGCACTTGGAAGCATTGAGCGGTCAAGTGGTGTGAGGTTGTTAAATGCAAGCCCGAGCTCCTCGGCGAGAGTTTTGTTCTCCGGATCAGGCGATTCCATGACTAGGGGCTGCGGGTGCACTAGGTTTTACTAGTATTTTTAAAATGGCCGCCGTCTCGATCGACTCCCGCGTGTGGGTGCTATATGGAGTCGACATACTAAGTATCTGTTTCATGGACCGGCGCTATGACGCCATTGTACACGTCACGGAATGTTCAATTTTAGCGGGAGATTTAAAATTTTGGCTTAAATTGCCTTATTTCTCAGTGAATAAAGCATCATTTGCTTCCGGGAAAGCGCTTGTGGTACTATGAAACACCTAATCTTTCGAATAAAACAAACTTTTGTTTTCTCTTCATGGCTCCTTTAACGCCGGCTGTTTCCTTCCCTTCCTTTTGTATGCCGCGCAGGCCGCCTTATTTAACACCAAAGAGGGTGTATCGCCCTTTCTTAGCAAGACAGGAAGGCTCTTCTTTGATTGCCAATGTTCTCGATGTGGTTCGATGGTTCCAGAAACAATCACGCGGAAATGTAAATGCTCGCAGGTCAAATGCCTCGTCATGCACTCCATTAGCTGGCGATCGACTGTGCACGCCACTCTGTTGACTGATTCTTCGACGCCTGTGTATTCTTTAAGTTTGATGCGGAGCACAAGTTACTGTGTATACTGGAAGATTGATGCCGATGTAAAAGTATGAAGAATTGTATTGGTCTGTCTTGCATTTGTATGTAGGTGTCTGTACTTGTTACACTTCTGACTTGCATTCATCGGGATACATGGGAATTTTAGCATGCATGTCAAGTTGATTTTACCTTTGCATATGTATGTATCTGACGTATCTGTGCGCAACTATGTATTTACACAATGTTGAAAAATTGACAACATATTCTTTTGTCTATGCTTGACAACGAAATGCTCTTGTATGTACTGTGCTCAATGTTGTCCATGTTACAGGAGGCAGGGGCCTCGTCAAGCTACCGTTAGGTGGCTTTTTCTCCCGCCTCCTTCTGTACCAAAAAAAAAGCGGGAAATAAAATCAGACTTGAAATAAAAACAATGAAAATCGGTCCAATAAACATTGTTTACCGCAAGAACCCTGCATCGTCGTTCTTGGTTACGTGACAAAATGGCGAAGTGGAATAGTATATTAGACTGTATTTTCCCGCGTATAACCCGCACCAAAAATGCGAAAATTTCAGGGGTGAAGTAGAGGTGCGGATTATATGAGAAGTATTTTCTTTGTTGCAGCTTCATCGCAATGCGCGTTGGGCCGTGATGCCCCTACAGCAGTAGTAGCGACTAAGCCACTGTTATCCCATCGACAGTGCTTATTTTGCACACACAGCTCAACAATATACCAACCTGAAAAAACTCCCACCTCCCCTCGCGGGAACCCCTGTGTAGATGCGACGCATAGGCGGAGCGGCGAAGGGACCGCGTTTTATAGCGCGCATAACGTTGAGGGGACTGCGTAAGCCGGTCCCAGTCGATGACGACGTTGGCGTACTTGTACAGCGGCGTGGACTCTAGGTGTTTGAGCCAAGCGTGGATGTTGCTTCGCCGGAAAACGGCACACCGGTTATATGCGCAGCGCGCCCGAAGGAGAGGAAACCGCGGAAGAGAGAGTACTGCACATGCGCCTGCCCCAGCGCGTCTGCCGCGGCTATGACGCAACACAATCCAACACAATCCACTTTAATCCAATCCAATACAAATCCAAGCCAAGCCAAGCCAAGCCAATCCAATCTAATCTAATCCAATCTAATCCAATCCAATCCAATCCAATGCCCCTCGAGAGAGAGTGTTCGCTATCGGAGAGGAGAGGGGGGGTGCGGCGGAGAGCGCAGCTGGCGCGGCGAGGAGAATGGGGGAGGGGTGGACAACGCCGACGACGACGACGACGACGACGACGCCGGAGGGACAAGGCGAGTGAATCAGATGCTCTGCATCTAAAAATGTATGCAGCAAGTCATCTAGTTACGTAGACGGCTAGGTAAGTTATTTTGCATAAACAAATGTGTAATGTTGCTTGAGTAGTAGCTTTGGTCCATCCTCTTATGTCTAAAATATGCGGGAAATATGCGGGGATATATTTTTTTATCCGTCTACGGAAAATGGGGGTTCGGGTTATACGCAGGGCGGGTTGTACGCGCGAAAATACGGCATATTATAGTTAACTACTATATGCCTACAGCTACGGCAGGCGAATAAAAACTCTGTTTCCCGTCAATGCCGGCTACAAAACGGACGGAGAAAAAAAAACCGGAATTACTCGACAATTTGCTCAGCTTTCATTGGAAGCACGGTACCGCCTTTCAACTTCCGCCGGCGTCCGATCAAACTCGGCTGATCACGCTACCGCGGACGAAGTCGTGCCGTGGTCGTATACAAATGAAGCGTTCCTGCTGCGTAAACGCACCCAAATCGCGTGCCGGAAGAAATTGCCCCTAACCCGCCTTGTGACCGTGGTTAGACGGCGAAGCCAAACGAGCGCACGACACAAAACACAATTGACCCGGGGCGCAGTACAAAGGAGCGCGTGAAAGAAAACACGATTGTTTCTAACTATCAATTCAGCACTCCTCTCAGTTCGCTGACTGAAGAAAACTGGAAAGGTCTGCAGTTTTATCCTATCAAAAAAAAAAGAAACATGCCGCTGCCCATTCGCGGTGTCTTGGTTTTGCTTCTGAAACGGCTTTGAGCGGCAGTGTCGGGTTATATGTATTGAACATTCGACTGATAGTTATTCATTCATTCATTCATTCATTCATTCATTCATTCATTCATTCATTCATTCATTCATTCATTCATTCATTCATTCATTCATTCATTCATCTTTATTTGTACGTGCCCACCAACAGCGTGTGGACTTAGACGGTTGTGCACAAAACGAAAAAAGGAACAAAAGTTAAGAGAAAAATACCATTCAAAAGAGAGGAAACGTGAATTCCAATACATTCGACACTACAGCTTCGCAAGAGGCAGTTTAAAATCCGACAGATCATTGTTAAAAACATCAATATAATTTGACCTCACACCATTATACAAATTACAGACTCGTTTCACAGGACAACAAGCTTTGCTTGTACCAAACACATTGAATTCTCGAAATGGGTTTTAAAGCACCCGGAATTGTATTGCCGACGTTAAACTGTCGCAGTCAGTCACATGATCTAAACATTTAAACAGACACACAAAATCTACATCCTACCTTCTCTAGGACAGTGTAACTAATTGCAGTTTCCCCAACATGCTTTCATACTGGTAATACATGTGCGCTTTTCGACCAAAATACCTATCATAAACAGTTCTTACAAAACGTTGCTGACTATCTTGAATCTTCGTAGCCTGGGTTGCATTCAAGATGTTGCATACGGCACCCCCAAAACGAAGTTTCGAAACAACTAAGGATACAAACAAAAGTTTAAAGCACGATACATTATGGAAAGGACGCGTGATGCTGGACAGTACTCCTAACTGGCTTCATGCCTTTTTAACAACTGATTCAACGGGCGCATGAAAGCGTAGCGCAAAATCGACAAAAAAATCCCAGGTCACGCCACCCGTCAACTCTTCTCAGGACGCAATGATCTCACGTGTAATCGTATTACACACTTGCGCATTTCCCAGTTAAACTCATTACACGTGTTTTGATTGCATTTATTAATAACTTGTTTGCAAGGCACCAATTACACGGCAAATGTCGCACTGAACGAGGGCACAGTCATCACGGCACACAACTTTTCGGACCAGCTTGATGTTATCCGCATACAAAAGCATTTGACTATTACTATCAGAAAAAAAGGGGTCGTTAATAGAAACGAACAAACGTGGACCCAAGATTGACCCTTGGGGGCTCCGTCTTGGTAAAGAAAGAAAGAAATACGCCACGTACGAGTACAAAGTTTGGTGGGCTATTTGGATAGTCGTGAATGAACATACAAAGTTCCAGGAGCCGCAACTTCCTGAACGCTCGTCCAATACGAATTCAAGGATCGCACCCAGGCTGGAGTCCTCGCACATACTACCTTGACCGCGGGGTGTCCTCAGGGATCCATACTTTCTCCGATCCTATTTAACCTCGCCATGGCGAGGGTAGCTCGAAATCTCGAGCGTGACTCTGCTGCCCGCTTCACAATATATGCTGATGACGTAACCATATGGACTGAATCAGCCGACTTTTTATGCCCGGAAGACATGCAAACCGAACTCCAAGCCGCAGTAAATAGCCTTGAATGCTCCTTGGCCACTCTTGGTCTCGAATTGGCCCCTGAAAAAACCGAATTCTTACCCGTATTTGGTCACAAACCCCCTCCGCACTGTAATCCTCTAACTCTTCTTCTCGCCGGTACCCCTATAACCGCTAGTTTCCAACCCATGCGATTACTCGGAATCCCAATCGGACACAAAAATAGCCCGTCAATATGGCTACAACAACTCAAACCTAAATGGAAAACAATTCAACATGCCATACGTCGCCTGTCGAACAAATTTGGTGGAGCAAGCCAGAAGGCGACCCAAACATTAGCACAAGCTGTCGCCATTGGTACTATAACTTACGCAGCCCAATCCTACGACCTTAACAAAACGCACATGAGAATACTTCAAAGTCTGCACAGAGACACCCTTCGCACCATCAGTGGACCACCCAAACATACTCGTCTTGAGAACCTGCAAGCTGCAGTTGCTCTTCCCCCTTGGGAAAATATCATTCAAGAGCAAGTACATCAATCCCTTCATAAACACTCATTAACTCATCAAGGTTTCTCCATCATCGCCGGGGATAATCTGAAGCCGTTACAACCCAACGACATCCCACCGCCTTTGGCTCCCTGGAACCGCCATTCTGTCACGGACTCTACAGCCACCCATCCCGTCCCGCGTAACGCCCACCCCGTCCGCGCAGCCCGCATCAACGCCCTCCGGAACAGTAAACGCACACAAGAAATTGATATTTACACCGACGCAAGCATAGCTAATCCACTAGTTGCCACCGCATGGACATCACCTGATCTCCCCTCCATCCAAGGCAAACGAACCCTTAATATTCCATGTGCTACCATTCTGGAAGCGGAACTCCATGCCATCATTCAAGCCATCGACTTCCTCATGTTCGACTTTCACTCCTCCGTCCCTTTACAAATACGCATCCTGACGGACTCATTCGAAGCCCTAAAGACACTACAAAGTCCCATATCGACCAATCCCATTGCCAACAAAATCCTGCATCAGATCTCCATCCTAAAATCTAGCGGCATCCATCTTCGCATCGACTGGTCGCCTGGACACGAGGAGTCCTCACCGGGGAACCAGGCAGCCCACTCAGCTGCACAGGAGTGTATAACCTCCAGTCCTCCGCTGCTACCCGAATTGGCTCCTCCGCCTCCTGGGTCATTACCGCCAGCCATACAGATTCTACGGTACAAAAAAGACAAAAAAGACCGCCTCAAGACCCTCACTCCAACCGGGTTTTTATCTGCTCTACCCCCGTTCCCAAGATCAGCCGAAATTTTTATGAACAAATATTTTGCAAATGCTAGCTTAACCCCAGAGACATTCCGTAAATGGTACACCCCATCCCTGCCGCCTCGATGTCCCTTCTGCGCCTCCCTCACACCCGCCAATCTCCAGCACCTAATTTGGCACTGTCCAAAATTTACGCGTTACAGAAACTTCAAGCCTCCTCCAAATGCCTCCTCCTCATACATCGACCCTCGAACAGTGGAACCCTCCACGCTGACTTTAATTGCGCACTACTCTCTAGAAAGCGGTCTAGCGCGAAGGAAGGAAGGAATAGTATAGGAAAGGCAGGGAGGTTAACCAGAATACTGTCCGGTTGGCTACCCTACTCAGGGGGGAGGGGATATTGGAAGTGAAAGGGAAAGAAAGGACAGCGGTACATATTAAAGGAGAAAATGAGAGAAAGAAAAGTAGAAAAAACACAAGGCGTGACCAGGCAGCTATAAAGGCGGTACAAACAACGCACACAACCAGAAAATGCACAAAACTAATACGGTCCACTAATAAAATGGGCGAACTATAAGGGCACTGCACTATAGTAATGTCCTTACAATCGTTGAGACAGGCGCGAGCAGTTTAGAGCCGTGAGCCTGCTCTCCTCACCCCACGTGGCCTCTTCCGCCTTCGTAAGGAGCCAACCAGCTTCAACTTGAACGGTTTATTTTCAAGGTGTCCCAAGCCTCGAATATCCCACCCTCTACTCCCACTTCCCCCACTTGACCTAGCGTCTCCCTGATGTAATAAAGGCTATCTCCTCCTCCTACAAAGTTCAATATACAATATTTACAAGTAGATGAACATACAATAATTACAAGTAAATGACACTCGGCGTAATGACAGAGTCGCCTTATCGGCTAATTGTCATACAATTTATTGTTGTGAAAGTTTTGACAAAACAAGATTTACAGCCGTTCTCTGTAACATGCATAGTTGTCCCGTATGTTCCCATGCATGCATCGACAGGAGACGGTAACTTCGAGTTCTTTACAACTTTACGCTGAACTAACTATGACAACTCATTGAATCTTGCATAATTATAGACTCGCCGTAATGGCTGATTGCCCTGCGTTTTTTTTAATATATCTAGGTTTGATTTAGAGCCACAGAACATTTGCGAGAAACCAACTAGCCCAACTTGCCATCCTTCTGCAGTACGTTTGCGAGAAAGTTGGTTTTCCTGCCGTGCGTTTTCTGTCGGCGGACGCCGGACACGACAAATCCATGCAGCATTGATCATGAGGTTTTAACGGGCCGCCGCTACACATGCGATGAGGAGCGCCGTAGTGGATGGCTCCGGATTAATTTGGACCACCAGGGGATCTTTAACGTGTGCCCAAATCTCGAGCACACGGGCGTTTTCGCTTTTCGCCTCCACCAGAAAAGCGGCCGCCGCACGGCCGGGAATCGAACCCGCGTCCTTGGGCTCAGCATCCCAACGCCTTAGCCACTGAGCCACCGCGGCGGGTGTTTACAGCATCGCTTCAGTGCAACGGTCCATGTGGTTATGAAGAAACGGCTGCAAGTACCGTGGCAGTAGGTCGTTCCAAGCACTCACATAACGTCCACGAGCGTTCTAGTACAGCCTGGTTTGAACACTAGGCATATAAGCGATGCGGCACGCATATAGACATCCGCGCGCGGGGAAGTGACTGTTTACAGCGTCGTGTTTGCGCTTCGCAGACACAAAAATGGCCGGGAAAGCGCCTTCGCGGATGCTGTACAAGCACACACGCACACGCACAAAGCACCCGCTCGGAATTGCTGCCTCGTTTCCGGCCCGGCGGGAAGTTCACAAGGGCTTGCCCATGCTCATGAATTCCTTAGCGCAGTTATATCCGCGTCGGTGCGTCATCAAAGCTGCAGAGGTCGTAGCCGAGTTCGTCCGAGGGCGGCGCCTGTAAGCACTTTCAGCCGTGCAACGATGTTTCTTTAATAAACGAGGGGAGCGCGGCTACGAGTACGGTTCTTTTCAAGGCCTCTGCGAGGTTGGTCGTGAGTTAGCGACAAAGCGGCTTGCTTTGTCGCCCGAGCGTAGCTGGACGCCGTTTTAGGTAAATGAGTTCAGTCGTTAAACTGCTACACTGCACCTAGGTCGCCGCGGTGGAAGTGTTGATGAGGGTTTTGGAAATGTTTTGAGTGTATGACCAGCGTGCTCTCCCCCGTATCGATGGCGTTAAGATTACGCTCATGCTTATATAATTCCAACTGCCCCCCCCCCCTCTAGTTCACACCTTCCATGTTTGTATGTTTGCGAAACGATAGTTGTGCGGACTTTGAAAAAACCTCATCTTCCAGCAGCCCAGCCCTATCCAATCGCGCAACGGTCTCATTAGTGTTGCATCATGGGCCGCCATAAATGCAGTCATAGTTGATTGCACCCAACTGGCCAACCACTTCCGGTCACTGGCTAACCGGAGTCAATGTTAATTATTGGTAGTCACTCTAGCTAATCAGTGAACGGAAGCAGCTTGGTGGATTGGGTAAAATCAAGACAGTGATCACTTTCAGATGCGGAACGACACCTGCAAGGATTTCCGGACTGGATGGGAGCAGTCTGTCTTGATTTTTACCCAACCAGCGAAAACCGCTTCCTCCGACTGACTAGCCAGAGTCACTATCATTGATTAACAGTGACTCTGGCCATTCAATGAGCGGATGCTCTTTGGCCGGTTGGGTGAAATCAACTAAGACTGCACCCATGGTGGCCATGATGCAACACTAATGAGACCATTGCCTTCCAATCGCGCATGGCTTCCACCTTGAAATGCATTAACCTTAAAATTGCCATGCAGGCAAAACCTATTTGCCATGCAGGCCGAAGACAAGTTTGGTTCATTCCAAAGATTTCCTCGTTAGAATCACATTGACACCGCTTTTAAAGCACCCTTCGCTTAAAGAAGCTACATAATTAGTAAAAGAGGTAATGGCCGTGCGTCCCGTTAGCTCATTTCCCGCAACAGAACATATGAGGGCATATGCCCAGCTGTCCGATTGGCTGAGGCCGGCGAATGCAAACGCAAACTAGGCAGGGCTTATAAGCTTGCCGAACGAGCTATTTGCGCTTGAATGTAATGCATATTCATCTTACAGCAGTAAGAATGGTGGGGTAAACAATGAAAGTTTCGAAAATACACGTAAACATGGGAGCACCGATGCGGATTTCTGTTGGTATCTGTGCGCACTACGCTCCGCTTCTTGATGGAGGAAGGAACGGAAGCCGGTATGCACCTGATCACAGACCCCACTGACCCAACGCGTTGTGGCACATCTGTAACAAGGGACACGACCACGGACCTCACTTTCGTCAAGAACAACGCACTGCCCATCCAATGGAGAAACACTCACGAAGACTTTGGGAGTGACCACTACGTCCTCGAAATCGTCGTCACTGCGCCAGTATCAGGTCTAAACGAGGCGACAGTAGAATTCATTTGTGCTTGACGTATTTTGAGGTGACAGTGGTGATATGCTGCTACCGTCGCCGACGCTCGGAAGAGCGGCGACGAAGTGTCCCCGGGTAGCTCTTGTAACCGTGTCCCCGGGTAGCTCTTGCAGGCGATCGCGTACTCTACGAAGACGCAGCTGTTTTTAAGTGACCTAAACGTACTCTTTGCTTATAGACGTCACCATAACAAGTTTTTTTAGGGTGCGGGAAGGCGAAAAGAAGCAAAACAGAATCAAAACACGGCACGAACCCCTATCAGCTACGCAGCGCAAATCCCGTCAACGCCGCGGAGAAGCGGCGGCAAGCGGCGCAGCGATCGCGAAGCTCGAGGCGTATAGTGGTCTGGGAAGTTCGAGCGGCCTTACAGAAACTCAACTGTAAATCGGCAGCGGGACCTGACCGGGTCACTAATAAGGCACTCAAGAATCTCAACGACCCTGCGATCGAGGCACTCACGAGGTATTACAGCAAGTGCTGGCGCGAAGGCTGTCTCCCACGACAATGGAAGACCGCTCGCACTATCCTAATACCGAAACTCGGAAAACCGCCCAGCATCGAACATCTCCGGCCTATCTCTCTGACCTCGTGCGTAGGTAAAGTCTTGGAACATGTATTGCTGAATCGTTGGCAACGCTACTTGGAAGACAACGCACTCTATCCCAACACTCTTGTGGGCTTTCGAGAAAAGCTGAGTACCCAGGACGCAATGCTGCTCCTCAAGCACGAAATAGTGGATAACACCTCCACCAGAGACAATAGAGCAATACTAGGACTTGACCTACAATGTGCATTTGACAAGGTTCGACACTCTGCAATCCTTCACCAGGTGTCCCACCTGAACATGGGCAAACGCACATACAATTATATCAGAGACTTCCTCACTGAGCGCTGCACTCAGATCTGCGCGGGTCATCTAGAACTACCCGAAAAGCAACTGGGCAGCGTGGGGACCCCGCAGGGGTCTGTCATCTCCCCGCTGCTCTTTAATCTGGTCATGATTGGCGTCGCCAACTGCCTCGAACAAGTGGAGGGTGTTCGGCACACCATCTATGCCGACGATGTCACCCTCTGGGTCTCGGGAGGCAGCGACGGTGATATTGAAGACACCCTACAGAAAGCCGTCGATACAATAGAGGAACAACTTGAGGGGTCGGGCCTTGTCTGCTCCCCGGCTAAATCAGAACTCTGATCATACCGCCAAAGGGTCGGAGAAAGAAAGATTACGCCCATAACATCCAGGTGCACACAAAGGAGGGGCAAACAATCCCAGAGGTCTCAAAAATCAGAGTTCTGGGGCTTCTACTGGAGCGCGGCTGCGGTAATGGCGCCACGGTCCCCAAGATCACATCAAAGGCAATATCTGCATCCCACCTAATCCGACGCCTTTCAAACAGGAAAACAGGCATGAAGGATAAAAGTTTGATGCGACTTATATAATCCTTTGCCATCAGTCACATAGCCTACATAGCCGCGTTCCACAATTGGAGACGACAAGAACAGGACCGACTCAATGCAGCAATCCGCAAAATATACAAGCTCGCATTAGGTCTCCTCCAGAGTGCCAGCACTGAACGGCTTCTCGCCCTGGGTGTACACAACACTCTGGAGGAAATTGCGGAGGCACAACGAACTGCACAGCTAGAGAGGCTATCAGCAACACGAACTGGTCGATAAATTCTCAATCGACTGAACCTCGCACCCACGAGAGAAAGAGAGACAACTAAGAACAAGATACCGGAGGAGATACGCCAACACTTGGTGGTGCCCCCGCTCCCGCGAAATATGCACCCAGAGCACAACCGAGAAAGGAGGTTGGCCAGGGCAAAAGCTCTGATCGACCTTCACGCCAACGACAACGGGGCTGTATATGTAGATGCGGCCCAGTATCAGCAGAGAAACACCTACGCAGCCACGGTGATCGCGGCAACGACGGACAACGTCAAGATCGCAGCATCCATCCAGGCTCCAAGTGCAACGCAAGCAGAAGAGATGGCTATCGCCCTGGCCATCAATTCCCACGACCACGACAATCCTCAGCGACTCCAAGTCAGCGATAACGAACTATGCCAAAGGAAATGTGTGCGCGGCTGCTGCCCATATTCTCTCTCAAATACGGGAACGCAACCTCGCCATCTACCTCAAGTGGTTTCCCGCCCACATGGGACCCCACATCTCTGGGAAAGGGAACACCAACCATAACGAGACTGCCCATGCTGCAGCGCGAGATCTTACCAACCGCACTGTAGCAGAAGTCGACACTGATACTTCTGAGTCGTACAACGCGAGCAAGGAACCCATGAATACCTACAGCGAGATTGTCACCTGGTACCGACTCAGCAGACGGACCATGCCTCCTCCACACCCAGGCCTAACTTGAGCGGAAGCAGTCCTCTACCGACAACTACAAACACACTCTGTCCTTACACCAGCCCTTGCCCGATACGTATGTCCCGAGGTGTACGAAACGGACATCTGCCGCCTATGTAAAGACCAGAGAGAGAGAGAGAGAAATAACTTTATTATGTTTGTTGGGTAGTTGGACGTGGTGGGTGCCCCTAGTCCAGGGCTCCAGTCTCCAGGGTGCCGGTGGCTGCTCTGGCGATCGTTCGGCACTGCTCGTCGTAGTCGGCGCTAGACAGTGCCTCACTCCACTGCTCCTCTGTTAGAGGGTGTTTGTGAATTTTGTGGCACCCTGCTGCCGTATGGTAGAGGGTGGCTACTTGGTTGCACTTGGGGCACAGCTTCGGGTATTGGGTTGGGTACAGTTTGTGTAGACGAGAGAGGTGAGGGAAGGTGTTCGTTTGGATTGAGCGGAGTGCTGTTTGATCCTGTCTTTGCAACTTGGGATGGGGATGTGGGAATTTAATTCGGGTTGCTTTGTAGTAGCTTAGAATTTCGGAATATGTGGGCATAACAGGAACAGGAAACTCTGCTTGGGGGCTGTCAGCTCGGGGAAGGGAGGCGCGAGCCCAGGCGTGAGCCTGTTGATTGCCCTCTAGAGTTTCATGGCCAGGGGCCCATATGATTTTCATTGGATTATTTGATTTGTAGCCGATTGCTAATCTGTGGGCTGTTTTGCCGATGCGCCCTCTCGCCCACTGCCTGCAGGCGTTTTGGGAGTCAGAAACAATGTTCATTCGTGAATCCTGCTGACCTGATATGATAGCTAGAGCGATTGCCGCTTCTTCTGCTTCAATAGGTGATGATGTCCGCACGCTAGCAGCTATGGTGCGTTGCTCAATTGGGTTGTGCGCACAGATGGCGGCTATGCCACCGGTACTCGTAATGGCAGCATCTGTGTACCACGTGTACGATGAATTGCCGTATATTCTTTCGATATTACGGCATCTGTCCAACCTTCTGCCGTAGTGGAGTGTAGGGTTCATGTTTTTAGGTATGGGTGCTACTTTCAGGGCCCTGGATATGCAATCAGGAATCTCGTGGGTGGTTGCGTGCATGGTGTCACCTACACGATAGCCCAGTCGCTTTAGGGTTTACCTGCCAGTGTGGCTGGTTTTTAACCTCTCAAACTGGCCTATTCTATGTGCCTCGAGTATTTCTTCAACTGTATTGCTAATTCCGAGTTCATTTAATTTCTGTGTCGACGTCCATTGGGGTAATCCTAGCGCCATTTTGATTGCCTTTCTAAGTGCTGTGTTGAGTGTTTTGATGTTAGTGGCTGTTAAACATAAGAATGGAGCTGAGTATGCGACTCGTGAGATTATGAGAGCGTTGACAACTTTTAGAATGTCCCCTTCTTTCATCCCGTGTCTTCTGTTGGTTACTCGGTTGATCATTCGTAGTGTTTGTTCTATTTGTTTCATTAAATGGTTTAGGGCTGTTCCGCAGCCATTGTCCTGCTGTAAGACCAGAGAGCTACACTGGCTCACATCTTATGGCAATGCAACAACGCAGCAACGGGAACAACGCTTCCTCAGGAAATGGAAGACGCCAAGTGCAGCGCTAACCTAGACACACAGCTCCAGGCGGTCAACACTATCATCGCAGCACTGGCGCTACAACGGCCGTCAAGTCAACGCCAGGAGGAGCCCACCAGGAGCAGCGCCCAGGGGACCACCGGGAGTGTCCGGGACCTGGATCGAGTCGCTCCGGGGATGTCCATGGACCCCTCTACCGAAGACTAACCATCGGCCTGTATTGGCGCCTTAACAGGTTGCCTCCTCATGTGCTTTAACATGAGTGTTCAATAAAGTTTCACTCACTCACTCACTCACTACGCTCTTTTTAGCTGCACAGCAGTCCGCCAGTTGTCTTACACGACACTAACCGATTGGCGTAAGCGACGTTGTCGTAAGTGACCCTGTTTGTCGAGCGTACACCATGTTTCAACGAAACGATTACTTTTACCGCAGCAAAAACAAGCCAGGAGCAAATGCGGTCAAAAACAAAGCAACGCGGACAATGGTCCGCGTTTGACTACGGTCACGCCATCTGGGAGGACTGACGGTAAGCAAGGCTGCAGAGCCTAATGACGCACTGGAAATTGGTTTGGATACCTGCCCTCGTGGCTTCACGGCTGACGCCACAAAAACACATGATTTGGTGGGAGACTTAAAATTTTAACCTAAATTGATTGATTTCTCAGTGATACAGCATCGTTTGCAGCCGGGCAAGCGCTGGAGGCACTATAAAACACAAAATCTTTCGAATAAAACAAACTTGTATTTTGTCTGCATGGCCCCTCTAACGCATTTTCATTTCTAGCGCAGTGAGCTACACCTGCAAGTTCACGCCCTTCAAGAATTTTGCGAAGAATCTCTGCACTTTTGTCCCCTATCCGCTGTGACCCGTTTCGATTCCCTCCCTCACCAGAGCCGGACTCGACTTCTTTTCCCGCACGCGGGAGGAGGAGAGTCGAGTCCGTCCGTGCCCTCACAAACGCAACAAAATCGTCCAGTAAGGCGATGTGTTCATTGTTCTTAAATATTGCGTCACTCTTTCAAATAATTCCGCTCTTTCTTGAACCGTGTTTGGGGCGTAGACTAAGAGTGCACGAAATTCAAGACCACAATAGCTGAAATCTCACAATACCAGCCTGCCCGTTTCGCACGAAAAAATTCGTTTGTATTTCAATGCCAATATTATTTTCAATGAAAAAACCGCAACCTCCCGAAGTGCCTAGTGCATGACTGACAAAGACACTAAAAACATTGACGCAGCTTGCACCAGTGGTGCAAGGCTGGAGAAACAGCAGAGCTGCCGGCCCGGCCCTCTCCCTTCGTCGGAGACCCGGCTGTTGCACTTCGCATGCATTTCCGAACTTTCCGCTGAAAGTTCGCCGTGACTGGCCGGCCCAGATCGCTTTGTCCACAGGCTGTTACATCTCTCCGAAAGTGGACCGCGTTAGCACGCGCTAAAACCCGCGCCAACCGGCTTCGCGAACTCGGCGTCTGTCCGAGGAGACCACGCGACTAGACCCCCGGCTCGCGCACATGCTGGAGGCTCGAAGCTCGCTACAGCGAAGGTGGAAGCGGCAGCGGCACAACCGCGCCCTCCGCAAGCGGATCGCCACGCTCGGCCGAGAAATCGAGAAGTACAGCCGCCAGCTGTGCGCGCAGCAATGGTTCGAGCTGTGCAACGAAGCCGACGGCCAGCTCCATCGCGGGGGAACGTGGAAACTCCTCCGTCACCTGATGGACGAAACCCAAAGCAAGGAGTATCAACGCCACCGGCTCGCGCAAATCATGTACGCGGCGACGAAGGAGCTCGGAGAACGGGAGGTACACAAGCGGCTCAACGAGCGCTACCTTCCCGAGACCGCGACGGAACAACAAGGAGAGTACGCCGGCCCGCCCAACCCTTCGCTCGACCGCGACATCGAGGAGTGGGAGGTCCGGCGCGCCACCCAGGCCCTGAACTGCCGATCGGCGGCGGGCCCGGACCGCGTCACGAACAAGGCGCTGCGTAACTTGAGCGACGCGGCCATAACATCGCTCACAAAGTACTTCAACGAGCACTGGCGAGCCGGCAGCCTCCCGCGACAGTGGAAGACGGCCAAGACAATTCTCATACCGAAGCCCAACAAGCCGCCGGGCATAGAGAGCCTGCGCCCCATCTCTCTCACGTCGTGCGTGGGGAAGGTGTTGGAGCACGTTCTCAACGACCGGTGGCAACGGTATCTCGAGTCCAACGGCCTGTACCCCGACCCCATGCTGGGCTTCCGCTCGCGGCTGGGGACACAGGACGCAATGCTGCTGCTGCAACGCGAGGTGCTGGCTCCGCCGTCGGGACCGACCTCTGACAACCGCGCCATCCTGGGCCTGGACCTGCAGAGCGCCTTCGACAAGGTGAAGCACTCGGCGATCCTGGCCCAAGTGTCCCGGCTCGGCCTGGGACAACGGTCTTATAACTACGTTCGAACCTTCCTGACCGGCCGCACGGCCCGACTGGAGGTGGGCGGGACACAACTCGAGGAGCGAGAACTGGGCAGCGTCGGCACGCCGCAGGGCTCTGTCATCTCGCCGCTGCTATTCAACCTCGTAATGATCGGCGTGGCCCGCCGCCTGGACGAGCTACCCGACGTCCGCTACACCATCTACGCCGACGACATTACGCTGTGGGTGCCGGGCGGCAGCGACGGCCACATCGAGTCGGCGTTACAAGAGGCGGTGGACGGCATAGAGGAGAGCCTGCGCGGCACGGGTCTCCGATGCGCCCCGCAAAAATCGCAACTCCTGGTCCTGCCCCCGACGGGACGTCACCGCAAGAAGACCGAAGCGGAGCGCAGCATCGTGGTACGCGGGAGCGACGGCACGGCGATCCCCGAAGCGACGAGCATCCGCGTCCTGGGTATGCACATCGACGCGAGCCGACGCTACAACACCACCACTGTCGAACGGTTGGTAACAAAGATGGGCATCGCCACGCGCCTCGTCAAGCGCCTCGCCACGCGGGCGCGCGGCATGCGAGAAGCGAGCCTGCTGCGCCTGCTGCAGGCGTTCGTGATCAGCCAGGTGGCCTACGTGGGAGCCTTCCACGACTGGCGGACCCAAGAACGCGCAAAGATCGACGCGGCGATACGCAAGTCGTACCGGGCGGCCCTGGGACTCCTCAACAGCACGAGCAACGCGGCCCTCGCGTCTCTAGGAGTACACAACACGCTCTCGGAGATCAGCGAGGCGCAGCGAACGTCGCAACTGGAGCGCCTAGGGTCGACCCGCACGGGCAGAAGGTTACTACAGCGCGTGGGACTAAGCTGCTGCTTCGACGAGGAGGACGAGCTAGTACCGCTGCGCGACGACATCGCAAGCAGCCTGGTGATCCCGCCGCTACCCAAGAACGTGGCGCCGGGGCGAAACTCGGAGCGGAGGATGGCGCGGGCGTGCGCGCTCGCCAAGGGGTACAATGGGAGGAGCGACGCGGTGTACGTGGACGCTTCCAAACGCCGCGACAGGGACGACACCTACGCCGTGGTGGCGATACGAGCCGCCACGGGAGAAGTACTAAGTGCGGGCAGCGTGCAAGCCAAGACCGCCAGACAGGCGGAGGAGGCGGCCATAGCGCTGGCCCTGCTTCACCCCGACACGCGAACGGTGTTCAGCGACTCGAAGTCGGCCATCGCCAATCTCGCCAGGGGTATGGTCTGCAAGACAACGATGCGAGTCCTTTCCGGCATCGGGGAAGGCGCGCGCAAGAACGCAACGACGACCGTGCGCTGGTTTACGGCCCACATGGGTCGGGAGCTGCGAGGCGGCTACAGGAACGTCAACGAGGCAGCCGACGCTGCGGCCCGTGATCTCGCCGCGTGCCGGGCCGCGCCAGCGACGGACGCCGACGTCGACGAGGAGCCAAGCAACGACGAGGACGACAACGGCGCAGAGCCCCTGACCACATACGGTGCTACGCTGTGTTGGTATAGGACAGAGAGGCAGGCCTATCCTCCGCCCCACCCGGGGCTTGCGAGGAGAGAGGCCGTGCTTCTACGACAACTGCAAACCGGGACAGTGCTTACGCCGGCGCTCGCGCGCCACGTGTGCCCGGACATGTACGAGGACGAGGTGTGCAGTGTGTGTGCGCGTGTGAACGCAGACTTGGCCCACTTGATGTGGGGATGTGCGGACCACGACTCAAGTGCGGGGAGGCCGATCCTCCCACCGGACATTGCGGACTCAGTGCGCTCTTCGGGGCGAGAAGATCAGCTAAGGGCCATCCAGCGGCTCGAGGCTGCACTGGACAGGCAAAGGCGAAAGGGGAACCCGCACTCCCCTCGGCCTCCTCCTGCGGGAGCGAGGGCTAGGGGCGACAGCGGCGGCACTCCAAGTAGCCCGCGCCGACCAGACGTAGACCTCGGGGTCGGCCCGACGCCGCGGTGAGCGGTGAAGACTACGGGACGGTGAAGCCCTGCGTGGCCTGATCCGTCCCCGACTGCCGGTACCTCAATAAAGTCCTTTCTCTCTCTCTCTCTCGGCGTCTGTGCTCCCCACTTCAGGCGCGAACGCACGTGAACTGGCGAGGAGAACAGCCAGTGAGAGATCAGGCGACAAACGCAATCGCATAGAAACCGGTTTCATGACGCGAGGGACCCAAGTTATGTTTCGACCCCACTTAGGGAGATTGGCCAATATTGGCAAAAAAAGAGGAAAAAGAACTTCAGCGTTCGCCGGGTGCCTCGAGCGCACGTTCGCCAATCCAAGCCTACCCACATAGGAAGATTGCCCAACGTTGGCCCCCCCCAAAAAACTCCACCGTTCGCCGTATCGGACCGCATGAGTAACCTAATTAGGCCGACCGCATTGATGTGCACTATCTGCAAGCTGCTGGAGCGTATTCTCGCTGCTGGCCTGGCTTGAGCGTTACCTGTGGTATCATCCAGCTCAGACAGGCTTCCGCCAACACCTCGGTACAGAAGATGGCCTGGAACATCTTTCGAACATGGTTCTTTTGGGTGGCAGAGCTCGCAGCATACGAACGCTCCTAACCATGGATGTACTAAAGGCGTATGACCATGTCAGTCACTCAGCGATCCTTACCATCTTACGTCAGCTGAAAGTCCCAGTCATGGTCTGCAACTTGGTGCGGTCTTTCCTCGAAAGTCGTACCTTTTCTATACGAATCGACAAGGAAAGGGTAGGGCATTGCACCTCAGAGCGGGGAGTACCTTAGGGATCTGTGTTGGCACCAGTGTTGTACCCTGCAACATTCTTTGAGCAGTGCAAGTAAACCTGCGTGACGTTTAGATTACACTGTCAGGAATACCTGAACCAAATATTGCACATGCACGTGAAGCGGTGAGCACGAAAATCGCTGTGAAAGACGCGGAAAAACCGACCGCACTCTCTTCAGTTCTCCTCATTATGCACACCTGCCATGGCCTATACGACGTCATTCGGGCCATGGCTGTCTGATCGGCTGTCGCTGGTCAACTTCGCGGCTAATTTCGCCCATTTCCTGTGACGATCCGCTGCCGTCGGCGCTGTGTGCGACCCTCTTCTATGTCTGAACCTGTAAGCACAGTTTTCCTCTTTCTTTTGCGTTTTGAGTGCGCGTGGAGTGTAAGTGATGAGCTCAATACTTCTCTTTCAACCAGACCACTCGACAACAAACGTTTATTGCTTCAAAGACACCCTACCAGCCTGAGCGCTTGCTTGCGAGCAGGCAGCCATGCTTGCTTTTTTGTGGCACCTAACCGGAAATAGACCCCTCCACGTTTCGGAGAAAAAGGGAAAACTCCCCGGCGTGTCATAAAGCGGGATTCATACGACGGAGAAACCCTCTCTTTTTGGCCCGCGGGACCCGCTCACGTGACCGGTTTTAGGCTCCGCCCCTCGGTGGGGATAGCCCGCGGTGGCTCCGCGAAAGAAAAGGCAGCGTCTGGAACCCCGCGTGGGGCACGAGATTGAGCCCCCTCGCAACGGCTCCTGCCCCTCGTGACGTCATAAATACGTCATAGTGACGTCATATTAACAGCAATTGTTGTTATAGCGCGTAGTAGAATACAAAAAACACATTTTTTACATTTTAATAAAAATTAGAAAGCCACTCATTTGCTAGAAGTGTTATACAAGAATTTTTTGTTCGTTCTTCCGGAAGCCGCTAGTATCCGGCGGTATATGCTATGTTGGCCAGATCCCCTCATGCAAAGGGACTCAATTCAGGACACCCAGCCGATAGGGTCAGAGAAGAAGCTGTACAGACGGTAACAGGAAGGGTGTACACTTGGCCGACCATCGTGTCTAATACACATACATGCACTCCAGCATATGAAAACCCATGGGTTCTACGCAGGCTCAATTGTCAACGTCAAAGAGACTTAAGATGTGCCTGGAACGTGAACGCCTCAGTGGATTGTTTGTGTCCATGGGTATAAGCAGCGAACACACTGCAAATGTAATTGATAGGCAAAGGTCAAGGCTGTAATGGTGCTAGTTTAACCAAAAGAAATGGTGAAAAACATCCCAATTTCAAACTGCATTGATGTAATATGGGCACGAGTGACGTTATATGGACGTGCACTGTAAATGCAGTCATTTGTGTGTTAACTGTACATTAGCACTCAAGTGATACGATCAAACAGAATGGAGACCCCACTGCAATTGCCCAGTTATGCTTTTTTTTTGCGGTGGATTAGGTCGGTGGCTGTCAATTGCACAAACAAGATCCTGTGATGTCTCGAAAGTGTGTATGGAACTTCCACTGCTGTACACATTTTCTGTACTATCTTATTTGTTTGAAGTTTACAATAAATTTGATGTCATTTGTTTTTCGGGCAAAGAAGTCTTTTTAATGAACAAACCTTGTATTTTTTCGTCGTAGCCCCTCTAACAGCCTGCCTAATGTGCGCCTAAACAGTGGTCGCTAAACAAATGTCCACTTGCCAGCCAGCTTCAGGGGCTTGTAACGATTTACTAGGATTTCTCATGGCCAACATAAATTCCAAGGAATCCACGGTTGTACACTCCAGGGCAGTGCAAGTCTCACAAGAAGTTTGACAGCAGGACTGGACATTGTAACACAACTAACAGGCTTCATAGGTGGAAACCAGAAGCCCACCCACGCAATGCCACGCAATAAGCCAATGCAGTGAGTCTGTAGTATTAAGAGCGTAGGCTTTCATTGATTTTTATGCGAGGCATTCAAGGTCTGGATTGACTAGTGAGGTCTAGTTGGCCAGTTTGGGCACAAAATACTCACTTTTGTGATTTCAGACAGCTCTCAAAGGCCTATCTAGATGTCTGTTTTTTTTCGCAAAAAAAAAGTGCAAGCTCACAGTTGTGGATCTTGAAAACATTGTTTAGCTTCTCCAGCAATTGTGCGAGCCTGAGGTAACCCTGCCTATAGGTGGTCCTCATGTTTGCTAGCTCCCTCAGCAAGCACATGAATGCAGTGACTGAGAAAGATGGTGGCCAAAGGGAGAAGAGAGGGTGGTTCCTGAACAAACAGCCCTTGATCATCAAAACAGCAGAAAAGAGCGCTGACGACTCAGAGTCCACGGCTTGGGTGTCAAAATACCTTCTGGCCTACGTGTACGGTGCATTCACAAACTTTTCTCTAAAAAATCTTGCGATTACACACACTCCCTCCATGGAAGGGGTTTGTTTTTGGCAAGGCGGTCGAGTTGAAATTTGTGATTAGTACCAACATCAACTCGCCATTCGTCCCTTTCATTTACAATGCTCCTGAGCTTCACTTTAAAAACCCTGCCTTTTCTAATTTACGTATAAATGGATTGATTATGCAATATTCTCTTATTTACCTCTGTTCAAATAAAACTGGTTATACCTTAAATGCTGCTGTGTCCATGCAGGCGTAACAGTCTTCAGTGGTGTTGTGTGGGGTACATTAAGCTCAGTATTAATAAACTTAAGACCAGGGCAAGTGAATATAAATTTTTGTAAGCATTCTAACTGTCTACCAATACTTTGGGGGTAACTCAACTAGGCTCGCCCTTTTTTCACGTGCCTTTATTATTGTTGTGCTCTACAAACACATTCCCAGCTGGAACACGCCTGCTGAATTTAGGGCCCAAACCATTCTTTTGCTATTTCACACGATTGCAGCTATATGAAACATTGCTTTTGTTTAATTTTAGGCAGTGATTTCCAACAGGCTACTTAACTAGTCAAAACCATATTAAAACATTAATTGCTATTTATAACAAACAGTATTCTTACATTTTACATAAAACATTTTGTTTTAACCTCACTTGGAGGTTTTGTTACACAGCCAGCCTGGTTCATATTTATCTAGGTATGGACATCTACACAACAAATGCCTTACTGCAATACATTCACACGCCTGTCTTACAGCTAATCAGCAGTGACAGAAGCCACAAGTTTTGGCTTTCCAGCAGAGCTTTTGTATCAACAAAAAAGGAATCTTTCTTGGCTTCTCTGCAGAGCTTTGCACTCAAACAAAAAGATCACTTGGTGGTTAGGCTTTCCTGCAGGACTGTAGTGTAGTGCTAGAAGGCATCACTTGCTTATTTGGCATTTTTTCTGTGTATTGTGCCAAGAAACCATTGTGGTTTGTTTGGAAAAGGAACTTCACACCACAGACTGTGCAGAGAAAGTAGAGCTACGCACTGACATTTTCACAGCCAAGGAAGTTTGGTATAATCACTTGTCATTGACAAACACCATGTTTGCTTTCTGTCTTAAGGTGTGATGCTGGGAGAGTTGGTTTATACTTTAGGGGAAGATACAGCGACAATAATAGTACTGAAGTACAAGGAAAGGTGCTGTGATTAACAGGGTCCACGTGTTCGCAGCTTTTTTGTCCAGTTTCCTTCTCGTGTTTTTTCATAAAGACTTGCTACAGTGCCTGATCAAGCCGGAGAAGAAGACGAAGACGAAGAGCCAACGGCTGGCTCACCTCGATCGTCTCTTATTGTGTTAATTTTCTTCTTGCTGTGTTTCAGTCGAATCAGATCTCTGGTTATCTAGTGCTTTGAGCGCCAGAGATGCTCCCCGCGACGGCCGCGGCCCCCGGCTTGCCGCCCCCCACGCCTTGCATCGGTCAACCGCCTCATCAACCGCCAGGCCCTGTCATGGAGCCGGAACCTCCGGCCGCCCCGCTGTTCGTAGCCTCTTCAGGCCCATCGCAAGCTACCGGTCACTCCTGTTCTGATCTTGGGTCCTCCGGGTCGTCGCTTCCGCCGGGCCAAGTGAGTCCGATGGTGATACCATCCGAGCAACCTCTGCCAGATGACGCAGACGACATGTCTGATCTTTCCGACTCATCATCTGCAACGGTCATCTACGGAAATGAAACCATTCTTTCACCTGAGAAGTCTAAGCCATTTGAGCCTGTGACTCCTGCAAAGCGCTGCCGTGGCTCTAAGCGTGTCTACAGGCCACTTGATGTCAGCACAATCGCAAGTCCCCTGAGACATGGCGTCGTTGTGGTGATCAAACCTGTCGACTCCTCGAAGGATATCACTCGCTACAACCCCATTGCTGTCAAGGAAGGATTAGAGACTCTGGCTCCAGATGGCGTGCTACAAGTACGCCCAAATTATCGCCTCAACCTGCTCGCCATTGACACTCGCAACGCTGATGCCACCGAGCGTCTCCTGAAAATCTCCTCCATTGCTGGAGTGAAAGTCCAGGCCTATGAACCACGACCGAGCAATTGCGGAGTGGGCGTGATCAGGGGAGTAGCTAAGGAGCTCTCCGACCCTGAAATCCTTAGTGCGTTACGAGCCAGAGCGCCTGTCAAATCCGCCCGGAGACTGGGAAAATCATCAGAGAGTGTGCAGATTGTGTTCGCCACAGAAACTGTACCAGAGAATGTAGTCATCGGTTACACGCGCTATCGCGTGTATGATTACATAGAGACACCGATACAATGCAAAAACTGCCAGCGATTCGGGCACGTGGCGAACATGTGCAAACTCCCGCTCCGGTGTTCACGGTGCGGTGGCACTCACGACCGAGAATCCTGCTCAGTTCAAAATCCTAAATGCCCAAACTGCAGCAAAAAGCATGAGTCGACGTTTGTTCATTGTTCTGTCCGCCGTGATGAAAAGGCTATTTTCAAAATCAAGGCTAGAAACAACACTGACTACAAGTCAGCGAAATACGCTCTACTGGAACGCCGTAAGGCTGGACATAAGGAACACGGGAGAAAGCAAGAGTACACATCTGCGGCTCTCGGGTTCAACAACAATGAGGATGATTTCCCAGCTCTGCCAGTCCTCCATCGCGCATCGCAGCAGAAGCATCCCCCTACTGCAGCTCTGCCAGTACGAGCTACCGCAGCAATGGTTGACTCCCCCTCAAAAGATGCCGCCCCGCCTGCATCGACAGCTGCGCCTGCTCGGCCATCAGACGAGACTCCAACTCCAGCTGTACGAACTTCGAAGCCTGCTCGTCGAACATCTCTGAGAGAGCAGCGTGAGCCAAAGGATCACCAGAGCTCCGGGGGCTTGCGTTCTGTGATATCAGCTGTAGTGGAGGCGGTGCGCCTCTTCCTCACCCCCCTTTCATCACCGGTAGCCGTGGCTATCTTGACACTCCTGGACTATGTTTCACCTCTACTTATGCAATGGCGTTAACTGCAACTGCTGGTGCAATCACCGTTCCCAGAGTACAAGAAATTCGAGATAAAGCTACAATCTTACAGTGGAACGCCTGCGGACTCAAGCAGCGTCTTTCGGACCTACGCCAATTCACACGCAAACATCGTTTTCCCGTGATCGCTATTTCTGAATCACGGCTGATGGAAGACATACGCCTTTCGGGATACACAGTTCTGCGGTCGCTGACTGGCGTAGATATGTCAAGAGTTTTAATGGCCGTTAGAAATGACCTCACCATAATAGAGCATGGTCTATAACCGGATGCACGAAACGAATACGTGGCAGCCACAGTTTGCGGCGCTGGGTTGTCCTTCACCATAATCGCCGCCTATATTCCACCTCGTGTAGCACTGGACTTAAATCGCTTAGAAGGCATCATCAATACTACACCAGCCCCGACCATCTTGACCGGTGACTTTAACGCCCATCATCCCATCTGGGGAAGTAGGAAAACGACGGCTAAAGGGAGGCACCTTCTGGACATTGCTCACCGGCAGGGTATGTGCGTTGTCAATTCTGGAGAGCCCACCTTCTACCGGGGAAAGATGTCCAGCGCCCTCGACGTCACGTTTGTTTCGTCACAACTCCTCCCTAGGACGAGCTGGGCAGTGGACATTGAACTGCATGGCAGCGATCATGCGCCGACTTATATTGCAGTAGATGGTCTCTCGGGCTCTCGTCCACAGCGTGTGATTCGCTCCTCTGACTGGGAGGCATTTAGGACTGTGGTGGAGGAAGCCGTGGACTCGGTGAGCTCATATGAAGCCTTCGTGGACACGATGTCAAGAGCTCGAAAGTCAAGCAGCAAAGTCCTGCGCCTTCCGCATAGATACACCGCCGCCGACTCAGAGTATGAGAGGCTTCGCGCAGTGAGTCGAAGAGCAGAAAGACGAGCGCGCCGGACACAAGCACCTGAAGATATCCGTGCGTCAAGACGAGCCCAGAAGGCAATTCGAAGGCATATGATTAAGCTCGCCAAGCGTGAGTGGGAATCCTTCTGCTCCAAGCTGGACCCCCGGAAGCCGCTCTCCAGAATATGGCTCTTGCTCCGAAGTTTGCGGACCCCGCAAATTCAACTGCACCCGTTCAAATCCATCTCACTGAGCACGAACACCAGTGACCTCCAAGTCGCTGACGCCTTCTGCAGGAGAATTACTGCAGCGCCAACAGCTCTTCTTCCGCCACACTCTCCCACCAACGAGGGATGCTCAGGCCCGGTGTCCCCAATGGACGAACCATTCTCTATGGCAGAGTTGCTCGCTGCACTGGCTTCTGTCAAGAAATCCAGCTGCCCAGGCCCGGATGACATCACCTACACAACCATCTCGCATCTAGGTGAAAAGGGAAGAAGTTGCCTCCTGCATGCCTTCAATCTTTCGTGGGAAACTGGTCGTCTAGAGCCAAGGTGGAAACACGCTCGCCTTGTCCCAGTCCTAAAGCCAGGTAAAGTTCCAACCGCCATCGAGTCTTACCGACCCATAGCGCTCCTGAGTTGTGTCGGGAAACTGACGGAAAAGATGGTGCTGCTCCGCTTGGACTGGGATTTGACCATCCGAAATATATACCCGGCACAGATATCTGGTTTCCGCAAGGGTCGTAGCAGCCTCGACAACGTCATCGCCCTTGTAAATAGCATAAGAGAAGCAAAGTGTCGGCGGAACATTGCTGTTGCCGTGTTCCTCGAAATCAAGTCAGCGTATGACTGCGTCGAGCATGAAGCCATCCGCTCTGCGCTGAAGTCTTTAGGCATTAGGGGCCGCATGTACGCATGGCTATCGGACTACCTCTCCGATAGGTATGTGTACATGTCTACCGACATGGGCGACTCATCGCTACATCAGGTGACCCGAGGTGTTCCCCAGGGTGGGGTGCTGAGCCCTACACTCTTCAACATTGCCATAGTTGGCCTGGAGAAATGCGTGCCAAAGTCGGTAGAAATCTCCCTGTACGCCGACGACATCTGCATATGGAGTTCTGGCCGCAATAGGCGAGTGTTACGGTCAAGACTGCAGCGGGCAATTGACTCTATTGCGGCATTTCTGGCAACTAGAGGATTAGTGATTTCAGGGAATAAGTGTGCTGCGATGGCCTTCACAAAGCGTGACCTTACGCGCTACGGCCTCACTGTTGGAGGGATCGCAATTCCATACGTCCGGACCCACAAGTTCTTGGGAGTGACATTTGATAGTAATCTCACCTGGTCGCCTCATGTTCGCCACCTCAAGGACAAGATTACTTCGTTCGCCCGCATATTCCGCATGCTCTCCACCAACACTGGCGGTTGTTCAGTCAATTCTCTTCTGCGGGTATACAAAGCGCTTTGCGTTGGCCTGATGAGTTACAGCATCCCTGCTTTGGTCCCTCTATCAAAAGGAACTGTCAAAGCGCTAGAGAGCATGCAAGCACAAGTCCTGCGGGTCTGCATTGGCGTTCCAAAGACAACCTCTACCATCGGAACGCTGACAGAATGCAGGCAGCTCTCACCACTCGCTCTAAGCACGCAGGAGTTGCTTCGTACGCGTCTGCGGATTGTGGCAAGACAGCGGGGCCATCCTCTAGCGACAAGCTGGGCCAAAGAAGTGCGTGAATTTCTGCCGAGGGTGTATCAAGAGCCTTCTCTTCCTGAGCACCCACCCTGGATGTTGTCGCCCATACCAGTCACGACTACTGTGCCCGGTATCACGAGGAAGGAGTATATTCCGGCTCCCGCACTAAAGTTCCTCGCCCTGGACTACACGTCGCGGATATACAGAAACCACACTCATGTGTACACTGATGGGTCGGTGTCGTCAACATCATCCACTATCGGGGTGTGGATACCGTCATCCCGTACTACCATCAGTGTCATGCTCAGCCACAGAACGTCAACTACGGCTACCGAACTTGCAGCTCTGAGGGTGGCTTTCGCTCATATCGTCAAGCAACCCGCTCGAGAGTGGGCCATTTTCACAGACTCAAGGGCTGCCCTTCAATGTCTAGCATCTTTTCCAAAAGACCAGCTTGTGTGTGACATACACGCTTTAAATCTCCAAGCTCTCCAAGCGCACCATCACATTGCACTTCAGTGGATTCCAGCCCATTGTGGGATAACTGGCAATGTGAAGGCGGACATTGCTGCATCCGTTGCGCATAAGCATAATGAATCGGCAATAGCTATACCATTCTCCAGGAAAGATGCATCTATACTTGCATCCAGCGTGGCATGGAATATGCAGCGTGCAGCCTGGGATGACGTATCACGTCATTACGCGCCGTTATATTTCATAGATCCCAACTGCAAATTTAAAATGCCACCAGGACTCCCCAAGCGGGTACAAGCAATTCTACATCGCATGCGGTTGAATGTCGCATACACGCGCAACTTCCTCTTCAAGATAAAACAGGTTACGTCGCCACTCTGCCCACACTGTGATGTGCGAGAAACCCTGCAGCACCTGCTCTGTGAATGTGCTCGATTCAGTGCTCAAAGAGTATCCCTCGCAGTGACTTTGGGACTGCCGCTTTCCGTGGACATGCAGCTAAAGGACGTTTTAGGACCATGGGCTTGTCCCAAACGTGCTTTAAGGGCTACCAAAGCTCTGATAGAGTACCTGCAACACACAGGTCTAGACCAGTCGCTGTAAATAACTCGCCGTATCTGTACGCATCAACTTGAACATCATCGCCATCATCTTCATCCCGTCATCAACTGGCGTAGCAAGTTAGGCATTTTAGCCCAGCTAACATCGCCAGACTTCATTAAAGATCGCTCTCTCTCTCTCTCTGATCAAGCCTGTTTTTGTGTAACATAAATGTCAACAGCGAAGCTCTAATCAATGCTCACATCTTCCCATTGACACCAAAGCAGAAGTACGTTCATTGGAGTCATTTTATTGTTGAAGCCTTCCAAGATACATACAGCTTTCAGCTGTTCTGCAATAGTCACATCCACATAGGTGTCCTTGGCTCCAGTTCCTGCACAAGGTATTAAGTACTCTCGGGAGAGGGTAATGTCAAGCTGTACAAGAACCATTCCCTCGTAGATGTGCTCCATAAACTGTTTTTTAGGCTTGTTAGCTTAAAAAATAGTTTCAGTACCCCCCTTTTTTTCAAGCTAATGACCACCACCCGAGAATGTGCTTTCTAGCAGTTGGGCTCTGCTGGGTCTGCATCGTTGCAAACAAAATATGGGACACTGCATATTCACTTAAGCAATTAGCCAAAAGTTTTTTTACACAGCACAGAGTTAAAAAGCAATAGAACATGAAATATCTTCTTGCAATTACGAACTTTTACTGTTCACCCCGCCCCCCTCTTCCAAACACAGAGCAGACAATTACCAGCTGTGAACACAAAAATTAACGTCGAGTTGAATTCCACAGGGTGCTCCAGATGAGCACATTGATGTCACAGTCAATCAGAATTCGTGAATCCACTGTAAGCCTTCGACAGACGCTCTCACCATTACTGGCCATCCAACTGAGTGGGCATGAAAGTATTGTGGTTGGCTATGTTGACTTCGAAGCCAAACACAAGAGTAAACAAAAAACTAGCCTACCAAAATACATAATCAGAACAGATGCAGGATGAAGTTTTTGTTGACTAACCGGATTGAAGAAGGCAGTGGGGCAAAGGCCAGACGATCAGCTGGTGAGGAGGGAGGGCTATCCTATCTATCCCTTGCAACCTCTTTACTATAACTGAGCAGATAACAAACTTTCATTAAACTTGCTAGCTGGCATTTCCACGTGCCCTATGTAGAAAATTTCAAGGTAGACAAAACGTTGTTTTCTGTGCATTCAATAATGGCTGCCTACAGATTGCTTAGAATTCGCAGCTCATTTCTGGTCTTGCCTATCATGAAAGCACAATAGTATTATTAGAAGCAACAAATTCGAAAAACATAGATGAACAACAAGTGTCACTTGTTTACCTTGAGCTCACCAAACTTGAAAGCACTATTTAACACAAGTGTCAAGCTTGGCACAAACGGCGATCTTCTCGGCTTGACTTCTCCCGAACTTGCACATGTGGAGCTTGAGCCTCCTTGCACAGGAAGCCAGCCAGTGAGCGGCTGGTTTCAGCGATAGCTTGAGTACCTATGCTGCCCATGGATGGGCAGCTGCTGGGCTCTCCCATTCACCAGGCCACCCACGAAAGTGGAGCTGCGCTCCCTGCATGCAGCGTGCATGGATCGTTTCCGCGGGGTAGTAAGGTTTCTTGCAGTGCCCCGCGAGAAAAATTGCAGAACAGGCTACATGCGAGGACGGATTGCGTTCGACGATGCCCTGCGCTACCTGACGATACTTGATTCCTGCAGTGGGGCTCTTCGATTCACACTCTCGGACTCAGCGCGGATAGTCCGCGGGTAGCCCGAGGATTCCCAGAGGCCATGGGGATACATGGGAAAATCGAATGTTGGACTGCTTCTCGTCAGCTAAGCTACCTCAGCTCATCAAAGTCAGCTACCTCGTTAGCCACGGCGCGAAGCGCTGGAAAACTGATCCGCACGTTGTACGCCAGAATCAATGCAAGTAGCGATCGGAACAAGTAGACAACGAATGCAGGAGCATAAAAGCCGATGGCACGCAACATATTTAACTGCAACAATTTGCACGAAAAGCGGGGCGAAGCAGGATGCGTTAGGCTTACCAAGACTAGCAGCAGCAAGTTCACGAAAAATAGTCAATAAATAATTGCAAACAATCATCCAAACAAGAAAAAACTCCCACCTCCCCTCGCGGGAACCCCTGTGTAGATGCGACGCATAGGCGGAGCGGCGAAGGGACCGCGTTTTATAGCGCGCATTACGTTGAGGGGACTGCGTAAGCCGGTCCCAGTCGATGACGACGTTGGCGTACTTGTAAAGCGGCGTGGACTCTAGGTGTTTGAGCCAAGCGTGCATGTTGCTTCGCCGGAGAGCGGCACACCGATTATATGCGCAGCGCGCCCGAAGGAGAGGAAACCGCGGAAGAGAGAGTACTGCACATGCGCCGGCCCCAGCGCGTCTGCCGCGGCTATGACGCAACGTGCCGCGGCTATGACGCAACACAATCCAACACAATCCACTTTAATTCAATCCAATCCAAGCAAAGCCAAGCCATTTCAATCCAATCGAATCCAATCCAATGCCCCTCGCGAGAGAGTGTTCGCTATCGGAGAGGAGAGGGGGTGAGCGGTGGAGAGCGCAGCTGGCGCGGCGAGGAGAATGGGGGAGGGATGGACAACGCCGCCGACGACGACGACGACGGCGGCAACGACGACGACGCCGGAGGGACAAGGGGAGTGAATGAGATGCTCTGCATCTAAAAAATTGGGCCCATCTCCCCGCGAGGGGGACTCGAGTAAATGCGTCGCATAGGGGGTGGGTGTATTGCGTTAACGTTTAGTGTTTGGGGAGTTGGTGGTAATGAATGCGTTGTATCAGCAGCTTCTTGACGTAGTTTGAATGAGTCAAGGATATAAGGCGCGTTCGTAGCCTCCCATTCTGTGTCGGCTTTGTGGCGCAGTGGGTAGAGCACCATGTACATTGCGTTCCGCCCGCAGGGTCGAGGGATCGAAACCAGGCTCCGGATAGTATTTTTTTTATATAGTGTAGGGGGAGGGGTGCGGACTACGACTACGGACGTCAACGCGGGTGACATCGTGAGTTACTGAAATGCTCTGCATTTAAAAAGTGCAGCGAGGCAGCCGCTGTGCAAGGCGATAAGGACGTAACGTTGCAAAGGCTTGCGGTTGGAGCCACGGCCGGAATCCCACATGGCGCACACACGTTGTCAAACAACGTCCTCGATTGTGCAAAAAAAAGTGACGTCACAGGAAGTCATGTGACGACTTTAGTTTGGCGTCACTTCTGCGGGGCAGGAACCACCGCGAGGGGGCTAGATCTCGTGCCCCGCGCGGGGCACGAGACTTATCCAAAAAAAATGGCTCCGCATGTTTTCGCTCGACGGCGGTGGTTCTCGGCGGGGAATGGAACCTGTTCCTCGGCGCTGTCGTCTGCTAGTCACTCCGCGTAGCTCCGCACGTGTGGATGCGCCGCCAGGCCGGATAATCCGGTCACGTGCTGTTGACGTCACATATCCATCCACCTCCGTGAGAGGGTTTCTCCGCGATAAGGTTCTAGCCACCTTAACCGCGAGCCGCCCCCCTCTCCAGGAGAGAGCGCGCAGCTTTCGTCGCGTTGTCCGCGGTCGAGTTGAGAGGGAACAATTATGCGCGATTTTTCATCGCGCGTAGTTTCGGTGATAGTGAACGAATTTTCACAATTCTTGCGGGAGGAGATTGCTGGGACGATAGACTTTACCTTAAAATACATTCGTAGTAGTCGACGATAAGTGTTGCAGGGTCCCTATTCCTCTCGCGTAACAGTTAGCTAGCATTACGGACATTTTCTTTCTAATCTAAGATTACGCCGATGACATTACAGTCTGGTCAGTACATGCAGATTTGAACAGACAGCAGGCAGTCCTCCAGGCGGCCCTAGACAAAACGGAGCATTGGTGTACCAAGATCGGCTTGACACTTTCGGCTGCAAAGACGACTTTCATGTCGATCACAAATAGGTGGGGCCGGCGTCGTCTTTCCCAGACGCCCCTCACCTTGGGATTAAACCGCAATGCCCTCAATCCCGCGTCGTCAATGCGAGTGCTTAGTGTTGAAATATACACCTCTGGGTCCGCGGCTCCATGGATCCGCTGCGTGCGTGGTAAAGCGTCCAAGACACTTCATCTCTTCCGACGGATCTCCCAAAAGAGCGGCGGTGCCTGTAGTCGCATGGCACGCAACCTAGTTCGATCTATCTTGCAACGCCGGCTGATATACCAAGCTCAGCTTCAGCATCTCACACGAGGAGACTGGGGCCTATATACTGGAAAGTGTAAACTGAGAGGCTATGCGAGTTATCACAGGCCTGCCTCGCCTGACCCCTATTCCGACGCTACAAGCGGCGGCCCAGCTGAACACCCTTGAAGAGCTTGTTGAACAGCGGAGGAGGGCACTTCGCCTAAAAATTCAAACAGTTCCCGTTGCTGCGGCATTGGCTCACTACTTTGATTGCAAGTCACCTGTTATATTACAAAAATCGCCTGACCTTTCCCCTTGGAGCCGAAGCCAATCCACAGACAACCGGCCACTGACCCGGATACGATGTTTTCATAGTCAGTCACTGCAGCCCAACCCTTTTCCCTCGGAGTCGGATGGCACAGCCGATGCAATGCAAGTGTACGTCGACGCAGGAATGGCTCAAAATCTCCTGCACACCAGCCTTGTGTGCGCCACTCATCCAGAAGTGCAGCAGACCTGCTCATACCTCACCGAGGCACCTCTTCCTTCAATCATGGCAGAACTTCTGGCGATCCGAGATGGGTTATCCTCATTAGAGCCTCGATTACGCATAAACCCGCCGTCGTGCCTTCACCTGCACAGACTCCACACAGGCAGTACGGGAACTCCAACGCGTACGTCGCCAAGTCGCTCGACTTGACCTGCGATGTGCATCGCATTGTGAACTCTTTTCCGTGCCCCGTGCGAGTTCTGTGGAACAGACGGAATAGACGTTCGACACCTGCCCACACTGACGCTGACGCGGCCTGCCATCCCCAGAGGGTGACTAGGCCTCTACCCCTGCTCCAATTGTCGCACAGTGACACCCTCATCATTATCAAGGAGTCTCTCCGGCGCTCCACGCGTGCCCTTCTTACCCCGCGTGGGCCGGACCTTCCTGGCGGTTTAACCCGCCGCGAGGAGGTGGCGCTTCGGAGAATCCGCGTGGGCGCAGCTCTGACCCCGGCCATAAAGGCCTCATGGAGGACGCAAGTTACCCTAGAAACATGCCCCTTCTGTAAAGCCCCTGCCAGTGAAGAGACCCTGGACCACCTCCTGGGGACATGCTCGGGCCTCCAGGCAGCACGAGTTCGTCACATGAGGGCCCTTGGGTACCACCCAGGACGACCACTGACCTCCGCCGCTGGACGCACGGTCCCCAATACCGGCCCCTCCTGGACTTCATTGTGGAGACGGGACTGCTGGACTACATTTAGATTATGCCAAAGGGCGTACTTGCGTAATAAAAAAAAGACAACACTTGCTTGGAACGAAGGACGCGTCATATATCATACGGCACCCCTAGTTCGTTCGTCGTCGTGTCGTCGTGCGCATGCGCTCTCTACCGTAGAAGGGACGTGACTTGAATGTAGAAGCTGCTGTAGGTTTACGATCATAGCCCGGCTGCGGACAGTTCGCCCGGCCGAGGAAGAGGCCGCGCTTCGAGAGGATCAGCGTGCAGAGCCGATAAGTCGCGCTTGTGTACGAAAACGCCGACCAAAACGACTAGTTCACTCTGGCCTTGCTCAACATAAGGTCACTGAAATGCCATGCCGCCGACGTCAACCACGACACCCCACGATACCCCTGTCACACGGGCACTTTCAATCGCGATTGAGTCGATCCGGATCGAGCTCAATCCGGATCGGGCGCATGCTACACGGCAGTTTCAATCGCGATCGAGCTCGATCCCGCTCGAACTCAATCCTGGTTTCTCAAGCGGGATCGAGGCTTCCAAGCGCGATCGAACGAAAGCGGCGATACTCTCGTCCCCGCTCAGTAGTGACACAGAAGGTGAAAACTTCAACAAACGCCACAAACTGTGTCAAATAACTTGACCCAAATAAGCGTGAGGTAATATTTACATAGTTACGCATACCTACGACCGCGAGAAGTTACTAGACGTCGGCCGCAAGTACAACGTTAGCGCCATCTAGCGTACACGAGTGCAACCGGTGCAACTTTTCGATCGCGATTGAAACGGGCCGTGTAGCAGCGGCAGTGCGTCGAGCGCGCCCGAAAACTAGATCGCGATTCACTTCAATCGCGATTGAAAGTGCCCGTGCGACAGGGGTATTAAACTCAACCTTGTATCCGTCGATGATCACCTACAACAGCTTCGCCATTCAAGTCTTGCGCATCAGTGCAAAAGCCTCCCTGAATGTTTTCCCCTTGTTCGTCTATTTTTTTTTTTTTTTCATATGCGGCGGTTGTCTTTTAATTGTTTTCTGTTGTGCTTAATTTATAAGGTTAGATCAGTGGTTCTCAGCCATTACTGACCTTTTGTGCTCGCGAAAGTGATGGGGGACCCCGTGATGGAGCATATGTTGGTCGGTGACATAATGTCAAATTATTTGCACTTTCAGCTTACGTCGCCCACACACTTATCTAATGCCCGCCTTTTCTGCTTGACGTTAACGACGACGCACATCATAATGCACAACGATGCACGACACTTTGCTCTTGAATCTAAAATTCTTCTAAACACCTACATGCTGCCTTTTAGATGTAACGCTGAGAGGAGCATCTCTTGCTGGCGGCCCTGTCCTTCCTGCGTCGTCGTCGTCGTCCGCGTCCACACAGCTGCGTCTCTCCTCCGCTCTCCTCTCTCCGATAGCGAACCCTCTCGCCCAACATCTGCGGGCGTGTGGCGCAGCGCACTCTCACTCTGCCGGTGGGCGGCGCTTCGCGCGGCGCAAGCGGGCTGTGCGCATGTGCAGCGCCCTCTCTCTCCGCGGTCTCCTCTTCTTCGGGCGCGCTGCGCGCTCCGGCCGGTCTCAAAGTCGACGGTCGTCCGCGCTACGCTTGCTCTCTCTCTCGCTCTCTCTCTCTCTCTCTCTCTCTCTCTCTCTCTCTCGCATTACCCGACGACCCGACGATTGCTCACGCAATTCGAGTAATCGACCCAACGGAAACGCACAATGGAACCCCCTTCAGCGTCGCATCACACGAGGGTTCCCGCGAGGGGAGGTGGGCGTAATTTTCTGTGTCTTTTTTCTTCTCATAGCTGGCGTGTTGTGCAAAAAGCAGATGTTAAAATGCATGCTACGCGGAGAAACTACACGCACATGTAATGCGGCGAAGCCACCTGTTCGCATTGCAATCAAGTGCTGGCAAAAATCGAGAAAAGAATGGCGGGGGGAAAAGTTCTGAGGGAGGCTTCGCGGACCCCAGAAATGGTCTCGCAGACCCCCTGGGGTCCGCAGACACCCATTTGAGAACACCTGGGTTAGATTATTGTTTTTTTCGTTTCTTTATTATTTATTTCCAACCTCTCAACCCATTAGTGCATTTGCCTTCCCGTCTCGTAACGAGGCGTATAAAGCGAGATAGAATGGACTTTGCACGCTATGAGCGCCTAAATTCGTTGTTTGGCTTTTCCGCTTCAAAAATAACCCATTTAGATAAAATAGTTGTAAAATTTCTTTGTGGCCTTTTTTCCTTGTAGGTGTTGCGCACTGCGTCCCTGCGTGCCACACAACCTTCTGTAGCGAAAGCTACAGTACGCTACCTCGGGCAGTCTTCGCGGGGTGACCAGTTTTGACCTTGCGAGCTAGAGGTCAAACCACACCCCCTTCCGCAAGCGCCCGGATTGGAGCAGTGCCCGATGGCGAGGAGAGATAGGCGAGGAGGGAACGGAGAAGAGCGTGGGACCCGTGCCGCCACCTGGCGGAGGAAGGCAAGGACGCCGCCGCCACAGCGATAAGTGCGCGCGCCAAAGAAGGGGCTGCCGAGCTGTGTGCGATGGTGTAGGACGAACATCCAGCCATGGTAGCTCGTACAGCGGCGACGCTTAAACAACGCCGTGAGGCGAAAAATAGGAAACACGCTACTGTTGCGTCCAGCTTCGCTACCTTCAAGTCTTACGTGTTAGCTGATGATGATAATTTTCTGGCAACGCTCCACGAAGGGAATAAAAATTTAATTAGCTCCGGTGCTAAGTTTTGTAAGGGCCTTATCACATTGGTGGTGCAGTCCTCACTTTCTGTCTTCGTTTCCTGGACAGCGAAGATGTCGATTTCTTTTTCAAGCATGATCCTCTTCAATCGGCACTGTTATCACCTTTCTCCAAGGCCCGGTACGTTTAGGGTGGCGAGACCAAGCGGTTTTTCTAAAACTGCCATATACCATAGTTAAGATTGCACCGCAAACAATAAGCCAAAGACAACACAAAAAAAAACAGTAAACTACAACAACAACAAAAAAATGGCTGCGGCTTAGCTGAGCTAACCTTGGATATGCAAAGCAAAAGCTTGGCTTAGTCTGAGTCTGGTTTCGTTGGAAAAACCTTTGATGTAGGTAGCTCCAGTGCCGACCACAGCTCAACGAACGTTCGGTCCCGTGCAATGCTCACAGTAGGAGGGGCCCGCCTCGCTTACATTCGCGGCGAACGCAGTGTTCCTTTTCGTTGGGCGCAAGATGAGCCACGTAGCCCGAAACGACCCAGTGGCGCATGCGTGGGAGGCGGCGGGGTTGGTCGGCTGCCGATCAGCTGAGCACCCGCAACCACGCGCCGCTCAGCTGATCCTTTGAGCAGAACGACTAAAAATGGGGCCTTGTGCGCAGCGCCGAAAGCGGGCCCGGCGAATCACGCGATGCGCTTCGAGGGGTGTGTCTGAGGTCAAAAGGTGAATTTGCGCATCCGCGGCCAAACTGCTGGACGAGAGTAGTAAAGCTTGGCTTTAAAAGAAAAACAAAACGATCCTATGACTGCGAAGCGGCGAGGGAACCTGGCGGTTCGGTGCTCTCTGAAGGCGGCTGACGTCGGGCCTGTCACACAATTACCTGTTGGAACCTCACCTTTAATTGTCCTTTGCGGCTTCTGCAGCCTCTTCGGTGTCCATGACGAACTCCACCGTCTTCTCGTCTCCGACCGAACAGGCGACGTCCACGTAGGTCTGCACGCACTGGCTTTCGTCGGGGCCGAAACAACGACAGAGAGCACAGCGACACTCGTGTCGAATGTGTCCGCTACGGCGACAGTCGAGGAAAAGGGGCGCAAGCCCTGGCACCACGACCAGGGCTTGCTAGCCGTGGCGACGCACACCTGGTGGGGGATGTCATCTACGGTGACGCCAGACTTGAGCCGCGGGGTGACCAGGCGCGTGGTCGAGGGCTGTGCAGAGCTGCCCGGCACACGCCATCGGTCTCAGGTAACTTCCGTGACCCTGCTGTAACCCCACAGTGCGCTTCTCACTTATTCGTCGGGGTCGTTGTGGAGCACCCATGGTCACCAGTGGGGTTTAAATGGGATGTCCAAGTGGCGGGGATCGATTACGAGGCACTGACGGTCCTTGACCTGAAGTTAGCCGGCGGCGCATCAGGCTTCTTCACTCCTTGGGGGCGTTAACCACCCGCAAATGGTTTACGCCCCAAAGAAAAGCTCTGGAAACAACTCCAGACGAATCAAAGTGTCACGAAATTCCTCGACCTTGCACTACTATTGCGGCAGTATGACTTGATATTTCTCGGCGTTATCAGACCTGTTACGCAAGCCGATGGGCCCGCCAAAACCACTCCTTGGAAGGAGCGCGCCATTCTGCGTCCGCATTATGCGCAGTAGCCGGAAGGAGAATCGCGCAATTCCGGTATGGTCGAAGCAGTTGAGATTTATAGAGGGATTTATATAGACGCCGTTATAAACCGATTGTGCAACATGTGAAAGAGGCATCGGTGGTGGCGAGAGGAAGACGGGTCGGCGCGGTGGCGTGGTAGAAGCGGTGCCGAGTAAAGCGGCTTCATTGGAATGCAAACAGTGGCGGGGGAGGGGGTAGCCATATACAGTTTCGCTGTATTATTAGTTATTTTAGCTGCACACAATCACCCGATTAAGTGATATAGCAGTTGCCCCGCCATGTTTCCTGGCGATGGCTTAGGTACGCGGCCACCAATCGCACACAGAAGATTCTGTGACGCCATAGACGTTGCCACAAAGTGGCTAGAGAGTCTTCAATGCTTATCCGTTTTCCACAGATCTATTATTTGTTTGAAGTTGGCGGTAAAATTAGCATGCTTGCGTACAGCTGCAACATGACCTGTAGCTGTTTCCATTGAGTGTGCCACTGCAATCTGCTGCTTTCAATGCTTAGTAATTACGTAAGCTTCTCTTCACGGCAAACTATTTTTAACCCCAAACAATTTTTTATTGTTATGTCATGTTTCAGAATATTCGTGTTTATTCATGTATAACACCCCCCCTATCCTGACAACAATGCCGTAGAGGTAATGGGGGTATTTTAGTAATAAAATAAATAAATAAATAAAAATTAAAGGCGTTCCAGTCAACGTTAAAACTGAAAGTGACTTTCCATAATAGGCTGTAGCGCCGTTCGCTCACTACTGCCACCCAATGCAATTCAAATTTCCCGCCTCCGCAGTGCTCACGCGCCCCCCGACTGAAACAACGCCAGAAGGAGTTCTGTTCTTTTTGTGCTTGCTTTTCCTCCCGCATGTGCCGGCGTTGCACTGCCACTTTTTTTCGCTTACCATCGCAAAAACCAACCCAACGAGCGTTCCTAACTAAATGATCGCAGGTGCTGCCGGTTAATTATGTATACTTCCCGTCAAATGTACCCACAGTTTTCTTTGCGCTAAACAACGGGCAGATGTATGACAAGCCCCAGTAGTTCATGAGTTTCGGACGCATATGACTATATAAACCGCTCGACTTTCAAAGCCTCTGGGTTATGCTGCAACGACAGCTGCTACGACGGAACGCCATGTGGCTCTACTTAGGTCCAGCGAGCAGGCCACGATAACAAGGTGAGCACCTAAAGTGCTCTGCACTTAATAAATGAGGCCGCAATGTCTGCATTGCAGCCAGATGAGCGAGGTGACCACGCAGAGAGCTTAGCACTGGGCATATCGACACAGACGGAGTATAGAAGCAGGCATCAAGCCTGCCTAAAGAGAAAGAGAGTGCTAGCGAGATGAAAGACAATTTTATGCCAGCGAATCGATGACAATCTCCCACCTCACCGCATGCAAATTAAAATGAATCCTCAAATACCTTAACTTGCCACTCAAACTGGAAACCGAAACAAAATATTTTCAGTTTCGCTCCTGAACAAAATTAAATAATGTTACGTTTTTATATTCATTCTGCCCAAAAATATCATTTCTTTCGTTTTTCAGTTCGGTAGCTCGGTGTAAGCCATCCATCTCCATCTGCAGTTGAAGAGTATCAAGCAGTGTTGCTTCTTTTGCCTTCATTATGTGGTTCAGTGATGTCTACGCGGCATTGTCTTTTCACCTCAGCCCTGGTGTCTGTACTTGTTCTTTTGTCAGGCCTCCAAACTCACTCTTTTCTCGCTTCGGCAGTTTTTGCAATGTACCTTTGTACTGATCAAATATTTGAGCATGGTAACACATTCAAGCCATGATTAAGAATTACTGCTTAACGTTACGCTCTCACCACATTTTAATTTTGCTAGAATTTTGGGGATTTTACGATCCATAGCTTCAACTGGGCTACGAGGCGTACCGTAGTGAAGGGTTCCAGGTAATTTTGATCACCTGGGGATCTTTAGCGTGCACCTGCATCTCAACCCTTGGACGTTGTTTTTTGCCTTCACCAAAAACAAAGCTGCCGCGGCCGGGATTGCACCCGCATCTTTGGGCTCAGCAGCACAACGCCTTAGTCACCCAGCCAGCGTGGCGGGTAATTTTGATTTCCTATGCTTCATTTCATGAACATAAACACATTGTTAATGGCAAATATCTGAAGAGAAATCAGGGTTAACGTGATTTGTATCATTCCTGTTTGGTGGAAGGAGAACGGTACAGGAGGGTAAAAATATTAGGAGATACACATGAAAACAAAGGACACTACATGTATGCTAGTTCTTGCACATTCATTAACGTTAGCATTATTTATGCACTGTCTTCACACATAATGTTTAGAACCTGTAGCAAGCTGGCTGCTAACAGCAGTGATTTCATCCGGCAGAACACTTGGCAGCATGCAAAGCAGACAAAAAACACATTGAGAAAAACTTTAGAGACGTGCCTTTATTACTGCTCTACGTCTGGTTCCACTCTAAATATATGCCTCGACCTCGAGGCTCTAAAAATCAAATAATTAATCACCCACCGAATCACAATGCCAAAGGCCACAGACAAAACAACATACAAAACTCTCCTCTCTTGCCGACAGAATCATAAGGGGACGAACAATGCATCACACTTCAACTGCCATTCACGTGCTTGCAGAAACAACAGTGCCCCACGCACCACGAAAACCAATACCTTGTAATTCCAGCGCACGTTTACGATACAAACATTCCAAACATCAAAGGTTTAGAACGAATGACTGCACAATAGCTTCTCGAGGTAAATTTCAACATCGCTTTAACAGGAATTAATTTTTCGTCAAACCAAACCTGAATTTCGGATGCGTAGATCAGTTTTGGAACAAGCTGCACAATGTTCATTCACACCCACACGCTGCCAAAACTGTCTGCGGTGCGGAATCTTATCCGTAACGCGACAATAACATTCGTCTCCAAAGGCTCAAAATGCGCGGACGAATTTAATGCAAAACATCAGCAAGAGCGCGGTGTGTGCTCGATGATACGGGGCCAAGGTAATGGCTTAGCTAGAAGCACATCACAAAAAAATTTGACTGCCACTCCATTGTGTAATTACCCCCCTTGTCCCCAAAACGGCAGACAGAATCCTTCACTAGCTGCTCACCAAGCCTTTTATTTGCCAACCAAACCACTGATCTTGCAAACACAGCTCAACAACGATCGTACCTCAATCGAAAAAGAAAAAGACATCGAGTGATCACACTTTCGTGGCCTGCCGTCCTGTGCACTAATGCACAAAAACTGGAGAAAGGGAGGAAAAAAAAAGATAAAAACAAACCTCAAACTCCAGAGAAGTCAACACACAACAACTAAAAACACGTGCATACCTATGCGCATAGACTATATAACAAATAAAACAGGCCTCTCTTATGTACACTCTACATGTGAACGAAACAACGTGTGGTTAAAAAGATTTGAAGCACTTTGTTCTAGAACAGCACGAGTACAAGCCGTGCTAAGAAGCAACGCAAACACAACAAACCCGGTCCACCCCAGATCTACAGTTCAGTGCCTCGTGAACTTGCAAAAAGAAAAACCCAGTACAGATCAGTCAACAAATTTCTTCTTGCTGCATGTCCTGTGCAGCAAAAAACAATTTTCGACTCCTTCGTTTGCCCTCCCCGTCCAAAGTTCCCCGCTCCGCAGAATAATATGAAATCGGTAAAAAAAAAGGCAGGAAAGAATTAGGTCATTAAACAAATATTGTACCGATAGTTTGTTATCACAGACAGCTGCCTGAAATCAGCCCTGACTACTGCTCCTGCCTTTACCACTAAGCCTAACGCACGAAGTTGCAACAACAAAGAAAATGCACACAATCTGACCTACGTCATAACTGAAAAGACAAGCCAAGACAGCTTAAAGTTACCTGCTTAACAACTTTAAAGCAGAAATGGAGGAAACACTCAACAGTCTGAATGAAGGAAAAACAATTGGGTGAAACGATCACGTAGAAATGAGGTTTTTGTGCGTGCTTCCTTAAAGGTGCAAGCCTGCCAAAAAAAGTGCTTTCAGTAGTCTTAACTCATGTAGGGCCAAAAAGTTGGTAAGGACATAAAGGGAGGTTCAACTGTTTGAGACAACAGAGGAGAAGAAAGAAAACAACAAAAAAGAACTGTATTGACACTCACACTGCCATATGGGGAGGCTTAATACACTCCTTGGTGTTCTTTTTTAATTATTCTTTAGTCGGAAACCCTGCCCAGAAAAAAAAACAAGGGGGGCTGGGTTATCATTTTAACTCCGAAACTCGTCGCACAACACGTGGGCCCGTTTGGGAAGACAATGATATTTAGTCCCAGAGGGTGTAAAAAACGTCACCGAAACAAATTAGTAGGCCCTTGGGGAGTAAAAACACCTTTCAGGGAGTCAACTTAGCATCCCGGTTAGTTCCTCAAAAGATGTATTCAACCGACTCTTGAAAAAGTTGTAACATAGCAAGTGGCCCTTTTTAGGAAGACAATAGTAATGTCCCAGAGGGTGCAAAAACATGCACCCAAACACATCAGGAGATCACACTTTGGGGAGTCAACTTCAAATTCCAGTTGACTCTCCAAAGGGTGTAACCAGTCGACTCCCCAAAGGGTGTAAGCAGTTGACTCCCCAAAAGGTGTAAGCTCTGCCATATAAGCTGCATTCAAGCACAGGGAAAGCACTTGGAACAGGAAAGCTCTGTTTAAAAGCAGTTCCCTCCTTTCCTCGATTCCCACAGTGTATAAAAAGTAGTGAGCCAAAACTTATTGCTAGCAAAGGCATAGTTTTCCTTTTCTTTGTTAAGAATGAAAAAGAAATGCTTAATCTTCTTTCAAGTGTTGATTTCTGCCACACAACCACATGGTGGTTTTGGTCCACTTGTACTGGAGAAGGCTAGCTTGAGTGTTTGTCACGATGACATGAACGTGGCAGAGGCCACATAAAAAAGCAGCTCTCTCTGTTGCTAAAAACAAAATTCCATGTAAGACCACTCTGGATTGGACAGTGTTCTGCTTGTGGAACAGTGTTCCACAAATCTGTTGAGACAGACATCAAGGCGCTGAACACCCAATGTGGATGTTAGTTCACCACCAGCCCATGAGAAAGAGAGGAAAAAAAATTAATCAAATCATGTTCATCTTGCTCAAACCCTGCTTTTAACCACTACAAACAAAAAACTAGAGCTCTTCCTGGGGTGATACAAAAAGGACTTATGAAATGTGTGACTGGTGGTTCTTTTTAAATAACTGCATTTTTTCTCTACACTCTGGGTTAACACTCTTCAAAAGCTCTACAAAAGAGTAAAATCAGGATACTCTTTTGCTGCCAAAATGCTACTTCTTGCAGGCACAATATAACTGTCTCGCTTGGCTATTTCAATGGTTCTCTTTAGCACCTAACTTCTTTTAGACAAGCAACAGAACTCTAAGAGCAGGCGTAACACCAACTGCAGATGTTCAGTGTCTCCAATTAGTGTAGGTTGCATCCCTATGTTAAAGCGCGGCAAAGTTAGCTGAAGCATACATTAGTAAAGTGCGACAAACCACAGGAACGCAAAAACATAATTCCAGAAAGCTCTTGTATCACACTTGCAGTCCTTCAGTCCCACGGGCATAAGAAATAGCCAAGAGCAATACGTCATGTAACCCTTTAAATAAACTAAGCTAACACAGTGGCTCACAACAGTTAACAATACACTAAAAAATATCTCTGAATACGAGGCTCAACGTATGCAACAAATAAGTTTAGGATCTAAAGGATGAAATAAGGAACACAAAAGAAAAAGTTGGAAACGCCGAACCTTGCATTTCAAAGCTACCAGTAATAGGCCATTGGATTTCAATGTAAACAAGTGCATGGGTGTCGAAGCTGCCTATTGTGTGCACAGAATAAATTATTCCTAGCTTCGTTGCGCATTAAGAAACAATTAATGTCTAAGCAACAATCTGTCACATTCCTACATTATTGACAAAGAAAAAAAAGGGAACAAGCTTATTTGCCCGTAAAGATGACTACGCCACACTTTCCTCGAGCTGCCCGGCAGGCAGGCAGAGCTTGCGAGTCCGCTACGTCCACTCTTACGCCACAGGGGATGCTTAACTGTTATTTTGTTAAAAATGCCTAGACAACACTTTTCTGGCAGTGGACTATGCACCGCCGCTCTTGAAATACAGACTGGATGGACTGCGGCGACCGACAGACTTAAATGCAACATCGTGGGCATCGGACTATGTACATCGGAGGATTTCGGAGTTGGCGAAGGACTGTTGACGTTGCATCCAAGCCTGCTCCTGACAGTGACTTGGAAGCATAGAGTTCGGCGTTAGAGTCTGCTGACAGTTGCGGAACACAGACACTAAGATAGCAGTGTTCTTACATTAAACACCGTACGTCGCAAGCGGTACGTGAGCACAAAAGAAAAGGCTACAAGTTGGAGTAGCCGTGGCCAAGAGCGCTGTTGGCCAAAAAGCCAGGGATGCCCCGATACTCATCCTAACTCAGAAGGAGTATCTGCTGCAACAAGAGCACTAAAAAATAGGCTAGACAATATTGTTAACCTGACAAGCTCGGAAACGCCGTAAACTTTTTAACGTCTAAACAAAACACAGGTATACTGAGTAGCTCACAAAATACGCCAAATCCTAGCTATTCTCGCAAGGGAGGGGGTTTCAACCGTAACATGGGGGAAAAAAGCATATTCTCCGTGCCCGTCATGATCTTACGACGATATGAAAGACTTATATAAAAAAGCTACCTGCAACACTGGAATTCCTCTAAGATGATTTGTGCAACACCACGGCAGAAGAGCTCAGCTCTTCACAACAGTGCTTTTATTCCTAAGTGCAGAATGACTAAGGTTCACAAACTCCGATTACTTTGCATCAAAACCAGGTTTCCACTCTCGGTAAACAATGCCAAAACATCCTCTTCCAGCCGTTATTGCTACGAAAATCTAGACCAGTATACTTGACAACTGCAAACAGCAGAACTTCCTCGGTACACAGAAAAAGGGGAGCGGGGGGGGGAGCAACTTCGCATTGACAGACGCGTTTCACAAAGCATTCACAACCTCTTACTATCTTCTGCGCTCCCCCACCACACCGCGCAAATCTGACAACACAGACTATCGAGTTTTCGGCGACAAAAAAATGCAACACGTCTTCGCAACACGCGCTTGAGGGGTGAACAGACAGGTCCTTGTAGCAGTACCGGTGAAGTCGGGTTTCAAGTGGGGGTAAACGAGGGTGTGGGAGGGGGTGGGGGGGTAAACGAGACTAGACAAATATAGCTTCGCAAGCTGCTTACATTACTTCCGGCATCGCCACACAGCACGATTCGTTGCCAAAAGACATCGCCGGCTGCCCGCTTCACAAATTTGACGGCCTGTTTCACCACTGTCCGGTTGGTTTGTCTCGCCGGGAGTGAGGTTTGTCTGCACTGCCAGCGGTAGTCACCCGCAACACACCTGCCAGAACTTTCCGGTTGATGCTGAGATTGCAGACTCGCGAAGCCGGGCACTTTCGTTGGGGGTGAGAACATGCTCGCCGTCACTGCGCAACAGTTGGCAGTCACACGGAGGTGATCGTCCAAAATGCCTCCTTCAGGGTCGGCGGTGTCGTCACATCTTCGGCCACGGTGGCAGAAGCCTTGGATTCCACGACGCCGACATCCTGCAATCAAGAGGTGCAGCTTTAGCAGCAGGAATAGGCAAACAAACTGAAGAAGGCGCTTTTAGAGCGTCGACTTTCAAACCTGACCGAGCACCTACTTTTGCCTTCTTTCCAACTCGAACTCCAGCAAAAAAAGCTAAAAACAAAGCAAAAAAAAAAAAAAAAAATCCCGGGCCACCTTTACTAACGTGAAACGCAAAGTTCCAAGTGTGTAAGTGTATTCTTGGAGCCTTGGCGTTTTTGCCAACGTAGATGAAACCGCTTGGGGGTAGAGCTATACAACTTTGCTGTAAAAGTATCGTGCCTCTGAAGCATGAAGCTCTCTAGCGCAAGGCGTAAACGAGTGTCTTACGAAGTGTTCAAGTGCAAGGCGTAACTGACCGTCCCGGTGTTTTTTTTAGTATGCGTATGTTCTAGTGTGAGGCGTAAACAGAGAGAGAGAGAGAGGAAAGACTTATTGACTAGTAACTGTCTGGTGGCGCCGATGGCGTCATCCGGGCCAGCCCTAGGAGCTTCAGGTCAGGCGTCCGGCGCTCAGCCCCAAGGGGCTCGCGCCGCCTACCCGCTGCCTCTCCAGGGCCTCCCGGACGCACTGGACGACTAATTTCTGGGTGTTGTAGTCTGACGAGGTGATGGCTCTTCGCACTGTTACTGGTAGTTATTTTAGTACCATGACTACCTACATGAGACGACTGTTACGACGACGACACGAGATGCCAACAGCCCGAGCCCCTGAAGGGCTTCGCCCCTAAAAATTAATGGAAGATCAATTGGTGGATTCGTTAAGAATGCGTGCATCTTGTGCATGCGTCTGGTTTAAAAGTATGCAAGGGACATTTCGTGCATGCATCTTGCACACGGTGCCTATCGTGCTTTGCATTCAAAATGTCTCAGCGGTCAGTGGCAAAGGCTGACCGTTGTTGCAATTGCAATTGTTGCCTACCGGTATTGGAATTTCGTCACCATCACCCCCAATCCTTCTTCTTTTTCCACCTACTTGGCTCTGCACTTACATCACACTACATTTTATGTGTGCAAGTGGTGACGGGATGTGTCAAGAAGCTTGACAATGAATGCGCCGGGCAGATGCAGCGGTGCTAGTGCAGCCTATGCAGCTGCTGGCCTGGGGCGCGGATTGTGTCTTCGCACGTGCTATGCTCTGTGTTCTTCTGCCAATGTTTTTCCGAGGATCGACGGAGCAAATTTCCCCAATGTGCCCCATCTGCAGCTCACGCAATAGAACAAGAACATTGTAGACTAACGAGAAAATGTGACTTCATAGGCATGTATTGGGATGACGTTGCCGGAGCACGGGCTAAGAGCAGAGCTATGCCAGAGCACGGGCTAAGGAAAATGTTGGTATTGCTACCAAAGGCGTGCACACATTAATTAAAGTAAAAATAGCTGGCAGGGGTCAGTCAGACAGGTTCCCATCAGGTCATGTTTCAGCCATAACATGTGAGGAGCAAGTTACTCCGAATCTCTGAGGCATATTTTGAACGCGTGCTGGCCTTGGCATTCGCTTCTCTTGCTTACAGCATCTGTTTCATTAAAAAAAAGGAGAAAAGTGCATTTGACCAGAACAAACACTGGCACGCATCTACAGTCACGAACAGTACTTCTTGAAGCTGTCCTAAGAGATTGTATTAAAAAGAAATTACAGGGGTTTTTAAGTGCCCAAGGTGCGCCTGCGCTAGGGAAAACATCGTAGAGAAGGGCTTCATATTAATATAGACCACCCGGCGATCTTCGCCGCACATCGACGTTCTCTACACACCGACCTTTTTATTTCCCCCCTCCACCCGAAAAACAGCCAGCACGGCCAGGGTTGAACCCACGGCTGTGAGCCCAGCAGCACAATGCCTTAGCCACTGAGCCACCGCAGTGGATCTAAGGCACTGTAGTGTTTCGTCTGCTCAAGAATGGGAGCTTGCAAGAAAGTTGAACGCTGGTTACACAGATTTCTCACAATCGTACAAAAATACATTGCAATTCGAAAAACAAAACACTGCGCTTCGATACACGGCTTCCCACAACAGTGCTGCAAATAAATCCGATACGTCCTTCAAACGGCTACAGGACAAAGAAAAAGCAAGTAAGAAAAGCAAACATACCAAGGAAAGGCCCAAATCATGCTTTAATCTCGCGTTAACGGTCTGCTTTACTGCGCCCCTCAATGAACGAGCGTCATAAGCAGTCGGCCAATGTCGACCTGCTTATACAACACTTTTCAATCTTACCTCCGGGCGTAAGCAGCGTTCAATTTCCGTAAAACCACGGAGCACACTTCTCAGCAAGTTGCCCAGGACGGAAGGACTTGCCCATCGTGCAGTGCCCGCTCCGATCGCGACTGAGAGAGAAAACAGAGACGTGCAGGAAAAGAAGCTGGTGGGGAGGTCCGCACCGGATAAGCCAGAGAAAGAAAAGACAAGAGGAGGAGGAGGAAGTCCCCAGAGGAAGTCGCCAGAGGAAGTAACCGGAAGAGGAAGTGATACCCTTGCCACAGGTACACGAAAAATGACACTACCATATTTTCGCACGTATAACCCGCACCAAGAATGGGAAAATTTCAGTGGCCAAGTAGGGTTGCAGATAATGTGCGGGTTCTTCCTTTATGCAGCCTCAGGGCAATGTGCGTTTTGCCGGGATGCTGCACTGCGCATTGTGCCGTGAAGATGACCTTGTGTACAACAGTGTGGACTGCGGCTCAAGTCATAGCTCTAGCGAGAGCAGTGACACTGAGGGAATTGTGACTTTCTCCTCGCAGTCAGTGTATTCTTCTTTCTAAATAAACGCTTTTTCTGTTTACATAGTATGTGATGTGTTGCTTAAGCAGGAGCTTCGGTGAAGGCAAGCTGTATGAAATTTGTAATACGAAAGTGGGGGTGCGGAATATATGCAGGGGCGGGTTATACGCGCGAAAATAAGTGTTTAAGGCCTTAAGATACCGAATGACTAGGCTTGTGCGAATAGAAATATTTTAGTTCGAAGCGAATTTGACCCAAATAGACCTTGGAGCCGAATACTTTCAAAGCGAATTTGAATAGTTGTAAGCTGTCACTGAGCTTCCTGTAAATGAGACACTCAGGGTCCATGTCTGGCTGGACCTTCACAAAAACCTTCCACATCGGGTTGGCACCCGTGGATGCATGGGCCATGTCACTTGATTGATTGAAGAAACTGATGCACACTGAAGTTCAAGTGCGGAGTGCGATCAGCACCTGTGCACAGCACGTGTGCCACAACAAATTGTTTCATTACCGTTTCACTGTTTGAAACAACGAAATGGGAACCTTGACTACGTTGACGAATGTTCGCGCGTAAGATGACTACGACAACGCTCTGAATGTGTCTTGGCTTGTCTTGGCTCTACACGTAGTCAAGATGTAGGCCTGATGTCAATGGCACTGCGGCTCATCTAGTGAAACAAACTCTCACAGTACTTGAACACAGTTTTGATATTCGTTCACCTTGAATACTTCGAAATATCAAAAATTTTGAATTCGTGTCGAAGCGATTTCTAATACTGTAATATTCATTTGAATAATCGAGGCACTTGAATATTTTCACGAGGCTACGAATTACATTATTTGGGCCGGCCATACTACACGCAAAAACGCAAAGGCATTAAAATGTGTTCGGCATGATGATGATAATGACCAAAAAGAGAAATGCACTCATAGTTTGGATGTTTTCAACGTAGAGAAAAACGTCTTACAAGGGTTAAAAATATTTTTTTTATGAAAGAAAACACGAGAAATAGTGTTTTCTAAAAAATGGTGTGAGCCGTTTCTAAAAGCAACTTCACCAGCTGCCGTCGTCTGCCAGTGGCAGCCAAATGCGAAAAATTCATGCCGACGAGTAAAACGATCTTTTGCCTTTTGTCGCTGCTTTAATGAACTTCGTCTTCTTTCGCCACCTCTTCTTATTTCGAAGTTCTTATTTCGAAGTTCAGCTACGTTTCCACATCAACACTCTGGCGTTGAGAGTTTCGTTGGTTTCATTTGCTGGCCATTGCGTTCGAGAGTAAGCAGATTTAGGGCATTCGTGATGGCGAATGAGTTGTGCGGAACTCCCTAAATCAAAAATGACATTAGAGCGAATGGCATTAAACTTTTGCAAGTAGCAGCAAATTAACGGCATTAAAGCTTAAGGCATTAAGCACTCAATCGGGGAACGAAGCAAACTACGAAGCATGCAGGCGAAGACGAGAGCACACAAATCCAAAACGAAATTAAGATGAGAGGACGAGGAGGCAAAGAAAGCGGCAGGAGAGGCCATAAGGAAACGAACAATGAGTTCAAGACGTGAAAAAAGTAGCGTCAGCGTAAAAGGCAGCAGCGCGCAAGGATGGAAAGACACGGACAACGCAACAAGGACAGAAGCTCCCATTTTTCCATGGTCCGCGCGTTGTACGAAGCGGAAGATGCGTAAAAGGCCAGTCGTCACGCTTTTGGGAGGCACGCGATCGGTGTTCTACTACAACATATGCGTGGAAGCAAGGATAACGTAAAACATACAAAAAAAGAAAAGAGAGGCTAGACTGACTACGCCGCCATGCCATCATATTTATGCGTTGAAGGTACTTTAAGAAAAGAATGAACAAAAAAAAAGAAGACAAACAGGACAGCGGAACAGCTCCATTACAGCCCAGTTCCAAATGCTGTGGAACACCATAGCATCACGAGTCCAGGCACAAAGGGAAGCAAAAGACAAAACGCAAAGTTCGTTTTATAACTGCAGACAGGACGAAAAGCACTCTGACAGCAATACAGTATATGTAAAAGGGGAGCACTATCCTAGCAGACAACCAGACGACTTAAGTCTTTTTGCGTTCCTTGACCCTAGACCATGAACTTGAGAAATGCGATGCCCCGTGGGGCGGACTGAAACTGAAACTGACAAGGCTACTCAAAAGAAAAGAAAAAGTTGTGCTTTTTTTGGGAAGGCAGCCTCAGAAGAGCACTCTCAAATCTCTTAAAAGAGCACCAGTAAAGCATACAAGTGCCTGTTCTTCTATTCGACAGCAACGTTTAAAATTGAAATAAAATGTAGTTTGGGAATTGGCAGTTTGTTTTGGTGCCCTCAAAAGAACAATGGAAACAATGGAACCTTAACATACATTATGTGTTAGTGTTTCAACAAAGCAAACGCAACATCAGGGAAAACGTTTTAGGGCGAAGCATGTGTAGGCTTAGGTGATTCTGTGCTAAACCTGGCTTGCGCAACATTTTGAGCTTGCTTCCACCGACCGAAAATTTACAAGTGCAGTTTGCATGAAATACTGACGTGGCAGTGTTAAACATATTGAGTAGGTCCAAAGTTGAGGAGGACAGTTGTTCGAATGTTGGCACACAAGTTGGGTAAAACTACTGTCTGTCAGCTACTCAAAGGCGAAATGAATTATTTACTGTCACTTGGAATGGGCACGCTTTGAACAAATGGCACGCTGCTTGCAACAGTACAATGGTTGCTTGAAAAATTTACATGAATGTTTACAGTTCTGCAGTGAGCTGCAGTAACACAAACTGCATTCAGAGCAACGCACCATCGTAATTACCCGTGATCCTTAACGACAGACGTGAAGATAAAAAGCAGCGATTGCATTTACTGCAACACTAGGTTTCTCAAAACATTATGGCTGCAACTAACGTCTGTTTTCAGTGATAGTCATAAGAATGCTTAGGGCAGTGTTTAGTCAGTTCGATGCAGAGAGAGTGAGAGTGCTGCCTCTGTGAACACGCATAGCACGACCTTTTTGGTAAGAGAATACGTAGTTGTTAAAAATATGGCCGCGTATCTACTCCTTTCGTTGCAAATGTCGACAAAAGACGATAGTCTTTATCGACTTTTGCCAAGTAAATGCCTCCCTTCTCTTTCCCACTCACCTCTCATGCGGCTCCTCTCCCGTCTCGTTCCTTCCAAGATAACACGCTAAAGGTTTGCTCAAGTAAATTTAAATTTATCGCGTTCCACTGGTCCAAGTAGAGTGCCTCAATTCCAGCGCTGCCGTACGGCAGAGACACACGTGAATTGAGGCGCCCTACTACGTCTATAGAACCATGTCGCCCTACTCCACGAGCGTTCCAAATGGAAAGTGGAACCTATTGAGTGGAACCTTTCGTTAGTGTTGCCATTTGTTTTTTTAAAACGCGGGCAACAGCAGGCGACGATTTTCTGCGGTTGATGTAGTATTTCATTTGCTATCGCAAAAACCAAGTATTCATAAATTTATTAATAAAGGAGCACTGCAAATATCACTTATGTATTGATTTTCTGCCTCATATTTACGCAATGTCTTGTTCTTGTTCAACAATGGTGACAAGTGTGAACACTTCCACCGGACTTACGACGTTTAGGTTTGGCTGTGGGTATATAAGACTACTTACTGCGCAGCTTTTGCTTCACTTTGGCCGGGTGGCTGAATCGAGACACAGACAGACAGACAGACCAAAATTTCTGCGTTAAAGTATCCCAAGAAAGACTATCGTCTCTAAAATGAACTGAAAGCTGCAACTCACCCGTTCAAAGTCAAAGTCGGTGGCTTGACTCCGGACTTGCCTCGACCGGGAAACGCGAGGAGACAGAACACGGCGGCTCAGCGTGTCCGGCGACAACGGTGCAGACACCACACGGTTCAAAGGTTCGCTCTGATAGACCAGTTCACTGCAGGCTGGTGGTGCGAAAAAGTTCTCGCCACCGTTCATTGGCGAGTGACCTCCGCCCTTGGGTCGACGGCTTAACGACATGCGGTCCAAGCTGTCACCTTCCAAAAAGTCGGGCTGCCACTTCACTGACAGCGTGGTGACGTTGTTGTCGGGTCGCTCTGGCTGCGAAAACTTCGCTGCCAAGAGTGCGACCCTACCCGTTCTCGTCGCTGACGTGTCCACGGCCGCGGCCAACTTAGCCGATGTGATGTCGAAGGAAGCCGGCTTCACAGCCGGGGAGCAAGTCAGGAAACTCGGCCGCGGAAGTCCGTCTCCAACCGTACCTGATTTCGTCACCGCCGCCGTCGACCTCGCCGGGGGCGTTGTCATCGTTGCTGTCGACCTCGTCAGAGCTGTTGTCGCCACTGTTGTGGACTTTGTCGGAGTTGTCGTAGCCGTCGATGACCGTGCCGGAGCCGTCGAGAGGTAAGTCGGACGTGGCCGAAAGCTGCTGCCACGATTCATCATCCTCGTCGGTGACGCCTTGGTCGGAGATGTCTTTGTTGGTGGAGGAGGGCTGAGACGGTTGAGCTTCTCCATCGGACCGTCCGCGCGATTCGCTGGCACGCTTTCGACGAAGCCCGGTTTCTCAGAGCCGGTTTCTGGCGAACTCTTTTTCGGAATCTGAAGATCGGGGACCAGTTCACGGAGAGGCGATGCCGGCGACTGCGTCCCCAAGCTGTTGTCGGTACTTCCGCTCGGTGAGCTGGATGGAATGGACCCGCCGCGAACCGGTATGCTGGTGCTTCTCAGGGGGGAACCGCGCAGAAGTTGCTGGTGGCTCCGACTGGTCGGAAGTGGAGTTCGGGTGAACCAGTGGCCCGGCGAACTCGACCGACGGGTGACGCGAGTTGTTGGTGCCTGCCTTCGGTAGAACAACAGGTAGGCGTCGCGAGCAATCAGATCTTCATCAAGGGCCCGGCGGACTCTTGCATCGTCGAAAAGGTACCACTGCTCGTCGACGGGGTTCTTGCAGCAGGCTGCGAAATAAACAAATGACGGACAAAACATGTCAATTCGCAATCACGTGAAAGAATAGAACCCATGAATCTTTTATCTCAAAGGGGATATGAATGATGATGAAGAAAAAATTTGTTGCACATAGTGTTACTCAAGCCAGAAGAGTTTGAAGCTTTCTTTATACAGTGGAATCTCAGTGATAAGAATTTTTAAACTTCCCCGGCCAAAATGCATTGTATGCAATGTAAAAAAATTCGAATGATCCTTACGCATTTATCACTCTGGTGTGGGTGATACGAACACGCACGCCACAAGGAGACGACTGCGGCGTAGTGTGGCCGTGCGGCCTTGGTTGTGCACGGGCACAAAAGCATTAAGCGTGAATCGCATGGAAAGTTTTCTGCTCGCGAAAACGTGCCGCGCACACCACAGGCGCGCTGACGCTGCCGCGGAGCCACCCGCATGCTGCGCGGCAGGCGGCGGCAACATGGCGGCGGCTTCGGCTGCGAAGTGGTGTCGAGAGCTCGAGCGACCGTTTCTGACCGCTCTTTAAGATGCTACTTAAGGAACAAATGAAGTTGCCTGTACAGTGAAGAAGCTGATAATGTGGGCGAAAACGAGCATCGCCCGCGTGGCTAGGGAAAGCGCCAATCAAATATCTGCCACCGTCATATGCCTAAACACCTCCGGCGAGGCCAGCGGGCTGTCCGGAGCGGTTTCAAACTGCCGCCATGAAGAGCGTGCCTCGGCAGGCTCCTCCCACGCGCGTAATTCTCTGAGCAAGGTAGAATCTGACACGGGGGCGAAATCGTCGACGCGGGCGTAAAAATGCTATGTCAACGCGCACCAATCGCTGCAAAAACGCTCGAGTTCGTGTGCGCGCATCGCGTCAACGATGAGCGCGCATTCTTTTGACGCCCGCATTGACGATTCAGTCCGCCCCCCCGGCGCCAACCTCTGCCTCGGTTGTCGCGAACGGCAGTGGGAGGAGCCTCACGACTTGCGCCAATGGGGAGACGTGTGCCTCATGGCGGCAATTTCGAAGCGCTCGCAGCAGCTGACTGGGCCAACTCCGCGGCAGATATTTGGCACGGATGACATTTTATAGTGAAGTTTTCTCCCACACTGTCAGCGCCTTCCCCATATGAGCAATTTAGTTTACACATTGAGCTGCATTTTAACAAAAGGTTTAACAAAGACATTTTATTGAGCAATTGTGCCGATCGCCACACACACAATGAACGCACGTGTGCTGTTCAGTGGTAGCCGGCTAGCATAGCGCAAACCAAAACCGCTTGACACAAGTCACCATGTGTCGCCCCCTGGTGGTGTCGCTGCAAGGCTGCCTCCGCGGCCGCCTACTTCATGGTCTTCTTGTAAACAAACATGGCGGCGGCGATGCAAGCGCGCTGTGGCAAAAACTTACGCAATTCGGATCCGCAAAAGATGCATTTGAGCACTTTTTTGACAGTGTTAGCCTCAAATGGGTGGATAAAATGCCGACCGGACTTGCAGCGAATTTCACTAATGCGGGATCACTTTCCAAGAAAATTTCGTTGCCGTGAGGTATGAAATACAAGGGCTTCTATGGATGCTCACCGGGGGACCCGAAAATTTTCCTTGTCGCGGGAATTTCAAACTAATGGGATTTCATTATCACAGGGTTTGACTGTAGTTTTTCTGCATTCCCAAAAATCCCTCCAGAGACACTGTGACAACTAAAGCAGGCATTCCACTCTATTATTTCAGCGCCACCAATGGCACCTTCAACTTTCAAGAACACAATGGGGAAGCTGCTGCCATTGCACACTGCCACTCTGAACAGGCCTTTACCCTATTGTCAGTTAATTATAATTAATAAGGTTCAGAACCATGGCGCAGAAAGAGCTGCAGAATCATGGCGAGAAAGAGCAGCGAAAGCTGCAGTACCGCCGCAACCTCATCCAACAGCTGGTGGGTGATCTGAGGGCTTGAGACAAAAAGTGAGGCCCGTCTGCACGTACGGATAGCGAGGAAAGGCTTTCTGGGACGACCCATTTCATCTACAAGCTCCCAGGACTAAGCAGCAAGGACTGTGCTGTTTGCAGCGAGTGAAAAACAAAAGGTGGCAGGAGGGAAGCTGTGTTTTTCTGCAAAACCTGCAGTAACTGGCCTGCACCCAAGATAATGCTTCGAGCAGTTTCACGAATATCGGTAAAGGAGTTGCAAGCAGAATGGAAGAGAAAATAAATATCCCGTGAGTTTTTCCTGCACAGTTCATGTTTTTCTTCGCGATACCAGAAACTGGTAAAAATAGTTGTGGACTGGAACGGACAGCAAAGGGTTAAAGAGCCTCACACCAGAGACCTACAGCTTTTGCCGTGAACACAGGCACTACATATACTGCTTGGCGCCTGTGAATCCTTTACATTCCAAGTAACAAAACTGCAGTTCGGGGTCACAGCAGCAGGCACAGTGAAAGGTCAACGGGTGAAAGGTCAAGCGTCGCCAGTGCCCTCACCCGTATAGTGGCCACCCTGGAGGCCCGTGCCGTGATGACTGCAGAAGGCGTAGAGGTCGTACAGGGCGCTGCCAGACACTGACGCCCCCTGGCAAAGGTGGCCGCTCAGGTCCAAGTCCTGCAGCGGAACCTCCACGCGCGTCGCAAGCTTGCTGTGCCGGCCGCCATTCTGGAATATTTAAGAGAAGAGTGGGCTCGCAGATCAGGACACCAGGTTTCAGGAGGCCATGCAGACAAAACACAAGTTGGGTTCATTCGAAAGATTGCCTCGTTAGAACCATGCTGACACCACTTTTAATGCAAACTTCGCTCAAATAAGCTGTATAATTACGAATAAAGGGATAGACCATGCGACTCACTAACTCATTTCCCGCAGCAGAACCTATGATGTCACACCAGTCAGCTCTGCGATTGGCGGAGGCTAAAAAAAGCAAACACAAATTAGGCAGAGCTTACAAGCTTGCCGAACGAGCTAGTTGCACTTAAATTTAGGACACATTCTCTTTAAAGCAGTAAGAATGGTGGGACAAACAGTGGAAGTTACGAAAGTGCATGTAAGCCTACAAGTACCGATGCGTACTGCTGTTGGTACTGCGCGCACTATGCTTGGTTTAGCTGCACAGGACTGCGGGGCTTTGGGGTGGTCTCAGACGACACTGCCCGATTGACGCAAGCGACGGTGTCTTACGTGACCATATTTGTCGAGCGAGCACCATGCTTCACGAAGCGATTATTTTCTCCGTGAACAAAAACAAGCCAGGTTTAAATACAGTCACAAACAAACCAAAGGCAGAAAACGGCTTGCCACGGTGTGTTGGCACCATCTAGGTTGACTGTAACAGTAAGCAAGTCTCCGCTCCACACCGAGATCAGCTGAAAGACCTGTTCTTATGATGCCATTGCAAACGTCGTTCAAGCACACGTTTTGGTATGAGAATCAAAATTTTAGATTAAATTGATTAATTTCGCAGTGAATAAAGCACCTTCTGCTTCCGGACAAGCGCTGGGGGCATTATAGAACAGGAAATCTTTCGAATAATACAAACTTGTATTTTGTCTTCATGGCACCTTTAAAGGGGGACAGCGGCCTTAGAACTTCTTTTAATTTTCAAGTAAATGTTGTGAAACTTGTTTGTCTTTCTGTTTTTTCCCCGCTGATTTCAACTATGCCATAATTTTTTCCGATAGTCAATTAGTTCCCAAGATAATTATATAATTAGCCATTTCTCGTCAAACAACAGACAAAACAGTGTTGGTCATAAATCCGGAACATTTATATTTTCAAATTCTATAAACGCTGATGAATGCAATAATCGAAGCAGTTTTTTGATGCATTGCTTGGAAATAATTTTACAGCTCGTTAAACTTCGGTGTTTGAAATGGGCACTCAAAACGGCTCCTTTGGTGCCACCAAAGTTTAACGAGCTGTAAAATTAGTTCCAAGCGATGGATCAAAAACTGCTTCGATTATTGCATGCACCAGGGTTCATAGTATGGCAACATTGTCTGGCAACATTGCCGGCGTAGAGCGGGTCGTTGGTGCAGTCAAGCCAAGCTAGCGCCAATGCCAAGCCCCCCCCCCCCTTTTTGTGCGACCAGCGGCGTGAGCGGCAGGGTAAGTGATTTCACTGTCGGATAAACTAAGCATAATTAACGCTGTCGAACATGGCGAAAAACAGACCAACATTGCCAGAAGTACGGGCCGGCCTAAGCAGACGGTCTGCTCGACCATCAAGAACAAGGCCGCTGCCGAAAAACGCAACTCCGGTGAGATTGAACAGCAGCACTTTTGAATATGCGAAGTGGTGCACCCGGAGCCCAGTCTGCCCTCGTCCCAGTTTTTTTATGTAATAAAGAACTCAGGTTCAGTAAAGCTCGGTCTTTATTTTTTCCACGTATGCATCGTTCCTGTTCTGTTCGATGAAAAAGGTAAGCAATGGTTCAAGTAGGCAGGTGGTTCCAGTCCATTGTGTGCACTCTGCCGCTGGTCGTGTGCAATCCATCTAGTCTAACATTCGATTTCACAGCTGTCCTCCATCAGATTTCGTGTCAGCCATTTTACAGACCATACTAAGATCATTAAAAAAGCAGAAGCTGCCTTGGGGGAATGCCAGGCAGCGATCCGAATTGTTTGACGAACGATTTCGGGTGTACATGCCTCGTCACGAAGGGTTTGAAAAGAGCCAGGCTAATTCTGTTGCCCGTGGCTGATATTTATAGCTGGTTAGTAATTGCTCTTAGTATATTCTTGCTTTATTTCTTCAGCTTAGCGTGTGTCTCTACGTGCTCGACCGCATGTGCTAGGCCATTTTCCAAGTGCCGGTGCTAAGCTTCAAAAAAAGCGTTAGGCGATTCTTTTCCCCCCCAAGAATGCCATGCGCAGAGATGCTGCAGGCGTGTAGAAAGAACAAATTGTCTTTAGCACGCATATGAATAGTACTGGTCAACTTTATGCTCATACACCTCCCCCCGCAACCCCCCCCTTCCGGACACTGCAAGCTATGGAGATACAGCGGACATTTTTTTCTGCATTAAGGGGGGACGTGGCTTTCAAAATCAACTTTTTTATTTCTTTGTGGATTTTGATGAAAATTGGCACAGCAACTGGAAATGCTTCCGTGATAACACCATGAAAATGTCAAACTAATATTTTGAAAACTTTTTTATGTATTAAATTTTCTTTCTGTTCCGCTTGTACCGAGCTTGAGCGGCTTATAAAACACGATAGAAAACTTGTTCGAAGTGCTTTGCATTCCCAAATGAATGGACGAGGTCGTGACAGTTTTAGAATTTTTTTTTTACAACACAATGTTTTTTAGTTTTCATTTTTTTAGAGGTTAATGTGCAATAGGCATGTTGACTGTGAACGATTATTTGAATTAAAAAATCACAAAAAACAAATCAGGAAAACCAAGAGTGTCACGACCTGAACTGTTTATCAAGGAATGTAATGCAAGAAACGAAATCAAAATAGACCCAGCGGTCACAAAAAAATCCCTGGTACAAGCGACGGAGGTGGCAAAAAAAACTGTTTTGAGAAAACGGCTTCCGAAGTTGCAACATAGGTTTCACTTATCAAAAGTCGTCACGGTTGTAGCCTTTCATGTCCTTTTGAACATGGGGCTTCTGGAATGCCTTGCCTTGAAATTGGAGTGCCTTTTACAGCCTTTTTCTTTCCAGAAAACATCATTTTCAGCTCCTCCGTGAAGAGTACATACCCCACTTTGCAGACCAAACGAAGGGGGAGATGGGTTTCAATGGGCTTTCAATGCAAAGTAGGTTAGCTGGTTGGCTGTATCGCACTGAACAGCCTCCTTTTGCAGTGTTGTCACCATGGCAACAAGTTGAGCATTTTTTTTGCTTAATTTGAACATTTTTGGCTTTTTTTTTTATGTTTTATCATCTTGCCTGGCACAGCAACTTAGTACTCATACGTGCAGGTGTTCATTGCCAAAAGTTTGCATACCACAAGGATGAAAATGAGCTACTTTGAAGCTTGGTAGAGTATTCTGCATAACTCCCAACTTCAATGCAAGAGCATATTTTTTTAATACTTTTGACATTCAAGGCATCCAATATTTCTAGCAGCAAAGCCAGTATGCCCTAAGCAATGGTATCAATAATTTCCCTAAAAAATAACTGTTAAATGCTGTGACAGTAACAATGCACAAAACATATTTTTATTCCTATATTACTAACTCAAACCTGTTTGCATGAAAATTGCAAGTGCACGGGAAACGTTGCGCAATACGGGCGATATGGCTCGCGCGCATCGCAGCGCACGCTTACCGCGACATATCGAACTTTAATTATACCTGATATGGCTGGTCAGGTCGCTTTTACGATTAAATCTAACGTCGCAGGCATTAATTACAACTACTGGCGTTCAATCGTAACCGGTTGCCCAGTAATGTGCTGCTCCAATGCGCGTCGGCTATGCCGTGCGCGCCAGCGCGTTTGACGCGTCGACCGTTTCTTTCTCAAGGCTAGCGAGTCCACAGTCAAAACACAGCAATAACTAAGCGTGTAAACATCGCAAACCCGACTAAAAGTTCACTTCAGGAACCGCTATCGCAAGCGCGCACACCGCGTCACCCTCCGGGGTCTGGCGACGGTAGAGTCACGCGCACCACGAAGCGTTCGATGACCTCCTCCTTTCGAGCCACACAACTTCCCGTAATCTGGCTCGCGATCTCAGGCATTCCCATCGCGATAACGTGCGTGTTGAATACCACAGATTTAACAGAAACTCGGCCGAGCGAAGCGGCAAAAATGAACTCAATCCGCTCGCTACGCAGCTCAGGCGGCCGCCATCTTGCGTTGCGCCCGTGACATCCAATCAGGAGGGTCGATGTTCTGCGCCCCGACCGGAGGACCTATAGCGCTTCAGCATCTATTTCTAGCTTCGTTTGTGCGTCGTTTCTTTTCTGCCGTTTATGCGTTTGTGAATGAACGAAGATAAAAGAGACGAGCGGAACCGGAAAAACGATCGCTCGGCCGATCTAACCATATCAAAATGGCCGCGCCCGGTGGCACCGTTGCGGAGATAGAGCGCTCCGAAAATTGCCGTTTTTTCGCCCTTTTGCGCTGATAGTTTGTCATCGCGCCTGACAAAAGTATTTTTTATGCCACTTTGCGACGCTTTTCAGCGTAAAAACTTTGCGGACGCATAGAATAGGAAACATAGAAGCCGAATATGCGGGTTTCAAAAAAACGATGTTTTGGTCATTTTTCCGAAGTTGAAAGCCGCGTCCCCCCTTAAGAGGGTCCGTTCTAACAAGCACACACCGTGCTCCCGGAATGACAAACTAACTAGGTGAGAAAAAGCAGACGATGCCACTCATTAAGCGCAATTCTCTTTAAAACAAGCACACATGTTGACGTTACGAGTTCATTGCTTCGGCATCTATTGCCATTCTTTAGTACCTCGTACCTGAGCGCAGCCACAAATTGCCCAGCGAACAGCCTAACCCTGTTTTGCACCAACAAGACGGATCGGTTGCCGCCTGCAGCCAGACACATTATCCCTTTCTTTCCCTCACCTGGTGAAAGCGCTTGAGGTGGATGACCAGGACCTCGGGGCAGGACCACAGGCCCAGCTGGGCAAAGCCCTGCTGCCGGCTGTCGCACTGCGGGCACAGCCAGGCCTCCTCAGGCTCCAGCTGGGAAGGGGAAGGAGGGAAACATTTGAGACGTCCGGTGAAACATCGCACTGGCGCCGGGAAACCAGATGAAAAACCATAACCGTGGAAGGACAGGGCACCTCAGTTAGGGGTTGTCCCTGGCACAGGCATTGGCCAACAGCCAAATGCATCTACTGCTGGCCACAATGCGTACGGAAGTGGATGGCGAGATAAAAAATTAAAGCCGTTCCACTCAGTGCGAAAGCTATCGGAAGTGCAGAGCAGTGGTCCGCCATAATGGGCTGTCCCGCCGCTCACTGCTACCACCCAAAGCATTTCAAATTTGCCGCCTCCGTAGTGCTTGCACGCCCCCTGCCTGAAACTGCGCCAGCGGGAGTTCTGTTCTTTGTGTGCTTGCTTTTCCTTCTGCACGTGCCGGAGTTGCACTGTCACTTTTTTTTCACTTACTATTGTAAAACCAACCCAACGAGCATTGCCAACTAAATGAACGTGGGCGCTGCCGTTAATTACATATATTTTGCCTCAAATGTACCTTCAGTTTTCTTTGTGCTAAACAATGGGGAGATGCATGACAAGTGCCAGTGGTTCGCAAGTTTCAAACGGTTATGACTATTGAAGCCGCTGCGGGACGCCCTACAATGGTACGCTGAGCTCTACTTGATTTCGTTACCTCACTGCGCCGCCTGATACCGGCAGTCGATTGATTGTGGGGTTGAACGCGCCGACGCAACTAAGCGATGAGGCACGCTGTAGTAGAGGGCTCTGGATTAATTTTGACCACCGGGGGATCTTTAACATGCACCGAAATCTCGTACACACGGGCGTTTTTGCTTTCGCCTCCATCAGAAAAGTGGCTGCCGCGGCCGGGAATCGAACCCGCGACCTCTGATACCGGCAGTCGCTTGACATCAAGAGTTACAGCAAGCTACGACGACAAGGCAAGCACCTAAAATGCCCTGCACTTAAAAGGACACACACCATTTTTTGTGCCGATATTCCTGCCCTACAGACAGACTCATGCTACTAATTCCTTCTCTATAAACCAAACGGCACAGCTGAATTTAGTTCTTAACTTAACATTTAACATGCCTACTGTACGTTTCTTTAAAAAGCACGATAAGTTGTTTCCAATAGAATACGATGTACAATAAGTTGCATGAGTACGTGCACACGCAGTCCAGCTTACTTATAACGGCTGCAGTCATAATCAATGTGTGGTCAGGATAGACGACCGAGCGTGGCATAACTTTCACGGTATGCACTAAGACAACAGCACTACGTTTCAAGCAAAACAAAATGTGTGCGAGAGAGCAGCATTGGTACAGCGAGCCCCCGGCCATGGCCAATGTCTGCAGTTGTCACTATCGAACGGCCTTCCATGCATGCAAAGCTACAGGTGTACAGCACAGATTCACATTGTCGTCTCGTTCCGAACTGCACTGACAGCAACTAGCAAAAGAAAACCACCAGGATGGGAGAAAAAGTTCCGAGTTGCCTCCACAGCTTCTTGTGCCACCTGTCACAGCAGCCATCCCCTTCACCTTCCGATCTTACTGCATTTACTCGATCCTAAGCTTGACACTTTCGGGATAAAAAAGCCAGAGTCCGGCTTGGATTCGAGGTTTTATGTTGAAACTCGTCAAAACAAGAAAAGCAACTTGCAGTTGGCACTGCCTGGAGGCTATGCTAATGACTAGTATTGCAGCCACTTGTACCAGGGCTGCAGTCAAATAGGGTGCAAGCGGCAGGCTGCCATTTCTATCATGATCACTCAGTGTTCTGTATCATCTTAGCGGTACAAGTTTGCCTGCTTGGCCCCATCACGTGGGTAGCATTGTTTTAGCAGAAAGTTGTGCTGGGGTCAAGAACTCATTAAATCTCCAGGCAAGGCAGCAACTTGGCACTAATGAAAGAAGAGTCCGTGATGGTGAAGGTCTCGAGACAAGATTCGGGATAATGTCCCGTGCCGTTCGACCGGAGAATTGTTCACAAAAAAATTAAAGCCGTTCCACTAAACGTGACAGCTGTTGGAAGTGCAGAGCAGTGATTCGCCATAATGGGCTGTGGCACGGTTATCCGCTCACAGCTACCACCCGCCGCCCTGTCTCATTCCTCTCCTGATGAATTCAACGGAGGTTTGTCCAACGCATTTCAAATTTCCCGCCTTTTCAGTGCTTGCATGCCCCCTGCCTGAAACTGTGCCAGCGGGAGTTGTGTTCTTTTTGCGCTTCCTTTTCCCCCCGCACGTGCCGGCGTTGCACAGTCGCTTTTTTTTCGCTAATAAAAGCCACCCAACGAGCATTCCTAACTAAATGAATGTGGGCGCTGCCTGTTAATTACGTATACAGTGATGCGATTGGGTCGAGTCATTTCGGTGCAGCTTTTGGTGCAGCAAAATCGGCTTTTGGAGCAGCCAAAACGAGCAATAAGATTTGAGAAATATTGCTAGAAGGGGAGCAAAATAACCGAGAAGAGCCCCAAAAGCAGCATTCTGGGCACACAGAATGTTTAATAAACAAGTAAAATGCCTTCGGTGAAGACAAGTTTCTGCCGCACAGATGTCTTTTAGCAGTGACTATGAAATGTCTCAAGACAAGCACCGAAAGAGTTTGTGCGAGTGTGTACATGCATTCACTGCATGAGCCAAAAGTTTTATTTAATAAAAAATGACTATCAGTGTAGCATTCCAATCGGTAGGCTACAGAATGTTTCGTAAAACCATAATGAATGGAACACAGTGACACGCGACAGAATGTACTGAGTGCATTTTATGTAAAAGCTTCTAGCGCCCAGCCTAAATGTCTGTTTCTCTCCGGGTTCCCAAGACGAAATCGCATGCTACACGTCCTCTCCGACTTCTACACTCGCTTTCCAATTTGCAGGGGACTAGGTTTGCAACAACGGCTACTCTCTGGCTTTTTGAGCGGTAAGACTCCGTCGTCATGAAGCGCCCACCCAGCTTGTGAAAGAGGGTCACCTATGATGATCATTGAGTTGGTGGACCAACGACTAACTTATTTGAAGCGAAGACAAAAAAATCAGAGAAAACGTCGACCACGTTCACAAAGAGCAGCTTTGCAAAGAAAGTTTTATCATAAAATGCTTTTCTGAAGCTCTACTGCAGCATTCCTCCTGAACGACATGTTGAGTCAGGCAAGATCCCTTTCTTCGAAGCACAAAAGTGTTCAATGAACCGGCTTACACCCGGTCCCAAATTAAGCCATCTTGAACTTTCGTCCCTTTCCCCTTTCCCGCTAGCTACCCTTGCAATGCCCTCTCCATCTCGCCCCCTCGGAGTTAGCACATCAACTCCTGCCAAGCTTTCATCATCATCATCATTCACCACCAGCCTATCTATGCCCACTGCAGGGCAAAGGCCTCTCCCATTAATCTCCAATTATCCCAGTCCTGCGCTAACTCGCCACGCTTTATTGCAAAGCAGATAGTAAAGCGTGAACCGCATGGCGCGTTTTTACAAGCGATTCGTACACGTCGGCGTTGCGAGCGCAATATTTTCACGCCTGCATCGACGATATCGTGCCCGCGGCCCCTTCTACCTCGATCAGAAACTAACGCGCGCGACAGTGGGAGGAGCTTGCCGACTTGCCCTAATGCAGAGGGGAGGCGTGCGCCTCATGGCGGAAGTTTCGAAGCGCTCGAGACAGCCAGCTGGCTCAGGCAGAGATGTTTAGGCTTACCACCCCAGCAGTTATTGCATAAGCGCTTTCACTAGCGGCGCGGATTATGTTTTATAGTACTGTTTTTGCCAACATTGCAGCTCCTCTACCTCACAAGCAACTTCGTGTGTACTTTGAGCAGCATTTTGGAGAGCGGTTAGCAGTCGCTCGAGATCCCTACACCACTTCACGGGCGAAGCCGCCGCCCTGTTGCCGCCGCTGGCCGCGCTGCACGCAGCGTGCGGGTGTTCTGCGGCAGCGTCAGCCCGCCTATGGCGTGTGCGGCGCGTTTTCGCGAGCAGAAAACACTCGAAGATTCCCTTCTCTTCAACGCTCGTGGCATAAAGAGCACGCCACATCGAGGAAGCCCGGCGAAACGAAGCTTCGGCGCAAGATTGGCGCAGATTGCTTGAAATCAGAGTCCATGTAGCAGGATGTAGCAGGATTTGCCTCTTGGCGCAGTTAGGCGCAATTGGCGCAGCTATCACATCATTGCGTATATTTTGCCTAAAATGTACCTGCAGTTTTCTTTTCACTAAACAACGGGGAGATGTATGAAAAGCATTAGAGGTTTACGAGTTTCGAACGCTTATGACCATATGAACCGCTTGGCTTTCAAAGCCTCTGTGAGACACCGCGATGACAGCCGCTATGACGGCGGAATGCCGTGTGGCTCTACTTGGGTCCAGCGAGTGAGGTACGACGACTTGGTGAGTCCCTGAAGTGCTCTGCAATTAAAATGCAGCACTGCAAATGCACTTGACAGCACCGAACATTGCGCGCACACTCTACTAGTGTGAGAGTTACAACAAGGGCAGAGCCAGCGACGATGATGACGTTGAGCGAACCACAGCAGGTTTGGTGCTAATAAACATTTGATTGACTGCTTACTTGTGGGGTTAAATGGGCCGAAGCTACACCTGGCCTATGAGATGCGCTACAGTGGAGGGCTTTGGATAAATTTTTGACCACCTGGGGTCTTTAGCGAGCGCCAAAATGTCAACAGACAAGGGCGTTTTTGAGATTTCGGGCACGCATTAAGAACAAACATCCTCTTTAGCCTCGCGGATTGTCATCCTCGTCTGTTCTGGCTGGCTTGAATTTGAGGAAATGTTTTTCCATTTTAACAGAAGAGCTGTTTTTAAACTTTTAGTTCCGCCTTGAGTGTTACCATAGAACTGAGCCCAGCCGATTGCACGTGAGTGCGTGCCTTATGAGGAGCGCCCGGCGTCGGCCACCTCCAGCTTCGCGAACACTCTGCTCAGCACTCAGGGCGTGATCCCTCACGTGTTGTTCTTTTCGCAAGTTCACGTGCGTTCACGTCTTAAATGGGGACACTGGTCTTGAGGACATTTTTGTTATTTTTTAACCTATGTGCTTGAGATTTACCCATTGAGTGTATTTCAACATCCTGAGCACAAATATGCAGTCAGTTTTCGTCTATGGGGTGTAAGTTTAGAGTTGTGCAACATGTTATGTCACTCCGTTTTGGGCCATTTTTTCATTATATGCCCATGAAATACTCAAATAGCTTTTATCTCTTTGTGCTCTAGAAGGACCAGGGAGTGCAACTATACCCCTGCAGTAATTTTAGCATGGTTTCTGCAAACGCTGTAAAATTCGTAAATGTCAGGTCATCAATTTACAATATTTTTGTAAAACTAACTGCATAAAATCTTGTGCCAGCAAAAATAAATTCTGTACTTTTGTGGTTTTATTGCAATGTTCAGTTCATAAGCTTTCGAATGCAGCAAAAATGATGTAAATCGAACCAGTACATCCCAAGATATTGTACCCGACAGCTGGCCATGTAGGAAAAAAATTGTTTCTGAGAAAACAGGGCACGAAGTTTGCAAACATGGGCAAAAATGGTCATTTAGGTGACTTCAAAGGGCGACAGCTTTGTGAATACTTATGATACAGCTATGATATTTTGCAGGTACATTCTTTGGGACCTGTAGACTGCAAATAAAATTAATACAGAAAATTGATTTTTTGGCAAATTTTTGGTCTTCAAGACCAGTGGGGTTAAGTGGGGAGCACAGACGTTGAATTCACAATACAGACACCGAGTTCACGAAGCCTGTTGCCGCGAGTTCTAACCCGTACTAACGCGGTCCACTTTGGGAGAGATGTGAAAGCCTGCGGACAGAACGATCCGGGCCTCCCAGTCATGGAGAACTTTCAGCGGCAAGTCCGGAAATCCATGTGACGTGCAACCGCTCCGACGGAGGGAGAGGGGCCGCCAGCTCTGCTGTTTCTCCAGCCTTGCACCACTGGTGCAAGCTGCGCCATTATTTTCCTCCCATCAAGACACCAAAAAAAGATGTTCCCTATTGGAAAGAATTCAAGTTTACGCACCTTTTCCTCGGTGAAGTAAAAAGCGAGGCAGTCCGAAAGCGAGACTGACGGCTCCGGCTCTGGCTGGTGCGTCGTCGTGGTGGTGTCGTCCATGATGGATTCCTCGGCCAAGAACAACCTGTCAGGCACACACACGCGGGAAAAGTAGCAGCCACAGTCGGCGGAGGGCTCCAACAGTGCAAATCCCGCAAAACAAACTCTTCCCTGGATTAGCCTGTCCTAATCAATTCATGCAAATGTAGGGTGTTTGACCCATAACCAGCCTAGAACCAATAGCTTTTACCGTACACTTATAATCACAGTAACCTGTAATGCACAGTAATGGATGGGCAGGGCGACTGTAATGCTTTTCAAAAATGGTGCCAATGTTGAGAGGACCGGCGCTACGAAAATGATGAAAGGTGCAACTTTAAAAATGATTAGGCTTCCTTGATGGTCAACGTACTGTCTGCGATATTTCATGTGCGTAAATACAAGCATTACAAGCGAATACAGTTTCGTTCAGAAGGTTCATTCGTTGCACACTATTTGCTCTTCTGGAGAGCATATAACTGCCATCCCAGTCAGCATAAATACAGACGCAACCAAAAGTTACTCATAGGACATGTTCAGGACAAAGGCATGTTGCTAACAATCCTACAAAAATGAACCTCTTGTATGTCTGTGCCAATACAGAGCTATTCCTTAAGAGCGACAAATATGCTTTTTCTTTTCTTAATTAGGGGGCAGCCTTATACTCGGTTACAACTCAAGAACGGCACCACCTCATGTAGTGTATCATTCCGCCAAAGCGCCGGACCCGTGACGTCAGTGCGCGCGCGTTTTGAAAGGGGTTTGCTATGAATGCGTGATATCGTCTGCCTTGTCTCACGCAGCTTGTTTGTCGTCACTGGAGTCGTTTATAAGCATATTAGGTCCAAAAAATCACGGGAACGGCTCACGCCATGTTCAAAATATTCCCAGTAACGCCCTACTTGCACCGCGCGGAGAAACATCCGGCTACGGTGATAAGGCACAGCGGCAACTTCCGGTGCCGTTCTTAAGTTGTCACCGAGTATAGTAGCGTAGACAGTGATTAAAAAGGAAGTAAAGAGAGTAATGCGCTGGCATTTCTACAGTTGCTAAAACTGACCCCCCCCCCCAAAAAAAAAAGAAACTGACTTTTACTATTTCATAGTAGAAGTAAATCAATAACAGCCTTGATACGTGTGCCAGGTATTGCTAAAAACATGTTTTTTTTTTTCTTGCAGTGTTTTCAACAAAGACCTTTGCAGCAAGGGCGACAGTAGAGTTAGACTTTCCCCTTCGAACAAACAATTCAGACAAATGAACTTTCTGTATTCTCCTGCCAACACAGCACTGCCCACAAAGTGAATACCATTATGCTGAACCAAATTTTCTTCTTCTTTTGATCTCCCTTTCATTGTATTTTTTTTTTCTTAGGTTAAAATTCTGTGTGCCTTCCTCCATTCCTTCTCTCAGCTCTAGACACACTTCTCCAAACAATCCTTCTAAATTCCAATGTGGTATTATTGCAGCTGGGGATTGATTTCAGCCAACTAGCTGTTGTCGGCTTAGCAGAAGCCAAAGTCGCATCTACTTCTCGTAGCTATCATACTGTGGTCGCGTAGCCATAGCTCCAGCCGCAACCAACAATGTGTACTCTTAAACCAAAGAAGTTTATTTTTACAGTTATGATGATAAAAATTGGGGTACCTATGTAGTTTCTTATTCTGATTGTAGATATAGGATTTGTTTTTGTGTAAAACGGCCATATTCAACTTTATTTGGATTTTTATAGATGTTTTTTTGACAGCCTTTGTAAAAAAAACTGCTGGAGGGATGTAGCTGAACGAGGTACCAGTGAACTGCACACAAATCAAGGAGTGCAAGAAGACTAACAGTATGATTCAGATAGCCTGTAGCAGAAGTTACGACCACTTCAAGTTTGGGCTTGGAAGGTGGGAGCCAGGAAAACCGGTTTTGCCTTCCAAGCCCAAACTTCAAACGATCGTAACTTTTGCTACAGACTAAACAGAGTGATGCCGTTAGTCTTATTGCACTCCTTGATTTGTGCGCAGTTCACTGGCACCATGTTCAGCTGCATCCCTACAGCAGCTTTTTTTACAAAGGCTGTCAAAAAATCAAATATAGAAATCCAAATAAAGTTGAATATGGTCGTTTTACACACAAACAAATTTTATAACTACAATCAGAATAAGAAACTACAGAGGTACCCAAATTTTTATCACCATAACTGTAAAAATAATGTTTTTCGTCAAATACCTATGTGCCCCTTTAAAACTAACAGCATGCGAGATAATGCAAGTGATGACAAAAAAGTGTTCAGTAATTTTGTTTCAATGTCAAGGTGACTTCAGTTGTGTTGTGCCTGTTTTCAGTTGAAGGTTTCAGTTTTATCAAGACACACCTCTTGTCAGATCCCGCAAAGTTGGCCTAATTACCGTATTTTCCGGTGTATAAGTCGCGTTTTTTTTAATGAAATTTTCCTTGGTGCATCTAATCCACCGGTGCGACTTATGTATGGAATACATTTAGTACGTGGCGGTGGTGTGTGGTCCATGTTCGAAAAAGTGCCTGTGTGCTGCGTGATGTCAGTGGATGTAAAGAGACACAGTTCTGTGGTCTAAATGAATCAATTATTTGTTAGCGAGTCGGAGGAAGAAGGCTTCGATGGCTTTGCCTAAACGCCGTCTGTGAGTACATGCCATTTGTGTGTATTAATAAACCATTTTTGAGAAGTTAGTTCTGTCTAGACTTTGAAGGGTACATACACGTGTCTAGCAATGCTTACCAGTGGATGCGTTCAAAGGCGGCAGCCGCTGCAACCATGTACTTTCGCCGCACTTTTCAACAAACTGATCCTCTATAAGTTTACCTAATTAACAAGTACGTTTTGTACACTGGTGCATCTTATACACCGGTGCGACTTCCATACTTTTTTTCTCTGAAGAACTGCCATTTTGAGGGGGGTGCAACTTATACAAAAGTGCGACTTATAGACCGGAAAATGCGGTAGGTTACGCTGCGTAAATGCAAGGCTGCCTTGGATGCAACCACACAATTTCAGGTGCCAGTTTTCCTCCGAGCTTCATTAATAAGCAAAAGTGAAAATGAAGAAGCATAAGAGGGTCCAAAATACTTGCTTGTGTCGAGGGAAAAAAAATCTCCTAATAGGAAACAGAGAGACAACATCCAAAGCAGAAAAACGATGACTTCACAAATGTCTTACATCACCATACTTCAGTATATATGAAACACAGCGCAATGAGGCAAACGTTTAAAAAACAAATAAAGTAACATTGTTCTTATTTCGCTTCGCCAGTACAAAACTTTCAGAAATCCAAGATTTTGGGATGTTAACCTCACTACAAGCCAAGCTGTAAGCATGCTTACAAACCAATGAGCTCAGAAGATAAAAGCGTGAAAAGAACTGCAATGCTCTGCTTCTTTCCCTATTTTTCTTGAGCATGAATTCTACAAGGCATCCTCAAGGTCATATCTAAAAACATGGCTCTCATAAATTTACTAAAAATTGAACGGAAGCATGACAATATGACTAGCGCTGAGATCAAATCAGCGGTGTTATTCTGCATTTAGCAACCCTTTGCCCATTTAGACACATCATCTTTTTCACACGTAACCTCATGACTGCGGAGATATTTTTCTCCTAAGATGAAACAAATGCTTCTTCCAGTTATCCCACAACCGGATGAAATCATTCTCATCCCAAATACAATGTGAGACAAGGGAGGCAACTTCCCTTTGCTGTATCATCGTGCTTCTTTTTACAACTGCGATAACTGAATACCTAGGAAGAACTGAAGCCCACTACATTTAAGCTGTTGATTCATTGATTGATTGCGGGGTTTAACACGCCGTAGGCACACTTGGGCTATGAGGTGCACCGTAGCGGAGGGCTCCGGATTAATTTTGACCAACTGGGGATCTTCATCACTTATTTGCGATGCAGGTACATTCCTAACTGGGTCTGAAACACATGCACATGCTGTTACCTTGTAAATGTATTTTTCCTCATTGCTCTTTGCACTGCACTTCAAATGCCACTGATGCCATGTTCCCCATGTACAATGAACATGATTTCTGTTTTTGCTCACATTCCTAAGTCGCACACGTGAGGCCGAGAACTCTGCCCGTCTGTTTGTGTACTTAGTATTCTCGGCTTCCCTCTGGATGACAAATAATCAACATCATGATCGCCATCATCAGCATGTCTGTGTTCACTGTAGAACGCAATTTTTCAGCTGCTCCAGCCTTGCGATGATCTACATCATTCTTTGCCTCGGAAATTTCAATTAGCCCATTCAGGGTCACGGACGTACATGTACGTCCTCTGCAAACACCTTCAAAATGGTCAAAAGCGTACATGTACGTCATCGCTTGTATGTTTAAAAAACGCGCCTTTTTCGCCAACTTCCCTTGCTTGGCATGTGCTGTCATGCTGCGGAAATACGTCAAATTATTTTCTTGCGTCGATGGCTCTTCGTTTTATTTTTTTTATGACTTACTTCAGCGGCGCGCCGGCTATTGCTTGCGCATCCGGTAATGAAGGGGCGCGCTGGGTACCGCCCACCTAAGGCCCCTTACGCCCACCGGGTGCCTCTCGCTTCTTACGTCTGCCACAGACCAAGGGCGCCTGCGAAACTGACAAGACTCTTTCTCCCTTTTTTTTGTATTTTCTAGGAGCGGTGCGCCGTCTAACACTCGCACATCTTGCTGCGCGCGTGCGGGCACAGCGGCTGGTTTTGGTATCGTCCTCCGGGCGCTTCCTTTTTTTTGCACTCACGAAACTGATGTCTATTTCAATGTCTGATGTCTATTTCTACTGATGTCTGATTTCAATTCCCTCGAAAGGTGTCGGCTTATTACTGTCTCGTTTTTATTTGGAATTTTTCTTGTGTTACTCACGAATAAATTACATGTATGTAACAACACAAACGATTTTTTTTGTCACTTTATGGTCACCCTAAAAAAATTACAATAATTTTTTCTCGAAATAGATTCACCCGAAGAATTTAAATCAGCAATAAGAAAAATCGACCCTGAGGGGTCGCATTTGACGAAAAAATTTGACCCTCAACGGGTTAATGACACTGCTGACCCAACTCCAGAGAACTACAAAAAGGAAGGAAGGAAGGAAGGAAGGAGGAGGAGGAGGAGGTGAGAAAATAAAAACTTCAAGAGAAAGTGAAGGAAAGGGAATAACAAAAAAAATCAGGGGGGAATAACGGAAGAGGATAAGCAGCAATTGTAAAAGTAGCTACCGCATTTCCCCATTCCCTTTCTTGCTAAACGTAGCCTTCAAATTTGTGAGCTCAATCGGGCTCAAAAGCAAAAGTGGCTTCCAAGCGGCTACCAGCATTGCCATAGGAACTAAGTCCTCACAAAATCCAACTCAATCCGATCCAAAGCGATACCTCAGCCTCACGCGAGTAAATTTTGACGCACCCAAACCAATGCGCCATGCAGTGTGGCCCGACTACCCCGGATCCAGCTTTGTGGCGGCCAGTTCAACCACATTTTGACTCAAATAAAACAAATAATGCCTATTCTCACAAAAGTACGTATATTTATTACAGGAACAACTAAAAAAGTTCTTGGGACATTAAAAGCGTTAAGGATTAGTATGCATACTTGGCAGGCACAAAACCCTCCACTACATTTGGCGTAAACTGCCTCGCTCCCATAGTTGCTCGTTGCTTAACGTGTTTTGTCCGGTTGCCTGCTCTCGATATTTCACAAATCACTTCATTTATTGAATAATGAATAGAGAAGTTAGCTTATTTATCAATTTGCTGACTTGTTATGCGACTTGACCGCCAGATAACATCACCGCCAGAGGTCTATGTCAACACTGTGGGCCCGAAACTTTGCGTTGATGACCGGCGGGCTCTGATCGACTTGGGCGTAACAAGCGCGTAGTAATGCATTCGGTGTACTACGCCGGTTCCTTACGCGCTTACGCCGGTTTACGTCGTTGCACGAGTACGTCGGTTTTACACGTGCATGTGGTTCGGCCTTTAGCACCTCCTCCCAGGACTTTGTTCAAGCTAGTTAAAACCGCGGACCCACCTATCGGCAACCTGTGGCTCCCATTGGAGCATGAGTCGGAGGAGGGGTGCCGGCGCCAGGTCCCTGGAGGCCTCCAAAAGGCAGTCCACAAACTCCAGGAAGAGCGGGTGGTCCACATCCGCCGGAAGAACCTGGCGCGCGTCCCACACCAGGACATCCAGCCGGTTCACCAGGTCCTACAGAGTGTGGTCAGCAAGGGGAGGACCTCATGAAATCCGTCAGCCGCCGTCATTTCACGACAACAAACTGAGACAAGTGCAATACAGTAAGGATAAAGTTAAATTTTAAAAGGGCCACGAAGACAAAATACAAGTTTGGACCATGAAGGCGGTACTCTGCTCTTAAAACAGCTCTTTTAAGTTTTTACGTAAACAGTGTGAAACTTACCAGTCTTGCTGCTATTTGCCCACTAATTTCAAATATGCCGCTATTTTTTCAGTCGGTCAATTAGTTCCCAAGATAATTAGAGATAACCAGCCATTTTTGGAGGAGCAATAGACAAGATAATGCTAGTCATAGAACTATAATCTTTACATTTTCCAATACTATGAACCCTGGTGAGTGCATTAAAGAAACCCCGCAACCCTTACCACCGACTACTAGGAATGTATTTTGGTGTAAAGTCTATTGTCCCAGCAATCTCCTCCCTCAAGAATTGTGACAATCCATTCACTGTCACCAAAACGATGCGCTAAGAGAAATCGTGAATAATTGTTCCCTCTCAAATCGACTGCAGACGATGCGACGAAAGCTGCATGCTCTCTCCGGAGAGGGGGGTGGCTCGTGGCGTTCTCTTTGGCGGCCTTCAATATGTCACATGCCGGGGAGTTTTCTCCTGTTCTCCGCAACATGGAGGGGTCTATTTCTGATCTGGTGCCACAAAAAAGCAGGCATGGCTGCCTGCTCGCAAGTGTGCGCGCAGCCTGGTAGGCCGTTTTTGAAGCAATAAACGTTTGTTGTCGCGTGGTCTCGTTGAAAGGGAAGTATTGAGTCCATCACTCAACTCCGCGCGCACTCAAACACAAAAGAAACACCAAAACTATGCGCACTGGTTCACGCATAGAAGAGGTTGGTACACAGCCCCAACGACAGCGGATCGTCACAGGAAATGCGAGAAATAATACCGCAAAGTTGACCAGCGACAGCCAATAGGACAGCCATGGCCCAAATGGCATTGTTTAGGCCACGCCAGGGGTGCATAATGAGGAGAACTGAAGAGAGTGCAATTGGCTTTTCCGCGTCTTTCACAGCGATTTGCGCGCTTACTGCTTCACGTGCACGTGTAATGTTTGGCTCAGGTATTCCTTTTAGTGTAATCTAAACGTCGCGCAGGTTTACGCACACTGCTCAAAAAGTGTTGCAGGGTCCCTTTAAGAGAACCGGGTTTTTGATGCACCGCTTGGAACTAACACTACAGCCTATTAAACTTTGCTGGCACCAGTGGCAAGGCACCATTTTGAATACCCATTTCAAACACCGAAGTTTAATGCGCTGTAAAATTAGTTCCAAGCGGTGCATCAAAAAACCGATTCTCTTATTGCACTCACCAGGGTTCATAGTATTGGAAAATATAAAGATCACAGTTCTATGACTAGCCCCGCGCGAGAGAAGTACCATGAAGGATGGCCCCCTTCTTTTCCCACCAAGTTAGGCGCTGCTCACCTGGTCCTTGAGGGCTGACTGCCTTGACGTGGGAATGCCCTCCAGGAGCTTCTTTTTCAGCTCGGTCACCGACAGCTCCCGGGAGACCCAGGCCGCTCGCGTGGAACCCAGGCTGGAAGGAAGGGAGCGAAGGAAACGTCAGACGCATGTAGTTTGTTCGACTTTGCGAGCTAGGATGGTCTGTTGCCTTAGCATCACTCCTTTCCTCAAAGGCAGCGTGTTACTGTCAAGCACACGCACAACAAACTAAGGGATTAAAGGGGCCATGCAGACAAAACACAAGTTCGGTTCATTTGAAAGATTACCTTGTTAGAAGCATACTGACACCACTTTTAACGCACACTTCACTTAAATAAGCTGTATAATTACGAAAAAAGAGAATGGCCATGCGACCCACTAGCTCATTTCCCAAACAGAACCCATGATGTCATGTGTGCCCAGCCGTGCGATTTACCCTAAATTGATTAATTTCTCAGTGAATACGGCATCTTTTGCTGCCGGACAAGCGGTAGGGGCTCTATAAAACACGAAATCTTTCAAATAAAACATTTGTATTTTGTCTGCATGGCCCCTTTAAAGGCTTCACACAGCATCTTCATACTGCGAGTCAAAACAGTTGAGCTACAACTCCGTCTTCACTTCTCGTACGTACAACACTTCTACTGCAAAACATTCAACAGCAGCATCGGTCTCCAGACCACAGAGAGTAAAAAAAAAAAAAAAAAAAGCCAAACTAAAGAAGTTTCAGGAGAGCTCACAAAATAAATTTGTTTCCAGAAATAAATTCCGATTCCTGGTGTGCTTTTCTTTATTTTGTTTTAAACACAAATGCTCGCCAGTTGAACTCTCGTAATAGAATTTATATACTTGTGCAGAAAGGGAAAGTATAATAACGTAATAAGTGTACTTCACAAACAGCAGCTGGCATACACATTCTACTACAGTGGTTCACTAGTTCACATCCAAAAAGGACAACCACAGACACATTTTCGATAACTGAAAACCACTGTCTTCATCAACAGGCGTAAAAGAACAGCTAACAACGTATACCCCCTCCAGACATCAGTCAGCCGCCAGAGAACAAATGAACGTTTTTGAAGGCACAACTCGAAAGAATGCAGCAGCAATTACTGATTGTTGGAAATAAAGTTGACCGCGCTCCCAAGTGACTTCCAGAGGACATGGCAAACATGTTCAGTTTTGTGGCTTGCATAGCAGAACCACTTAAAATAATCATTTTTTTTTCATCGCGTGTGTGTGTGTGCTCTATTGAGTTAATGGGCCCATATCGCTCTAACCATTGCAGATTACTATTCATGGGCACGTTGATTGGCCAATCATTCAACCAAAGAATGACTTCCAGAAGTTGTCGAATCACTGACCAATCGGGTAACCAATCTGCCAGCAGATTGCAGCAGAACTGGCCAGTTGACTACAGGCCATGGCCTGCGAACACTTGTGTTTGTGAACAAACCTACATTGTAACAAACTGTAACATGTAACCAAACCTAAAATTTACTTCCTTAACTCTATCGAAAGCACTAGCAGATTTAACTCCCTGAATATCCCAGCTTTCATGCTATGTTTAAATTGCTTTATGTTTTTTCTTCTTTTCTCTCACAGCGTTTTGTTTTGTTTTCTTCCACCCACAGATAACCAATGCTCCCCGACAAATTGTGTTGGTGTGGTTGCCTGCGGTGCAAATGTTTAGTCACATATTTACAACAATCATGGACTGTTCGGATAATTTATTCCTTTAAAATAATAATATGAGGATATAAATTTGCCTTTGTGGATATTGTGAAACTAAAACGTAATCTCCAACAGCTGGCTTGGTTTGTCAGAACGGCAGACGATATAGAGCTCGTAAAGCTCCATCTACAAAAAAAAAACAGAATATGGAAGAAAATGTGCTTTATTTTACTGCTCCGGCATGTTTTTACTTTTCATCTATGCAAATAAACACTTCTTACAGTTGATTTTCCTGCATTTCACCTGTTTTTGCGTACGCTAAAGCGTGACGAAGCAAAGTGGAAAGCTATACCCTTCCCGTAATTCCCAGGGTGACATGATAGCCTACAGCAAGTCGCATTGCGGTTGGTGCTAGTTTCCCCTCTGGCATATGTAAGAAATTCTATGTCACAAACCAATACACAACTGCAACGTTTCCCATCAAGTAAATGTAAGAAACTCTATGTCAAGAACGAAAAAAATTAAATCCGTTCCACTCAATGTGAAAGCTGTTGGAAGTGCAGAGCAGTGATTCGCCATAATGGGCTGCAGCGCCGTTATCCGCTCACTGCTACCACCCAATGCAAATCAAATTTCCCACCCTCACAGTTCTCGCGCACCTCCTGCCTGAAACTGCGCCAGTGGGAGTTCTGCTCTTTTTGTGCTTGCTCTTCCTCCCGCACGTGCCGGCGTTGCACTGCCACTTTTTTTAACTTACTATCGTAAAAACCAACCCAATGAGCGTTCCTAACTAAATGAACACGGGCGCTGCCCGTTAATTGCGGATATTTTGCCTCAAATGTACCTGCAGTTTTTTTTTTGCGCTAAACAACGGGCAAATGTATGACAAGCGCTAGCAGTTTACGAGTTTTGAACGCTTATGACTATGTAAACCGCTTGGCGTTCGAAGCCTCTGGGTGACGCCGCAACGACAGAACGCCGTGTGGCCCTACTTGGGTCCAGCAAGCGAGCTACGACGACAAGGCAAGCTCCTAAAGTGCTCTGCACTTAAAAACAAACAGCGCCATTAGAACCAGTAAGCAATGTCTTACCAGGGACCTGATGAACCGACCCGTGACCGGCAGAGGACCAGAATCTGGCTGTCCTTGGGTACCGCGGGGTCCGTGCTGGCGGGTGGCAGCTCAAGCGCGACCAGCCGAGAGTTGGCTGACACAGCGCTCGCCACCTCGTCGCCCTCAAACAGGGAGCCAAACCCGTCTTTCGTCTCTTCCAGCAGCAGCAACTGCACACACACACACCACCACCACAAAAATTATGATGATGATGTTTGGATTTTCATGGCGCAAGGCCGACTGAGGGCAAAGAGCGCCAAAGGATAGTTACTTCATCTGAATGATAAGACTACTAAAAACATTTCTGTAAAAGTAGACGTAAGATCAAACAAAAGTCAATGAGGATGACTGGTGTGAAGGACCAGGTTGTCATGATGCATGATAATAAATGAGATGTAAAAATTTGACATCTCTGAGAAACACAAAGACGCGCTTGATGGAAAGCATGGGCTCGTCTTCAAAAAAGTATGATGGGTGTAGTGGCATGTGTTGTCTGTATAGTTGTGGGAAGTGTTTGCGTCGTGTTGTGTCAAGTGCCTTGCATTGGATGAGCATGTGGATTACGGATAGGGCCTCTCCACACCTGCTGCACACGGGTCTTGGTGATCCAGTGAGCAGGTGGGAGTGTGTTTCGTGTGTGGGGCCTATCTGTAGCCTTGCTAAGGTCACTTCAGTGTGACTGTTAGGTGAGTCAGTTGTGTATCGGCCCAAGTGTGGCTTCATTACCCACCACCGCAAAAAGAGAATCGGCACGGTATCAATCCTTAGAAGCACAGCCCAAACAGGTTCGTCTTTCCTGCCGATTGAATTGCAAGGGGAAAAAAAAGGCAGTGTGAACGACTTTAAGCCGAGGCAGGCGATGGCAAGGTGCTTTGCTGCCTTCGTACAATTTGCACGGCATTTTTAACTTTGCAAACCGCTCAGTAACCCGAGCTTTAATATTCGCAAGCTGATTTACTCTCCATTATGGTTTCGGCTGTACCTATTTCTTATCTGAGTCGTAACAGAGGGTGTGGCGCATGTGTGTGTGTGTAAGAACGGGTTTTCTTGCTAGTATTTTTTTGTTTTTTCTGTTAGTGTTTTCCCACTGTTTGCATCCAAGCTTTTTATGCATACAGAGAGATAGAGAAAGAACAAACAATATATTCAAGTAACGCGGCATTCAAGTAAGAGGAAACTCCCCTTTGATTCTCAGTGCCGAAATACATTAGCCTGAATTATGCAAAAACACTTTCAAAATTTCTTTTGGACGTTTCTTGTTCACAACATGGCGTCAAACCCACAGCACTTTTCTTCGAAACTACACTTTCATCTATCCACATTCAGCTAAAAATGTCATTCAACTCCACTATGTGAAAGAGGCCTCAGTGCGTGCGTATATGCCAGGATAGTGGCCCCCGTATTGCATACAGCTCTAACACACGGTTTTAAGTACACACCCAGCACAAAATGACGAAAATGAAATACGATAAAACGACTTGTCCCCCCGGCCCACTATGGCCAATTGTCAAAACTGACACAAACTTGCTAGCTTTGTTTCCCACATGCTGCTGTGGGTACAATTGTCAGTGGAAAATATCACAGCCCGAAATGACAGTTCACTTCGACACAATAAGTTACAACGACCCCTTCACGTGCTTGTCTGAAGTTCAGCGCTGATTTGCAGCAACACAATGCATCCTGCAACACACAACAGAAAAGAAAATGGAGACAGAGACGTATTGCTGCAAAGGTCACAGACCACGTAAGCACGAGCCAAAGACTGCCCGTCTTTGACACAATAGCGCCCTGACACAAGTGGCTACCTGCCAACAGATGGAAGGGGCCATGAAACCACACGTTGAAAGAAAGAACACAATACACGTAAGAATGTAAAAGTTCCAGTCAGTTTAGACACACACAAGCTGCCAAAAAAACAAATCCAGAGAATTAAAGCTACTGGCTTGCACTTTATGAAAATAAAAAAGTGTAGGAGATAGAGTGACACCCAGAGGGCAGCCAACATTTCTTGGGGACAGCCGTCCGTTGGTTTTCAAACATGCAGAATGCGTGCAGATCTGCAGATCTGCCACTGCTACGGAACTTAATGATCCATCAAAGGACTCTTACCTGATCCGGCGGAATGTGGCACTCAGTGGCTATCTTGTGACGGACTTGCTCCATCGCCGCCCCAAAGTCCACATGGAAGGCCAGCTTCGTCTTTGGAAGAAAAAGGCCGGAAAAACGAAGACATTACTCCCAAGCCAGGCAATACAAAGAGAACACGAGTCTCAGGGACAAAAAAAAAAACATTTAAAAAAAACTTCTAAAAAAAAACTGACAGCTCTAGTTTTTTTTAGCTACTTTGGTACACCTACTCACGTTTTAAGGGGGTCATAAGGATAAAATATGAGCTGGGTCCTATTCAAAAGAACTAACTTTCCTATTCGAAAGAAAGAACTTTCGATAACACATTCAGCTCTATTTAAAGCTGCAAAACGCATTTTTTTCAAATTTGGCATTACAGTGGAGCAATATGAGCAGCAGTGATACAGTAGAGGCCAGCACTCAAAAATTAAAGCCCTTCCCCTCAACATGAAAGCTGTCGGAAGTGCAGAGCAGTGATTCGCCATAATGGACTGTGGCGCCGTTATTCGCTCGCTGCTACCACCCATGACGATCTTCGCCGCCCTGTCTCGGTCCTCTCCTGATGAATTCAACAGAGGTTTGTCCAATGCATTTCAAATTTCCCACCTTCGCAGAGCTCGCACGCCCCCTGCCTGAAACTGCGCCAGTGGGAGTTTTGTTCTTTTTGCGTTGCTTTTCCTCCCGCACGTGCGGCCGTCACTTTTTTCGCTTACCAACCCAACGAGCGTTCCCAACTAGATGAATGCGGGCGCCGCCGGTTAATTACGTATATTTTGCCTCAAATGTACCTGCAGTTTCCTTTGCGCTAAACAATGGGGAGATGTACCACAAGCGCCCTGGTTCATGAGTTTCAGATGCTTATGAATATATAAACTGCCTGGCTTTCGAAGCCTCTGTATTACGCCGCGACGACGAAATGCCGTGTGGCTCTAGTTGGGTCCAGCTAGTGAGCTACGACGACAAGGCGATCCCCTAAAGTGCTCTGCACTTAAAACAGTTATCAGTGCAAGTTAGCATTCAAGTGATACGATGAAAAGGAACCAGAGGTTCCGCTGCAATCGCCCAGTCAGGTTTCGTGGCAGTGGTTTAGGTCACCGGCTGGCAATCGAACAAACAAGATTCTGCGATGTCACAGAGACTTCCAGAAAGTGTATGGGGCGCCATCACTGCTTCACCTGTTTTCCTTCATATGTGCATTACATTTTGAAGTTTGCAATAAAATTGGCATTATTGTTATCGTGACAAAGCAGCCAAATTTTTATGAACTAAACTTGCACTCTGCCTCCATGGCTTCTTTAAAAACTAACAGCCATATCTGTTTCTCAGCAACCTTGGTGCACATAGTTACTTTCTAAGCTGGTCACCAATGCTGGGAATTTGTCAGTTTTGACAGCTGTGACGCTCGCCAGCTTTTCTTTCCTTTAGAAACAGTTCGTGGTTTCGCTGAAAGAGTACAGCGAGAGAGGCAAAGCTCAGTGTTTAATTCCTTCTGTTCGTTTTCTTGCAGCGTGAAGCAAGACGTATAAATCATGCCATGCTGTGAGCACGCTCGTTGCTGCAGGCTCTAAAAATTTTTAAATAAGGCCTTCTTGTCTGGCTTTACGACTTTATGGCTGCGGATTTATCTGGCTTTATGGTTGTGCACTAAAATATAAAAGGTTGCTACATCGCTACTCACAACCAACCGTGATAGGAAATTCCAGCATTGCATTTTCGCCTAGTTTAGGGCATATGGACAAGTTGATGTTTGTGTTTCCGTCACTTTGCTTTTCCGTGTGAGCAAAAACACACGCTAAACTTTCTCCTAAACACTCCCTGTAGTGCTGCCACCGTTATGTTAGCCTTATAACTAGCAAGGATGAGAAAAAGCCTGCATATTCTTTTTGCGTTAGCCTGCATCAAGCAACGGCCACTGCAACTTGGTTGCAAAACCACGAAGTGTACTGCCGTTTACCGCGTCATAACTTAAAAAGCAATCGGAAAAAAAAAAAAAAAGACAAAGCTGTTACGCTACGATGCAAGCTTTTTCTCAATCAAAACAAAACATTCCCAACTCTTCGACAGAAATTGCTGCGATGTAATAAGATTCTTATCGTACACGAGCAAAAGCTGATACGTTACGCTGCAAGCCTTACCCCAATCAAAAGAAAACATTTGGGAATCTACGACGGACATTCTTGTCGCGTGACGAGGTTGTTATCGTACACGGGCAAACTTCTGTCGTGTTTTTTATCCAACAGACACTTCCTGCAGAGCACGCCAAGAAAGAAACTGTGCTTCCGTGATAGATAAGCAGCCGATTAGACGGGGTGCGTTGCAACGCAAACTTCCTTGTTGAAAAACTTTCCTTCAAAAGAAGCGACAAGCAACAACGGATACGCCGTTTCCCAGAGAGTGTTTGCACCGCACCCCTTCCATTGCAAAATAGATTCGCACATTACTGTAGCATTGCAACATCCTCAACAGGCCATTCACCCAACAGGTCGCCAACAAACTCCCAGGGTGTGGGAGGCCTAATCTGTACACTGCACGTACAGTACAACCTCGTAACAAGACACACTGAAGGGAGCTGGAAAATGTGTCTCCAGTAAGCAAGATTTTTTATATGCAATGTTGCTAACATGGCAAACTGGAAAACTAATCAAACCGCCTTCATTCAAATGTCTCTTATAACCGAGTATCTCTTGTAACAGTGTCTCTTGTAGCAAGGTTTTACTGTACTGTATGGGTCCTCAGATAAAAATGAATGGGAGCTATAATGGTTCCTCTGTTGCTCCACTTGTGGGATTTTGTTGTTTCCTTCTATAGCAGCAGTATAGGGCCAGGTTTGGTGCGAACTCTCAACAGTGGATGTGTGTTTACCGTACGTTTGCATTTAAAAAGTGACGTGACCAAAACGAACTAGAGGCATCACTAAGAATCACACCGCCTTGTTTCCTTGCGACGGCTTGATCGGCAGTGAACACTGGTATAAACAAGTTTCTGTCACACAATAAGGACTCGGTACAAAAGTGGCTCGTGAGTCACCATTGCTTCGTCTGTTTTCATTAAAGGGGCCATGCAGACAAAACACAAGTTTGGTTCATTCAAAAGAGTGCCTCGTTAGAATCATACCGACACCACTATTACTGCACACTTCGCTCAAATAAGCTATTGGCGGTGAGATCTTTGAGTGGCGCCCCCTGGCTCTGACGTCGGCTTAGGGATTCGCGCCGCTGTCGTCTGCTACACTCCGCTTGTGCGGGGCAACAGTGCCTGGGCTAGAAATCGCCCGCTTCGTTGCTAAAGCGGGCGATACGTTAAAAAGCGTATATCTAGCGACTCAGTTATTTTGCCAGCTTCTGACGCATCTGAATAATTTGCAGCTGTATCCCCCACAAGTTTGCAACACACGAAGAGATAGAGAACAACTTTCTTCAGAGTATCGGTCAGAAGATAGTGTGTAACTCGTCCTTTCTTGCTTATTCGTGAGGATCAGCGATCAGAGCTTCTCGATAAGTATTCAAAATGCGTAGGCTTCCCTTCAGTATATTTTAAATGCTCCTATGAAGACTCAACAGTCTAATACTACGTACCAAGCAGCGGCCTCTACGCGCTCATCGCACAGCAGGAAATAAAGCGGCTTTCTTCTGTTTCTTTCGTTGTTGTCTTGTATCGGATTAATGTTTCTTGCTTTTTTTTTCTGCCCAACGCATTAATTTTTCTGCGCCGTCACCAACTTCTTATTAGGAGGTTTCGGGATGTTTAGGAGCCTCACAAAGGTCGTGTGGATATTTCCTTCATTTTGTATGGCATACATTCCCTTCTTCACAAATTGGCTTTCATTACGGCTGCGTGCAAGAAGGCGCATATCCGCAGCGTGCTTTGTTTATTCACATGCAAATACGATGAGAAGGTTTGTGCAATGCCACCGCGATCGCGCCCTAGACAACGTGGTCCACAGTACTCGAAGGCGGCTTTTGCGCTCCGAATTTCTATCGTAATTATATCGTTATCATAACGAACTGACTCTCAACTCGAACAATGATGACATGATTACGGTGTTGAAGGCATGATATACTTGCTAACTAACGTAATAAATAGTATACCTGCATATATTACAAGACTCGAAACCGAAGAAGAATTCCAAGTAGCTCTTCATTGCTTTTCAACCCTTCCAGGTGCGAAGAACAAATCCTATTATACTCGGGATGGCGTTCTATGATTTGAAGAAAATTACTTTTACTCTCTTGTCCTGGACTGAGGACCCGGCCCACTAACCAGATCGATTTAATTGTTAAACAAAGTTTTCCCCTCCTCCCCTTACTCCTCCTCCTCCTCTTGAGTGCAGTTTTCCTATAACGCATATCCGAATATCGGGAAGATATGGCTGTGCAAAATGTTCCGAAATATCCCTCCGGGTCTTAACAAACATATATGTGTTGCTATAAATTTAACGAAGACGTGACTCGTTTTGCTCAATAAACCTCCATGCTGGTTAGATGCCTGGTATTGAATTAGCACGTGCGTAAATACACACTGGGTTATTTAGAACTCAACCTACAGTTTTTGCAGTCTATAGTGCATGTCGGCAAACGTTCATGCCTTGACAACGTAAAGTGATGTGACAAAACGCGTTCGAGCGTTCGGCAAGGTTGCAAAAACTGTTTTACCTTACATATGATTACCGGGAATCGTGATGCCTTCTGCCAAAGCCGACAGCCCTGGAGGCCTAGAATTTGTTTTGGTCTTCCATTTTCGCTGTTGTCGGTTATTAGCAGCTGACTGTTCCTTTTGTTCGAATGCTTACATGAGGAGCTGACGCCTAGCTCCGACTCTTCGCGATCCACACAGGACCGGCTTCGCAAGGAATGGGGTGGCGCCGGCAATGTTTCTCCTTTAGCGGTATCCAAAACTATACTTTAATTGACACCATGAGCTATTGTATGCGATTTTAAGACTATTATTATGATAAAAAGTTACCCACACGCCAATTCTGGTTCGGACAAGCATCAGACATTGACCGAGCGCAAAGAAACAGCAGGGAGAGCGATCCAGCTGAGTGAAGCAGACGACAAATGCGAGAATCCCTAAGCTGACGTCACGGAGGCGCGCTTCGCAGCGCCGCCTGTGTTCGCGCTCACCGCCAATACAATTAGGAAAAAAATGGGCAATGGCCATGCGACCCATTAGCTCATTTCCCGCAACAGAACCTATGATGTCGTATGCCCAGCTGTGCGAGTGACTGACGCCGGCAAAAGCAAACGCAAATTAGGCAGGGCTTATAAGCTAGCCGAATGAGCTAGTTGCGCTTCAATGTAATGCGCATTCATTTTACAGCAGTAAAAATGCTGCGGTAAACAATAAAAGTTGCGAAAGTACACGTAAGCATAGAAGTACCGATGCACACTGCTGGTGCTACTGGGCGCACCATACTTGTTTTAGCTGCACAGCAGCCTGCCGCTTTGGAGTTGCCTAACATGACACTGGCCGATTGGCGCAAGCGACGTTGTCCTATGTAACCTTGTTTGTCGAGGATACCCCATGTTTCACGAAACGATTACTTTCTACCGTAACAAAAACAAGCCAGGAGCAAATGCGGTCAAAAACCAAGCAACGGCGGACACCGGTCCTCAGCTGACTATGGTAGCGCCATCTGGGAGGACTGACGGTAAGCAAGGCTGTAGAGCCTAATAACGCACTGGAAGTTTGTCTGAATATCCGCCCTCGTGACTTCATGGCAGACGTCACAAAAACAGACGATTTGGCGGAAGATTTGGCAATTCTTAATTTCTCAGTGAATACGGCATCGTTTGCTGCCGGACAAGTGCTGGTGGCACTATTTTGTCTGCATGGCCCCTTTAACATATAGCTGACTGTTGAGATGTTTGCGTTAAAACTGGCATTATTGTTATAAGGAGAAACAAAGTCTTTGTGATAAACCAAGCATGCACTTCGTCTTTATGGCCCCTTTAGGAACGAACCACACAAGGAAGACATTTGAGGCTTCTCAAAACAACAGCCGCAGCATCGATAAACGACGTAAAATGAAAAAAAGGTTGTTCTCACGGGTGGGGCATTGCGTGGGACAAAGTACACGTGGCACAGCCACTGGCTGGCCGCCGGGATGGGCAGCGAGAGGCACACGAAAGGGTCGAAGTTGTTGCTCTGCCGACCGCAACTCGGGCATGTGAGCCGCAGCTTGAGCTGTCCCGCAAACAGTGACGCCACAGGGCTGCCCTGCCACGGGGTGGCCCCTCCGCCCTTGGACGACGACCGGCTCTGCATGCCAGAAGAAAAAACAAACATTTGTCAGCGCATCTTTCTTCCCGCGACACCACTTCCCATTTCGTACACCATACAGAAGCAGACCTCCTGCAGGGCGCAAGGTATCAATTAAATGCAATGACAGTCTGCACACTGTGAAACACGATCTAAAACAAACCCAAGCACTGGTATTTACGATTTACTGAAAAAAAAATAGTTACTGATAACTATTTCAAACTTTTTTAATTCAGAAATTCCACCACAGAAAAAAAAAAAAAGGCTGACGATTACGATATTTCCTAAGGACGGTATAAACTGGAGCCTTCTCAGTGACGGCGCATAGCTGCTGCATCTCAGGAAGTGATTGCGTCATTGCAAACACAGGACAGCATATGCTACTATGGCGTTTTCTCGCAGCGCATCGCTGCCACCGAGCATGTCTCGTGTGGCCTCGCCATACCGCCCTCCCCCTCCCACTTTTGCCATACTTTCCTCCTCCACTTTCCTGATCACCCTATCTTGTAATCTCTGGTGTCCTCTTGGGTCGGAAACCAGGTCGTTGTAATAGGAACCAAAGCCACTACCTCAAAGCCATGAAGATCAAATGGCAGACTTTCTATAGCAGTTTGCCAATAGTGTTGAAAGCGAACCAGTAGATGGTGCAAGCTGCCTTCCTCTGCTGTATCATCTATGAAATGGAATGGCGCTCCCCGGCGACAAAAAGGCGCAACACATTCGGCAGCTGGCAGCATTTTAGAACAGACGTCTTTCTGGGACACGCTGACTGCCACCCTACTTGTTTGCTTATTAAAACGGCAAAAGCCTTGGGTGCCTCATCAAATGCAAAACGTGATGGTTGTCGTCGCCAGCGTCTTCTACACCATACCTGCCAACCTGGTGACATAGAAATTCGTAATATCTGCGGACTGGGAGAAGTGGTGGGCAGCACACTTTAATTTTTAAGGCTAAAATGATTCACATTTTCTTCACGCGTTCACATGTTTTCAGAACCATACATGAAAACCGTCAGTATTGAAGAGTAATGAGCAGCAACTTCATTGGGAAGAGCAGCAAATTCGGATATCTACGATTTCGAGAACACTTGGTAGTGCTTTCGCGGCTTCGAGCCCGCCTTTGCACTGCGAAGCAAGTGCCGCAATCGTACCACGCACAGGACGCGGCAGTCCTACAAAGAGCGCCACGAACACGGAAGTCGTAATCGGCCCGTGAACAACATGCTATAAGCAGGCTTGCCGAGGTAGCAGCGAGTTCACCCCGCTACGTAGCCCACCCCGAGAAGACTACAGAAATCGCAGCTTCGCAGATGGTGATAACAAGACTACGTATTGCTTTCTCGTTGCGGCGCAGGTTCCACAGTGTCGTTTAAATAGATGGTCCCAGTTTTTTGAAAAATTCGTAAAATTTCAAGCAGGATTCTTAAAATCGTAAGACGCGTGAAAATTCGTACATCTTACGGAAAATTCGGAAGAGTTGGCAGGTATGTCTACACCATGGTTTCTCAAAGTGGGTTCCGCGGAACCTAGGGGTTCCGCAGGCCCCTCCTCAGGGTTTTGCGAGCCACTGATAAATTTTCCCTGGTTCCGCAGTCGCAAAGTCTTATATGGTGCACTTGAGGTGCGATCGATCTAAGGAACCTCCACTACTCACACCAGAGTGTCAGTAAGCACATCTCAGCGCATAACAGAAACGCGCGAGCTGCGCAATAAATCTCACCAGCAGCTTGTAGCCAGCCAGACTCCGAAAACGGGCCACGTGGTTAAACTACTGCACTTGAATCTCGGTCTTATATTACCCCCATGCGCATTTCTCCTGTTTGGAGATAGGTGCCGCTAACGTACGCATTCACGTAAAGTCGACGGGGGAAAAAAACGATAACCTTGCTTGCTTTTGAATTTATTGCACGTTAATGTAGCATGAACGGAATGAAAAATGGCGGGAGGGGGGGTTCCTTGGCACTTAACGGAACTTAGCAGGGTTCCCTGGGACCAACATGCTTGAGAACCCCTGTTCTACACAAATGGTACCAAAATGGCCGTCGCTGTAGAAATAAATTGGGTTTGGGTGGGATTTGAGCCCACGTCGCAAGCGCAGCAGTTAAGTACACTAAGGAATAACCCAGCCCCCTGGCAGAATGAAACAAGGGGTCTATTCGTTTCACCTGCACCGCGTGAACCAGTTCAGGCGGTGCCGCACTTCGCCATTCGTTTCAGCGGTGCAGCTCGCGGCACCTGAACCGCGCCGTTCGATTCACCGGTGGTGCCGACGGGTGCAGGACGGGTTCATGGCTTTGCCTGCACTCCCTGCCGAGGAGGTGCAGAAGCAGACGAAAAATGTGCAGGTCTGGTTCCGCCGATGGCGGAGCCCGCTTTGCACCGCTGTGAACTGGTTCAAGAGGTGCAGGCTGAATCGAATAGACCCAAGAATTATCCTGATGTGTGTGGTGGAAGGGAGAGGAGGTTTGGTGGAGTCGACTCAGTCTGCCAACCAAAAATCTGTCCCACAAGAGGAACCACATCTGAACACAGCACATCCAACCCTCAACAAAGATGAAATACACCAAATTTTAATTTTTTCTAATGCAAATACTGGGCTGTTTACTAAAGACCTCACGGTTGTGGCTGCATTTCTTCTGCCACCCCGCATGAGGTGAGATGTGACACACCTGTGCAGGTGATCTTTTTGAGTACAGCAGTTTTCAGGGGCGGATCCAGGTTTTTTCTGAGGAAGTGGGGGATCAGCTTCTATCCATGTTGATGATGATAATGGTGATCAGGAGGACGAGAAGGGTAGTCACCGAAATTTTGGAAAACCAGAAATACACCAAATAGAAGAAAATCATCAACTAGACTTTTTCTACGACCTGAGGGGTCATCTTGACGGTATAAATTCCAAAATTAGAAGGGGGGTCAGGACATCCGGACTCCCCCCCTCTGGATCTGCCAACGAGTTTTCGGGATTACTTCCAGGTGCCTTTCAGATGAGTAGTAACCTTCACCGTTCTACGATGTCCAATCATCGAACAGCCCGACTCAAGGCTGCGTGGAAACAACCCTAAAGCGGCTTGAAAAGCTCGTGCCACAACAACGCGACGCACATTTTGCTCCAAAATGTCAACCAACCTTGCTTAACTAAGGTGACGTCAAAACAGAGCCAGCGAACAATGCCCGCTCCTTTGAATCTGTTCTTCATTGTCTACGCAGCATTCAAACCGAGGTTGGCCCAGTGCCAAAAAATTCCTGCGGTCCGCCAGTAAAGATAAGCGGAGCCCGGGTGGCCATCTCATTCCAGTACGCTGTCTTATCTCGATCAACACCACTGAGATGGAAGGCCTCGCATATATCCTTCGAAAGCTCTCTCTTTACCCTCCACCTGTTTGCCAACTGGCGTTATCCATAAAGGCATGTTTTCAATGCAGCCAATTGACAGCACATGCAAACGACCGCACTATCGACGCTGATACGACCTCTAGGCCTCGTTATCAGTGAGGCGTTATTGATTCGGGCCCGCGGCGGCGTGGTACCTGACGCTATCATCCGGGTAATCTCCCTCTCTCGACTGAATAAAAACAAGGAAACCCCAAGTCGTGAATGAGGACAGAGATTGTAAACAGGACTGGAGTGCGGAGCTTTGTCAGTGGTACGCCACAAGACAGAAATTCAACAGCCGGTGGAAGCTAAGCAACACAATGCAGAAAATGCACTCGCAATTCATCAAAACCCCAAACTGAAGGCAATGCTTCAAAATGGGCTGTCTTCTTTTTTCTCGAAAATGTATGCACCACCGAGAGCCGTTTGCTCATTCAAGTTGGTTGTTACAGCAAATTGCGTAACGCTTCGAATAACATCTTGAAAACGCTCAAAAGTGCTGACTTTCCAAGGCAAAGAAAGGCTGGTTGCCTATTCCTACTAGAGGTAGTGTCTTGCAAAGTAGCACTCTCTTTTGGCGGGAAATCTGATTTAAAAAAAAAAAAAAGAAGTCTTTGAAACTTCTCGAATGTGTTTTTTCATACTTAAGCGCTGCTAACAACTCACACACTCAGCATTTTCCACGTGATGCTACACTGACTAATTCAGAGGTGCCCAGTCAGTGAAATGTTGCGCCAAATGTCAAGTCAGTTCTCGCGCGTGATCCTTTCTTAAAAACTCTGGTTTGTGCCCCATAAAAACACTTTTTACGATTGTAATACAGAAGTTAATTGCAACTCCAAAACTACCTTAAATTAACTTGGTAGAATTCAAATGAACTGGACAAACTGCTGCAAGTGGTGTGGGCAAAACTATAGACTTGGCTTCAAATTTTTCTGTTTAGAAAAGTGCAAATCGTCGACCAACTTTACAATGCCATGCACAATCCACCATATTAATTTTCCTAGTGTTCGTGTACAGGGCTTTGAACGCACAAAAAATTACCGCAGTAGGAGTCTTTCCGTCTTATACCCGTGCCACACGTACACGAAAACTAACATTAAGTGTTTAAGGCCTCAAGATACCAAATGACATATTTTGGGAAGGCCGTGCTACACGCGAAAACGCAAAGGCATTAAATGTGTTAGGCATGATGGTAATGATGGCCAAAAAGAGGAGAAATTCACTCATATTTTAGAAGTTTTTTAACATAGAGAAAAACATCTTACAAGGGTTAAAAATGTTTTTGCAAAAGAAAACGTTATGAGAAATAGCGTTTTCTAAACAAATGTTTTGAGCCGTTTCTAAAAGTGGCTTTGGCAGCTGCCGTCACTTGCCAGCGGTCGCCAAACCCGGAAAATTCAAAACGACGACTAACACAATGTTTTGCCTTTTGCCGCTGTTTTAGTGAACTTCATCTTCTTCACAACTTCGCCACCAACAGTGCACAAAAAATCGTCTTATTTCGGAGTTCAGCTACTTTTCCGCGTCAACGCTCTGGTGCTGAGAGTTTCGTGGGTTTCATTTGGTGCTCATCGCGTTCGAGAGTAGGCAGATTTAAGGCGCTCATAAGGGCGAATGAGTTGTGCGGAACTCATTCAACCAAAAATGACATTAGAGTGAATGGCATTAGATTTTTGCATGTAGCAGCGAATTAATTGCATTAAAACTTAAGGCATTAGGCACTTGATGTCATTTTTCGTGTACGTGTGGCTTCTACTCTAGTAATTTTTTTGTATCTGCAAGTACTCTGTACTTGGGCAAAAACAAACGATAGATGACCTATCATTCGTTTTTGCCCAAGTACAGAGGACTCGTGAAGCAAGAAAGCAATTACACAGCCTAATTAAGATACTAGTTTTCTTTTTCTTGTTTTCTCGGAACAGATAACTGATTACCAATGAGGTTACAAAGACACTAAAGTGTGAGAACAAGTTCACCTGCACTGGTAAATTACAAGGTCAGCAACAAAGGGTTTGCCTGTATCGGTAAACCGGCAACACAGATATACCAATCTCAGAGGCAACGGTTGGTAGATAACACAGAAAATGCCATTCATGCACGAAGCTGGTAACGAATACATTTTTTCCCCCACTAACAACTTGCGACTTCGCAACCGCAAAAGTTTATGTGAATTAACGAGCTCGTTCAATTATTTTCCTGAAAAAAAAATAACCGATGACCGCCTACATACACGCAAAATAAATTCACCTGGCTAATACTAGCGATTCCATCACCCTCCAAACAAGGGAAAGAAAAATTCCAGCTAAAATTATTTCCAAACAAGCAAAGCACCATTTGTTGGTGAACAAGAACCAAAGATACCTGTGATACTCCAGTTTTTACATATGACAAAAATTTAATTCCGCTTTTATCACCCTTTAATCACTGTTAGGTCTCTTTTTTTTTTCTTCCGCCAGAAATGGACGATCATTAAACATTTTTGCTGAATGGAATTGTTGCATGTAAATGTTGGCCTATTTATATCCTACAAAGCAGCTCATTTGGAATCTTTTCTTGAATCAAGTTCTTCAACACATGGATTAGAAATCCCTTTCACTGCTGCACAAACACCTTTGTTTGTCGTGAGCTCTAATGTGGAATCTTTAAAACGTGCACTCTTAATGTCTCTAATGTGTGGAGCTTGAAAGATCCGTTCGGATTTAAAACCCATAAAACATTAGCTAAACAACAACCTCAAATTTCTGCAGAGCAACTGATATGATACCTCGCAGTGCGTGATATTCCAAGGCTTCCTCTCTTTCTAATACAAGTCATGCTGCAAGGTTTTTGGCAGGAATTGCCACAATGTTTTGTTACCACGCTCAACGTTCTTCTACTTCTTCAAGATCAGAAAACACTGACAGCACTCAGTGTTTGAAACAAGGAGAGCATTGAGGAACAATGAAAACCGGAACGCTCCTTCTTTTCGCCATTCAAAGGTATCACGACCAAATAAGGCTGAATTCAAGGCAAAACACACAACCTCCCCGCACGTTATCCTCCCCAAGAGAAAGTTGCAAACAGCAGCAACACCTGTTTGACATCGCTGCCGCGTGAATCATTTCCTGACGCACGTCGACCTGCCGCACTCCCGAGCAGTACTCGTGCACGCGCGCAAAATGTGTGCGCGAAAAAAAACGTGGCCTTATCTCGGTCCTTCTAATGAGATACACTATCCATATTGAACATGACTGAGAAGAACTAGAGCGAAAACATCAGCAACAGAATGCCTGGTAGCAACTGCTATCTATCTATCTTCTTTTTTTTTTTTTTGAAGCTATTGATGAACTAATCACTCGCAGATACAGCTTTCACCTCACCAATTGTGCTTGAACAAATGTTTAGAATGCTTCCCATGTTTCGGATGCTTTAATCTTTGCCCCTGGATGTCTAGCCATAACTAATGAAAAAAAAAAAAAATTTTTTTTTGTTTTCTCATAAAGCAATGGTGTCTATAACCAGACATTTTACTATCAGTGCATTGTAAAGTGTACATACTATATGCTGTAAAGGACTTGTTTTTGAGATTCACGAGCTCAATATTTTGCAGATTAAATGAAAAATAATGGTTGGGAAGACAACAGACATCGTCAAATTCTTTTACCTTGGGAATTTCTCCCTACTCCTGTGCTCAGGGCATTTTTTTTTTTTTGTAAGCTTTATTTTCAGCTTTAAGTAAGCTGTGGGTGCAGTTAAAACATTTGATCTCTCTGCTCTGGGTTCGTGATGCAACAGGGCGGTTAGTGGACTTTGTGATTGACTTTCGAGTCCTGAATGCACTACTCTAGTCTGTGTTCACTGTAGCCTAATACGCAAACCGGCCACACTTCCACCTGCATTTATTCAAAGAGCTGACAATTACCAATAACTCTTAACCTTTATTCATGTCCAATTTCTTGTTTCCTCTAAAACATAATATTGTTCATAGCTACAGTTGGTTGCCCAAGCACTCATCAGTTTGTGCTCACAAATTTACACTGACATTCCAGGATACAGGATGTTTCAGTGCTGACATTGTGCACGGATATTTTGAAAACCTGTTTGCAGTTTAAATTTTGGCGAATGGTTGGCAATTTGCAAAAATTACACAATTAGCAGTGTTTGCGTATGTAGATACTTATTGAAATGTATACTACAATACATGTCAGTTATGTTTGACAGTGTCGTTCCCTCCTAACATGAAATTGGTAGCAAGTGGCTCAAGCTTGGCAAGGTGTTGCTACTAGTGGTTAGAAAAAAATGCGTCCGCCAGAAATAACCCAAGGCTGTACCTCCAAAGAGTTATAAGCTACCCCACCAGATTATGCCAGACAATTCTTTGTCCGGGACAACATATCCTTGAACCAGGCAGACAAAACCTTCCGAATCTATTCTGCGGAGGGGAGTTTAAACGTTGCCCGTCGGACAACCCTTGGCATACATTGATGACTCTAGATCAGTCAAAACTAGGCATACAAAACATTCTGCGTCGAAGTAAACGTCCCAAACATGGTCGCAGGTGTATCATTGCTGATAATGAAAAACTACCAGGACTCTTTTCTATGAAAAAGAGAGGTTTGATACCTTAGAACGCTTCAGTGACCCACGCTTCGTCCGAGAAGACGACGACGACGTCGCGGACGTCGCGTCATCAGCCAGTTCCTCGTGGACCTTGTCCAGGAGCCACATCAGGAACTCCTGGGCGTCGTGCTGCTCACTACCCTGGTACTGACTGCCGTGCTTCTCGACGCACGACTTGAAGCGGGCCGCGAAGTCGCCCTCGGTCCGACACGACCACAGGGCGCTAAGCACGCTCGCCAGCTGCTCGGTGACGCGCGCCGAAGACGAGGTCGAGAACGCGCGGTTCTTGCTCTGGGCGAGGTCGTCGCGGTACGCCCCGGAGACGAGGTACTCGGCGAAGGCGTCCGTGTTGCTCAGACACTGCAACACGGCGTTCATGAAGCAGGTGTTGCCTTCGTTGCGGATTCCGGCGACGGCGGGGGTGCGCGAGAGTGAGCTCGAGTCCGACCGCTTCCCACCCCCGCCCCCGCCGGCGAAGAAAGTGTCGTCCCCACCCCCAGGGTCGCCGCCCACGGCCCTCGTCCTCAGGTCCCTCAGAGATCCACTCCGGGAGGGACCCGAGAACTTGCCGTTCCAGGAGTCCGAAGACGAGTTGCCGCGGTGGTGGTGGCCGATGTGAGGGGTGAAGAAGCGTCGCACCATCTGGTCGAAGAGGCTGGGCCGCTTGCGGCGCGTCGACGTCGCCGAAGACGTCGGCGTCGGGTCTTCGAGCGACCGCAGGCTCCGGTATTGGAGCTGCTTCTTGCTGCCGCCTCCGCCACCGCCCATCCATCTCGGTATGGTGAAGAACGAGCCCGGGTGGTTGCCGTGCTGGTGCTGCGCTCCGCGCCGACGCGTCGGCGGTGACGAATCCGAGGAATGCATCGCGAAGCAGCAGCCGCCGTCGGCGCCGATGACAGCGACATGGGAGGCGCGCGATTGCCTTGAGATCGGCTCGCAGAAGGAACGCACCTGAGAACGAAACCTTCGGAGGGGGGGGAGAAAAATAGAGGACGCGCGTTCAGGCGTTGGCAGTGGCCACCACTTCGTTGACCCTCGTCGTCGTCGCGGGCACAAAAACAGCTGGTTGTGAAACCACGGGGGCGGCGAGGAGGAGGAGATCACTGCACAATCACAGAATCCGCGACACACTAGGCGAACGAGAAGGCGCGGCCGCGCTGCTGCAACGTGTTGACAGCGCCTCGACGGGTCGGCGGAAGGAGTCGCCAGTCGGAACCAACACCGCTACCGCGCAGCGGATGCACGGAATTCATTGTTCCTTGCGTCGACCCACGGGCGGCCGAGGTAAACACACGCTCGGCAACTGCGCAGCGGTGCGCAAGATCACGCACCCGTGACGTTCCCCGTCCGCCGTCGCACGAAACCGCAGAAAGAGTGGTGACGCGCGGTCTTGAACGCCCGTGTGTGGTTTCCTTTGAAGCTACGTCGTTCGTCGCTTTGCGGGGCCCGCTCCGAGCGCGTATCTAGGTTAGCGGGGAAATCTTGGGTCGCGTTCACTGGTGCCGTCTCGTAGGAGCCCCGTTCGCTTCCCTCAATGTCACATTGCACGCGGCGGGGCCAAGAGAAACACGCCAAAAGAAAGAGAATATACACACAACACAACCGCTGCCTTCGGCAACCATTACGCTAGGGAGAGCGCGAAGCCCGATAGTGCTGCGCCCTACCGGCGCCAAGGGCAAAACAAAGCTCGCGCATTAGTTTCCAACGCTTATTTTTAAGAAAATAAAATAGTATTAAACATTTATGTTTTAACAGTTTTGTTCAAGAGATGAAAATAAAGTTATATACAACAATATTAACCCTAAAACAATTCCCAGTTTCGGTTTCGGTTTCGTTTGCGCATTGTTTGCGTTTGTTCTCTTTGTTTCTTCTTTGTGGTTTTACTCCTTGTACGCAAACGAATGGCTCCTTTATTGCTTATGCCTGCCCAATCACTGCTTTTCAGCTCCATTTTTTTTTCTTACGAACTGCGCAGCCTTTGAGATTTCGGGGCATGAAGGCGAGTGTTATGATTGCGGTAAAATTGAATCCGAAAATGACTTGACAGATGACATATTTAACTCAATAAAAGATACGTACGAGTTTTGAACACAGGTATAGGTGGTCAAACATACGTCGGCCTTCGTAGTTCTGGGAGTAGCGTCAGTGGAATTGTTTGCGCATGACTGATTGATTGATTGTCAGGTTTTACGCGCCGACGCTACACAGACTATGAGGCGCATCGTAAAAACAGCCGCCGCGGCCGGGAATCGAACCCGCGACCTCGTCCTCAGCAGCGCAACGCCTAAGCCACTGAGCCACCGCGGCGGGCACATGATGGAGCCGCTGACTACGGTTTTCTCAAAGAGCGATATGGAAGCTCGTATAACCAATTTGTTTCGCAGGCTCGCAGACGTCACACGGCAACTGCACTGCAAACGTTGACAGAAGCAACACCGAACAACTCCTCACTGCGTTTGTCTGTTTCTGCTTAGTGTTGTTCTTTGTCGAAAATTGTGGCGTGTGTATATATTGACGCTTCAATTGTGGTCAAAACACTGGGCAAATAAAAAAACAAACAGAAATAAGCATTGATGTATAATTAAAGATACTTTATTTAGACAAACCAAACAGAATTCCGAGCATCCACCGTTGAAATACCGTAGGAACGATTAATCGACGAAATCGTAAGTTTAAGTTAATAAAAGAATTTGAATACAATTAATGGCATTAAATGTACAGACGCTCACTATTTCATCACCAACACCATCTCAGCCTGTGGTGTGAACCTTTTCCCGGCGCATCCCCTGGCAGACGATACGATGCACACTGTTGCTTTTGTTCCGCGCACCTTAATTCCCAAACCCGGGCGCTAATCCACCCGCCACTGTGGCACCCGGATGTGGCTGTTACGACATCGTTATAGTATATACTCCCCAAGCATTTTGTTTTTCTCGAAGCTAATGACCCGAGAAATACCACCTCCCACTCGTTATTGACGAAACACACGGTCACTCTTTAATCTTTCTTTTCCCGTGCGTATGTCAAGTTGCCAGGGCAACTGATACGGCTGCAGTTGTCTGGCCGGGCGGCCCTCATCCGGTCCAATCTGCCCTCGCCACTGTGGCAGCGATCATTTTGTTGTGCATGCTTCATTGCCCCCTCGCCGCACCTGGCATCCGCTTGAAACAGTGGGATCACCTGCCAGGGCCGTAGCCAGAATTTTTTTTCGGAGGGGGTTATGGGTTTTGGGAAGACGATAGTTTTGCAGAAAGCAACAGTAAGTATTGCTTATGCGCTGCCTGGAAAAGATTTCGGGAGGGGTTCGAACCCCCAAACCCCCCCTCTGGCTACGGCCCTGTCACCTGCCTTAACTGCGGACGCACGGAGACGCTAAAACAGAACAGCAGGCCCTCAACTTCGTTTGCTCGTTAATTAAGCGGCATGCAACAATTAAGGTCGCATATTGTATATTCGGTTTCTGTAAACACCGCTTTCATATCCAGCCAAGTTGTGCGCTCATTATAATTTTCGGCTGCATTAACATACTCTCGCCTTTTTCTTTAAGCCCACTGTACTGGCACGAATTTTTCTTTTTTACGCGGCCAGGGTTTCTTATATCACAGCTTTTGTTATCGTCCCCCGTGAAAATGGAAAGAGCATTTCTAGCAAGAAATCACAATTTCCGGCTTTATTTCTGACTAGATTACTAGATTCTAGCTGGAATCGACAGCTTCTAACTAGAAAAATTCTTCGTCTAGCTAGAGACGATTATTTCCAGCTTGCGGGGTTTCTTTTTTTTTCCTTCTATAGCTGAACTGACAAATGTTACCTGAAAGTTGATTGATTGATTGATTGTGGGGGTGTAACGCGCCGACGCAACGCAGGCGATGAGGCGCGCCGTAGTGGAGGGCTCCGGATTAATTTTGACCACCTGGGGATCTTTAACGTGCGCCGAAATCTCGCACACACGGGCGTTTTTGCTTTTCGCCTCCATCAGAAAAGCGGCCGCCGCGGCCGGGAATCGAACCCGCGACCTCTGTTACCTGAAAGTAAATCTCAATCCAGCTAGAAATGACCTAGAAACTGAATTTCTAGCTAGAAATTCTGCTATTTCTTGATAGAATATTTCTAGCTAGAGGAAATTTCTGGTTCAATAATTCAGCTAGAAAAAAAAAACTTATATTTTCACCTGGGAGGTGCGTTTTCTTTTTCTCTTTGTCAGCCTGCGCTTCCGGATGTGTGTGGGTGTGTGACTGTGTGTGTAAACACAGGCACGTCAATAGTTTCGCATCACTTCCTGCAATACGAATGTTTTCCCAGGACGCCGCGCACGCCTCGGCAAAAAATTAACCGAACAAAATCCGAATGTGCACTTCAATCGTATTTGCGCGGCGGAAGGCGCAAATCAAATCAGGGACCGCGAAAATATTCCGGACGTCAACGCTTTTTTTTTTTTTGCCTCAATTTTTGACCGTCGCCGTAACACTTCTTCAGTTTTTGCGAGGGCACGGCCAACGTACGGCACTGAACAAAACGTATTTGAGAGAGTACAGTTAAAGCGACGACGCTTCGCTGCGGTGGCGCCACAGGCGGTCCGGTTTTGATTTGCAAATTGAGGTAGGGCTTCGGACAAAGGATGGGGAGGCACAAAAGGACAATGATTCTCAGTTCGTTCAACACTCGGCGGGGGCACGTCTATACCTGCGACCGGTTTTCCTGTTTCCGTTCGTAATCAAGTGAAGAGTTAAAAAAAAATACGACGAGAAAAAAAGGGTTAGAGAGAGGTCATGCGTGGCTCGAATTCGTTAATGCATATTCGAACTGCCTTTGTTGGCACAAGCTCTGGAATTTGACCTGTATTCGTAAAGCCGCCCCCGACTGCCTTTCTTGCCTTCGACTTCAACTGACAAAGCAGTGGGCGCGTATCAGTATGTAGCGCTGAATTTCTTTCTTGGTCGATGATGATATTGTGGTCGAAAAAAAGCGAAGAATGTTCAGATATATATATATATATAAAATATACAAAGGATGTTGCGTCTTTTTTTTTGAAATTAAACAGGGTTTGAAGGCGCTTGAGGTCACCAGAAGATTACGCTCTGAGCCACTTTTCTGGCATTGTTGTTGTTGCGAAATGTTTTATTGTAAAAGGAAGCCACGTTCGCTTAAAAAGGGGGGCGGTAGAAGGGCAAGGGAATTACAGACTCTCTAGGAGGTCGTATAACCCTGTCTGAGTCCGGAGAGCCTGATGCGCACAGAATCTATAGGTCTTGCAGGACGACACTTGAAGCGTCCGTAGGGGACGTTTCCGGAGCGGACAATGGGACCGACATTAACGAGGCCATGCTAGTTTGGCTCGTCCGAAACATTGCCTCGTTAGAATCATACTGACACCAATTTTAATGTAAACTTCGCTCAAATAAGCTGCATAGTTAGGAATAAAGGGAATGGTCATGCTACTCACTAGTTTAATACTTTTACAGCACTAGAATAAATGGCGTCATATGCACAGCCATGCGGTTGGCTGAGGCCGGCAAAAGCGGAAAGCAAGTTAGGCAGGTCTTATAAGCTTGAAGAACGAGCTCTTTTCGCTTAAATGTAATCGATTTTATAGCATTGAGAATGGTGGGGTAAACAATGGAAGTTACGAAAGTACACATAAACCTTGACGCATCAGTGCGTACTGGTGTTGGTATGCGCGCACTATAATTGTTATAGCTGCACAGCAGTCGTCCGGTGCTTCGGGGTTGTCTCACACGGCACTGGCCAATTGCCGTGAGATTGTCTTACGTGGTCCTGTTTGTCGAGCATACCAAATGTTTCACGAAATGATTACTGCCTGCCGTAACAAGGACAAGCCAGGTGGGAATACCGTCAGAAACAAAGCAGAAGCGGCCATGGTCCTGCGCAGTATGGTGGCGCCATCTAGGACGACTGACGGTAAACAATTCGTTCCGCAGCCCGCTGCAGACTAAACACCGCACTAACTTTCTTGAAGACCTGCCCTTGTTAAGTCATCGCAGACGTCATGATACGCCAGATTTGGAGGGATAATCAAAAATTTTAACCTAAATTGATTAATTTTTCGGTGAATAAAACATCGTTTGCTGCCGAGAAGCGCTGGGGGCACTATAAAACACCAAATCTTTCTAATGAAACAAACTTAATTCTACTTTGCCTACGTGGCTCCTTCAAAGAGCCTAACCCCTCCTGTAAATGGTCTACTACCACGTGAAGCTAAAATTAGTGGCGTGCACAGATTTTTATGAGGAAGAAAAGTAAGAGAAGCAAGAAAAACAATAAAAAATTAGCAGTAATTACTTCGGGCTGAAGTGGGCATACTTCACATAAGCTTCCAGTGGTTTTATGTCTATGTGTTTTTCCTTAGGCCTGTTTCTTCTTCTGTTTCCCCCGAAATTTTCTAAACGCTGCATCCGGCACTTAATTTTTTCCTTTTTGCCCATGCTATTTACACACCTTATTGACAATTAAAATTAAAAAAGAACTGTGGTTGATTCCTCTGTCATAGGAATTAGTAAAACACGAAAGTGAAATGTGCAGGACAATCTGCAGCTGAGCATGATTTGCGGGTCGGCGGATGTCTTGTGGGTGTGCTTGGCGAGCGACGTTCTGCTGGCGGGTCGCTTCGACAAAGGTGTACTGGCGTCATTTCCATGACGGATATGATGGCAGTGAAATATTGAGGTATCGAGGCATAAAACACTTTCGTGTTAAAATACGAAACCCGAAAACGAACAACCGTAAGTATAACGCACTCTTTAGTACTAAAGGTTGCAAGCCCGAAAACCCTAAGTATAACCAGAGTCCTTCAATGCTTTGAAGGACTCTGGTATAACATACTCTTTAGTACTAAAGGTTGCTTCCCCGCAAGAACACCCTGGTGCAGGGGTGCACCCTTTACAGGCCGCTTGCTTCGTTGTATTGGCGTTACTTCCTTGACGGATATGACGTCATCGAAATATTCGTGTATCCGGGAATAAAACACTTTCGTGTCAAAAACGAAAATGAAAATGACAAAGGTTTTGTTTGGACGCAGGCTGTCTTTTTTTAATATTATTCCTGGTGGCGTATAACGCCACCCGAAAAATATTTCTGCCTACGCCGCTGTTGTCTGCGCACTTCACCCCAATATCCGCCAGAGAGAACGCACCGAGCTGAGCCGACAAGACGACGGGCCGTTCACGGTAGAAACGATCTCCTGCAGACATTGGCCTCTATCGCCTTCACAGAAGGCGACCATTGTTCCTCCGCCGTTCCCACAGTGATACTGGCTTACGGAAACGACTACAGTGCCTGCCAAAAGGACAATGAGTGCACGCTCATCTCCCATCCCATTTTCCCTTTTTGCTTCCACGCTCTCTTTTTCTCCCCGAATGCAATTCTCTCAGGGCAGGGCTGCGTATGATGATGATGATGATGATGATGATGATGATAATGATGGCGTACATAAAATGGCCACCGGCACTGCCCTCGCACCCGCTTTTTCCTTTTATTCCTCCTCTCAATCCGTGGACCAGTTGCACTTGAGCGACAAATTCGAACCTTCGTCGGACTCTATGGCCTCCACTTATCGATCACTCGAGTACACCTTTGGGCAGCTTGCCGTAGACGAAACGATCGGAACCAACGTCCCTTTGCCCTATCAATCCCTTCATCCCCTTCTACTCCAACCCGGACTATAATTTCATTTCTTACTAGGTTCGTACAGAAACGAAAAAAAAAATGTTTAAGGAGCTCGTTATAAAAATTGCTCGGCAACTTGAGACTGCTTACGTGCTTCGAAGGCGAAAGCGTAGCGATTATCTACGACTTCTTCCCTCCTACACCGTGCTTGCGTCCCTTTCTCCGCTTTCGTTTCCTCGTCTTCTGACGCGATTTACTCCGACGTGCATATTGGTCGCAATTCAGACGCGGCAGCCTCCACACAGCCAGCGCTCTCCTTTGCGCGCCCCTGTTCTACTCCCGTGGCGTCACGTGCACTTGTGCCGGGGCACGTACGAGGCTGTACCCGGTTACAACAGCAACGTTGTTGTTGATGATGATGATTGCTATTGGTGTCCCCTTTGTAGCGGGGTGATGACGTGTCATCTTACCAAAAACGACCGATATACCTATGTTTTATACTCTTGGTTTATAACTAGCGCTGCTTAGGGCAGGCGCAAAAAGCTTGTTAGGCACGAAATACTTTTTTTTTTTTTTCTGTTACAGGTGGTAACTGTCCTAGGCAATATTCCCCGCTCTGCTTTTCGTCCACCAGCATTCTAATCTTCTTTTCGTCCCCTCGACAGCCTTGAAGTTAACTTCCTCTGTACTAGCCTTAAATACAAGGGATTCTTGAAACCGAATATTTCCCTCACGTAGATTTGGATGGATGGATACCCTCGCATTCTAACACTATGTGCCGCATAGTTCTGTTTTTTTTTTTCCGCAGACCACGCATACCCCATCATTTTGTAAATGCTTCCCCACAAAGCTCTTAATTCGCAAGCAACCTGCTCTAGCCTCAAAAAGCAAAGCACTGCCCCGGAAATTATCGTAGAAATTTTCCTTTCTCATCTCCAATTTCTCAGTCCTGTACATCTCTAACGATGTTTTAGCTTCCATTTTTTTCTCTCCATTTATTCGTTTCAATCTGCCTTGCCTCTTTTTTTTTTACCTTGGCTGTTTTGGGTTCTCCACTGTTCTTTCCGTATTTCATCGTTCGCCTTATCGTCTTCCATCGTCTTCCTTACTCACTGCGCGTCCACGCTTTTCAAGTATAGGTACCTAAAAACCTTAGCTGTTCACCTACGTTGATCCATTGCTTTCAACCTCCTCAAGACATATTTCACTCTGCGCTTCTCGAACTTCAAGCGACGCCCAGCCCATATCTCCCTGCACTGCTTCGTTAGTTGTTTTTCCACGCGCTCCTAAGGCCAAACGGCCTACCGTTCTCTGATTCACTTCAAGGCCTGCTAGAACGCCTGATTTAAAGCTGAGTACAGCATTCGCAAATGTGATACCCGGAACCTGTACTCCTTTCCACATTCCTCACACTACTTCATATTTGTTATACACCCACAGAGCTCTCTGCACAGAACAGGGAGGATTTTAGAGAAGCAAAGGTCTAGCTTTGCCTGTAGTGCCAGAAAAAGCGTAGTGGCGGCGTCGTGAACTACCCAGTACGCCCGCTTGATGGCGCTGTAAACACGGCTTTGTAAACATGGCGGATGCTTTTTGCACAGGCCGCTTGAGCTCCTTAATAACATGGCTGCCCTCGCACGGCGGCCGCCGGCTCGCTGCTCCACGGCCGGACTCGACTCTCCTCCTCCCGCGCGCGAAAGGGGCGTCGAGTCCGGCCGTGGCTGCTCCTGCTGGCTCCTGGCTGGCACGCTGGTCGCGTGTTTACTTGCGCCGCGCTAGTGAAGTGATGTTACGCCAGGTGACCAGATGGCCTCGACTGGCACAGACCACAGTGAGCAGCAAGTGAGAACAAATCGTTTATTGACATCCGCAAGTTTACAGAGGCCAGGACATCATTTCATTTCGATCGCTGCAATTGTACGTCGCTTTCGTGACAACATTTTTTTTTTTGCCATAACAACTCGTTCACTTGCGCTAAGATATCGAACGAAGGGCACAAATGAAGTATTGACGGCGACAACGGTTTCCTTTGCACCGTCTTTCTAGCGGAGTGCATAACACTCACCTTCTGTTGGAAGAATCGAATATTCTGGCCTCGACAGCTGCCTTCCGATGCGGAATTTCCCACATTTGTCATTCCACAAGCACTCAATTCCCGTGTTTTGCCAGTCCTCTCAACAACTGATGGACGCAAAAGCACATAACAGCAATAACAGTCACGAAACCGGTGCTCCGCGCACATTGAAACGGTCGGCCGTTGCAGCGGTTTCAATTTGAATTGGCGGCTTTGTGGTTGCGAATTCAGAAACGAGGTGGTGCACCAGTCGGCTGTTCGTAAAAAGTTGCGTACATTTTTGCTCAACGGATGTTTGATGCGGAACTTGTTAATAGTATTTTTAAATAACACATTGTAAGCGAACTGTGTGGGCTCTTTGAGTCACGGAATGAATGTTTTGTATTCTATACCAAAAATAACATTTTGCCTGCGCCGTCTGGTGGGCTTGATGGTCGAAAACAGCGCTTTAGGTTGGTCACGTGGGGCGTCGATTTTTACGCCGCCTATAGGGAAGACAGGGAACGTCCAAGCTTGAGAGGCCTGCTCTCTGCTTCATTACAGCTGCGTTTAGTTTTCCCTTACCCTTAAGTGCTCCCTGGAAGTTGCCGCTGTGCCTCATCACCGCAGCCGGATGTTACGCCGCACGGCGCAAGTAGTGCGTTACTGGGAAGATTTTGAACGTGGCACAAGCCGCTTCCGGGTTTTTTTGGAATTGATATGCTTTAAAACGACCTAAGCGATGACAAACAAACTACGTGAGAAAAGGCAGACGATATCACTCATTCATACTAAACTTCTTTCAAAACGCGCGCGCCCGTTGGCATCCGGGCCCATCGCTTAGGCGGAGTGATACCGTATATGAGCTATTTAACTTGTTCCCAAGTGTAGTACTCGTTTCATTCTGCAAGGCTCCATGTTAGCGCTGTGGTTGACGCTCTTTGCTGCTGTTCTGGTGACCCGGATTCAGATCCCACGCGAACCCATTTATTTTCTATTTACAGTGGCGACCATTTTGGTACCATTCGTGTTGAGGCCGACAACGACGACGACGCCAGTTACTCTTTTTTTACTTTTCGTGCTTGATGAGGCAGGTATGGCTTTCGCCTTGACCCTTTCAACCCTGAAATTTCTATTACAAGCAAGATGGTAATAGAAATAGGTCATGCAAATATTTATGGATGTACATGCATGACAAATAATTAGGTGGTTAGGGAATTAAAAATTTTCTCTCAGGACGCCATGAAGCTGATCAAGTATCAGATCATATATAGGGACACGAGGGACGTTAGAGCTATCCTAGGCTTAGATCTAGAGAAAGCCTTCGATACCGTCTCGCACGCCCACATACTCGATTCCATCTCGGAGCTGGTCCTTGGTCAGAACTTTCACGCGTTTATCAGCTCGTTTCTTTGACATAGAAAGGCCACGCTAAAGATTCGGGACCTCAGGTTAGAGCCCATTGAGCTGGGCACGAGGGGGACGCCGCAGGGTTCGGTGGCATCCCCGCTCCTATTTAACATTGCCATGTGCAAATTGTCTCAGAGACTCTCGGAGGTCAAGGGCATCAACCACACACTCTACGCTGACGACATTACCGTATGGTGCGTCGGAGGCTGCGTGGGCAGGGTGGAGAAAGCACTTCAGGAGGCGATGCGATGCGATGAGGCTTTGAGGGGGGGGGGAGGTAGGAGGAAAAGGCTCGAAACTGTCTGGCGTAGGTTGCCGAGGAAGCGCTAGATCGCACAGAGACTTTCCTCGCTGGAACGGGGCTTCGCCTCTTTTCGAGCAAGTCGGAGCTCCTATTGTACAGACCTAGTAGGAGGGGTTAAGTCCAAGGGCTGGGTCCCACTGTCAGAGGTGAACCTTGCGCTCCGCACGAGCGAGGGACACCCCATTCCCAGAGTTTAGGTTATCCGGGTTCTCGGTATGCTCATCGAGTCGAACGGTTGTAACAGGCAAACCATCGCCAAAATCACCGCTAGGACGGATAGCATGATACGGTTAACTACTCGGGTCTCGAACAGTCAAGGAGGTATAGGCACCGGTCACTGCTCAGAGGGCGCGACGAATAACGTACACCCAGCGCCGCCCCGCGGAAGCTTGAGCTAACTTTGGGTCGGTGAGAGCCAGACGGCGGGCGCGCGTTCATATATTCGGCACCTTTGGTTGTTTGTTTCTGCGATTCTGCGATTGTTTTTGAAAGGTGTCTCGTGCTTGAAAGCTGTTCTGCCAAATAGTTTCCCCATGTGTCAAGTGCTTCTGTGCGATTTCCGGGCAATTACGGGGCTGAACTACTACTGTCGGCCTCGCGTGCGCGAGAAGTTAGAGATTGTATGTTCCCGCGCGCGCGTGTGCGCCGTGAAAGAAATTGATGGAACAGACATCGTTGCGAAGTTCCATTCTCAGCAAGGAAAGCTTATTTACAGCGTCAATTCAGGTCAGTATTAATTTTTTTTGTTTTACAGCCTAATAAAGTGACCGCAGCGTATACAACGGCGCTCCACGACAGAAGCGTGTTTGTGTTGTTTCCTCTGTTCGCGCAACCACACTGCAGTTACTTTTCTGGTTGCCCTTCTTCAGCTCGGTTGGTGTTGTCACTAATTAACAACGGATTCCAAACGTTATTAGCTGATGACAAAGTAAACGCAGTTCACACAGTTGGAAATCTGCTGCGGAGCTCTGGGTGCCTTTACGAAGATTCCGTTTAGTTTCGGCTTCTATCATGTGAGTAATGTTAGAGTCGTCTTAGCGGCTAATTGTGATACAGTTTGTTCAGGAGGTTCAGAATTCTCCAAAAAATGATTTCCTCCTCCTCCCCATCCTCTCCCTAAACAATAGTAACCTCAACTTTCAGAGTACGCAAAACGCATTAAAGAAGTAAGCGCGAGTGAATGCAACCTTGCCTTCGATAGCTTGCCACGCTCTCGCTTGGAATGCGTGGCCGAACTCTGTACACTTCAAGGAACAAAGTAGGGCAGTAAGCGGGATGCGTATTGACCGTCTTGTGATTGCTTTTGGCATCACACGCGGAGTGCTGCGAACATATTCTTGCGCCGCCTTTCGGCATCCATTCGGTGCCGTGAATGTCGCTAAAAAAAAGGTTACTGCTGATAGAACAATAGTGGCGGAAGCCGTAATACTACGACGGCATGCGATTCATTGCAGCACGCGATGTGTATGGAACACTGAAAGCAAACGTTTTAGTTTTGCGGCCCTTCGTGTCTGCGCTGCGCATAAACAGTCATAGTACTCATAATTTTACTCCTTCCAGTGACAAAAAATGGCATGGCTTTCTTACTGCTGAAATCCATTTCTTGCGACGCTTATTCTACAGGGCTGCCCGAGAAGCCTGTACAGAACGATGGCAGGCTGCCTTTCGCGATTGTGGCAGTCCTTCACGCAGCAGTAGCGGCGTGAGCAGTAATTTTTTCCTGCAGCATTTTGATCCTTTCGGACCCTGCAACTTGCAATTATAACTATGTTTCTTAAAAAACTTCCGCCACACAACGTCGAACCTCACGCAACGCGCGTGTTTTTACGTGCGCTGAACGGCCAGTCGCGAAATCCACCGACCCAGAGTTGCTAATCGGCGGCGAGAGATGGCGCTGCAGTCGCGCGCAAACTTCAGTGTCCGGTGCCTATACGCCTCGAGCGCGGCCTGTAGGGGCGCCACTGAAATCCCCCTAGCGGCCCGTTTCGAAAGCAGGCGCGGGAGTCCCCGGCCCGTTCCGCCCTGTCGCCGTTGCTTTTTGGCTCGTTCAAGACAGCGATTTACCGTTTGTCCGCGTTCGAAATACCGAATAACGTGGAGCAGGCACTCTGTTTGCAAGCGTGGAGTGTTCACGAGAGTATAAACGTTTATGACGCGATAGTGAGATCTATATGAGCGCCGGGCGTGTGTCACAGGCCGGCGTCCCGAAGCCAGCATTTGCATGCAGCTGATTGCAATTCCGCTGCCCTGAAATTTAGCGGCAGTGTCTCCGTATGCGGCCGTATACACACTATGATGTAAATCGACTTTGTGCACTTACAAAATCCAGCGGAGCACTCATACCTGACAGCACGTAAGTTACGCCTGCCAATATCACATATCAGATATTGATCAGTACCATGAACAAGCCAATGCGGCGTAAAGTTCACAAACACTGTACCAATGAAGTACGATGGATAATGCAAAATAACACCCGGAGTCAGCACACGACGACAAATTTAATGATGGGTCGTTTTGTCCCGATGTGAGCGCTCGCAAAGATTCATCTGTTACATTTATCCTCCACGAGAAGCGCGAAGATGGGCTTATAGAGTAATCCGCGTCCGTGACCAAACTCTTCTTCGAAACATCGTCATATGACACAGGGAGACTGCAGAATCTAGCATAAACCGAAATCAGAGACCCTTATCAGATACGACACTCTTCCAACGAGCACGTGTGTACGAGATTTCGGCGCACGTTAAGGATCTCCAGGTAGTCAAAATTAATCCGGAGCCCTCCACTACGGCGTGCCTCATCGTCTCCATTGCGTCAGCGCGTTAAGCCCTGCAATCAATCAATCAACTCTTCCAACGACGCCTCGTATCGCTTGTGAACTGCCTACCCTGTATTTTTCAAAAAATGCGTTCGCCGAGTGATCAGCCGTTCGTTGAAGGCAAAAAACAAACGAAAAGTGAACACGGAGCTTGTGTGTGTGATTACTAAAACGTTCAGTCGTTGATTTCGCTCCGCATTTGTAAACAAGGATAGTTGAGCGTCCTCCTCCCCCCCCCATGTATAGCGAAATATCAGTGCATTTATTTCGCATCTAGTTGGTCTGGTGAAGAGTATACCTTGCTCAAACAAACGTCTTTAGCATTTCAGAAGCTGCACTCGGTTTTTTTTTTCATTCCCGTACGATATTATATTTATTCCTGACTTGCCGACCATTCATTTTCCCGTGGTTTCATTAACATATACCTTGGTTCTTACTATAAGGCATGAGTGGGCACATATTTTACAATGCACAGCCTTTGAGTGTACTTAACATTTTCGCGTGGCTTATATTCCCATAAAAGGCACAAGTTTTTGTCAGCTGTTGGGTTACATCCCCGAAACATATTTTTCTACGACGTACATATTCGAAGCAAAGCCGCATTTGTTGTCTGCGCTGCAAAACAAACCAACCTCTTACAGTGCCAATATCAGGACTAAACGAGGCGACAATAAATAGAATTCACTTGTGCTGACGTGTTCGAAGGTGACAGCGGTGATATGCTGCTGCCGTCGCCGACGCCCGCAAGAGCGGCCAAGACGCGCGCAGAACCGCCTCCCCGGGTAGCTCTTGTTGGCGTTAGAGCGCTCTACCAAGACGCAGCTGTTTTTTTAAGTGCCCTAAACATGCAGTTAGCTTACAGACGTCACCATAACAAGTTGTTTAGTGCGCGGAAAGGCAAAGAGAAGCGAAAGAGAACCAAAACACTGCATGGCCACCTATCAGCCACGCAGCGCTAATCCCGCTAACGCCGCGGAGAAGCGGCGGCAGGCGGCGCAGCGATCGCGAATCTCGAGGCGTATAAAGGAGGACAATCTCTTGAAGCTCTTCCATGCATTCTTGATGAGTCATATCACGTACGTGGCGGCCATGCACTGCTGGTAGAATCACGAAAAGGCTAAGCTCAATTTACTAATTCGTAAAAGCATCAAGCGAGTGCTGGGTATCCCGCTGAATGCCAGCACAGAGAGGCCATGCAGCTCGGGGTGCACAACACTTTATACCCCTGTCACACGGGCACTTTCAATAGCGATTGAGTCGATCCGGATCGAGCTCAATACGGATCGGGCGCTGCTACACGACAGTTTCAATCGCGATCGAGCTCGATCCCGCTAGAACTCAATCCTGGTTTCTAAAGCGCGATCGAGGCTTCCAAGCGCGACTGAACGAAAGCGGCGCTACTCTCGTCCCCGATCAGTAATGGCACATAAGGTGACAACTTCAACTAACGCCACAAATTGTGTCAAATAACTTGACCCAAATAAGTGTGAGGTAACATTTACATAGTTACGTATACCTACGACCGCGCGAAGTTACCAGACGCCGGCCGCAAGTTAAAGCCTCTTTAAATATAGGGGCTGTACCGCAAGTACATTGTTAGGGCCATCTGGCGTGCACGAGTGCAACCAGTGCAACTTCTCGATCGCGATTGAAACGTGCCGTGTAGCAGCGGCAGTGCGTCGAGCGCGCTCGAAATCTCGATCGCGATTCACTTCAATCGCGATTGAAAGTGCCCGTGTGACAGGGGTATTAGAGGAAATCATCGAAGCGCAGCACATGGCTCAGACTGCCAGGTTGTCGTCTTCGCCCGCTGGCAGGGAGATTCTGGCGGTTCTGGGCTGTAATCCATCCCTAGAGGAGGAGTGCAAGGATGGCCTTACTAAGGAGCAGAGAGCTGCTATAACTATCTCTCCGTTTCCCCGCAACGTGCACCCGCAGCACAATGCAGGCAGGCGAAGGGCCAGAGGCGAGGCCCTACTAAAACAAGTTCGTGACGACCGGCACTCCGCGTGCTTTGTGGACGCCGCGCAGTACGGCCGATCTGCAAACTTCTCGGTAGCTATGGTGGATCACAGCGGCACAGTTCTCAATTCTGCGTCTTTCAGGAACACCACCCGGCTAGAGCCGAGCAGGCCGCGGTGGCTCTTGCTTTACTTGACGATAGCCGGCATCGAATTTACACCGATTCCCGCGCGGCCGTTAGGGCCTTTGCATCAGGTTCCGTTTCGGCCGAGGTAGCTCGCATCATAGGAAATAAGGTCATTTCCTCACACACCATCACCTGGTTTCCCGCTCACCCAGGGTCGCACTTGTCCTGTTTAACTAACCTCAACGAGGTCGCGCACACCCGCGCGCGCGAGATAATCCACCGTGCCGAGTCGGAAGGAGGCGGTTCCTCGGGGATTGGTTGGGAGGTCTTCAGAGACACTTTATTCACGTTCAACGAGATTATTCAACACTATAAGCTGGACACGAGAAACTCTCCTCTTCCGCACGAGAAACTCTCCAGGCCGCAGGCAGCCACGCTCCGAATGTTGCCGACAAGGTCTTATCCTAGTCTATCCACTCTCAGCTTCTACACGGACACTTTTGAACCGGACTGCCCGGATTGTGGCGAACGTAGCAATTTAGATCATATGCTCTGGCGGTGTCCCTCACTTCGGGGCCCTCAACGCATACCCGAGGAAGAGTGGCGCTCCGACTTGGAGAGCCCCGATCTACTACACCAGCTAAGGGCTTTCCAGAGGGCCCACGTCGCGGCGGTGAGGCTCGGCCTCCCCCTCTCCACGTGGGAGCGGCCCGCAGCGCTGTCGCCCTGAACGGCGGCGGTGCTCCTCAAGACCTTCAATAAAGTACAGTGCGCGTCAGGCTTGTCTAGGGCAAGCGAGCGCGCGGCTTCGGAGCATGCTGGCGACGTCTGCTGATAGCCGCTGGGTTAGAGATAGCTTGCCTTTGCGCGTGCGTGGATCTCGGACAGGCTCGGGCCGGTCGTCATTTATCTTGGGCCTCTCAAATTTGCAGACGCCCTCCCCCGATAGGTGCGCTTGTGTGCAGCAGTGCCAGGCGTAAGCTGTGGCACCGGAGATAAGCGCGTAACTTGACGCTGGGCATTATCACACCAGGAAGTCACGTAATCACAGAAATCCCAAAAAGGAAAGCATTGCAGTGCATTCTTGTTGCGTGATTTTCGTTTGGTACGCGTGTGATTCAGAAGATACGTGACTACCCGCGGTGACAGCACCCCGTCAAACGACGCGTCCATCAGGCCTGTGACCGCTCACGGCTGGCACTTTGGAAGATCAGCGCCCCTCGTGGGGGGTGGCTCCTGCAAATTAGAGTGGCCTATACGAAACAACGACCGGCCCAACCCTGCCCGAGATCCGCGCACGCGCAATGGCAAGCTATCTCTAACCCAGCGGCTATCAGCAGATGTCGCCAGCACGCTCCGGAGCCGTGCGCTCGTTTGCCCTAGACAAGCCTGACGCGCACTGTACGTTGTCTGTCTGTCTGTCTGTCTGTCTGTCTGTCTGTCTGTCTGTCTGTCTGTCTGTCTGTCTCGAGAAGAAAATATTTTTTTCTTATTCTCCTATAAGCTACAAAATCATGAGCGCAAAGAAAATAAATAAATCTGGTAGTGCAAACATTTACAGATTTGTGTACATTATGACGAACCAGGATTTCATCTTTCGTACCCGCCCCGTCATCATACCCAGTGTTCGCTGGAGCTTCTTCTTTTTCATAGCGCCCAGCTCCAAGAAAACGGGACAATAGCGATGTCTATTGCAAGACGCATCTTTAAGGGACCCGCACCCAAAAATACTAGCAGTTTTGGTTTCGTTCTCAAGGCGCTCGAGAATATTTTGTGTGGTGTCGTCAAATGGCGACACCAGGGCCGAAAGGGTTAACGAAGGTTTATTCACTCCCCCATATAGCAACACGTGTACGCATCGCACGCGCTCGTTTCGTCTCATCGCGTCTAGACATGGCGGGCCGCGTGAGCATCCCTTCCCGCTCAGCTTACTTCAGCCGAATGAATGAAAGAAATCTTTATTAACAACAACAGGTGCAGTTGCTAGGGCACCCGCCCGGTGGAGGGGATCCCTAGTCCGGGATCCCCTGGCTGCGGCTGGCTGCGCGGGCCCTTTGCACCCAGTCAAGCTGGAACGTAGTGTCCTTGCTGGTCAACCGCGCCGTCCACTGTTGTACGGAGGGATTGGGGATTGGGTGCAGGTCCGGTGTCTTCTGGCACGAGTTTTGTTCTGCTGAGTCTAGTGTTACTGAAACACGCGAAACGCGATTCTGCTTTATGAGTAGGCTTCACTGCAACACTCTATGTTGAAAAGCCACCTTTACAAAAACTAAAACTCATTCAGTCTTTTAAAGTTGGCTTCACTGCTTTACACAAATGCATGGTGCAGAAGCAATTTTTTTTTCTCGTAATATTAAAGCAGCCTCATATCAGAACATAAGTCCCTTCGTCCTTTTTTGTAATAGCCTTGGGGTATCGGTTTGCATCACCTGCCCGACAGAATATTCGACATCTTCCGGTAACGCAATTTTGCGGACAGGTTCCGGCAACGCTATTCGCCGGCAGCTTCTGACCACGCTTTTTAACAGCGGATCTGTTATTGGTCTATCCTTGCCTTCTGTACGGCGGTGTCACGCAGCGGCAGGGTGCCGAAACCACTGCAAGAGGGCGCCCAAGTCTCCCAAATCTTTACAGTGGAACAACGGGTTCCATGATTATGTAGGCAGAAGATATACTGTTGATGGCGGACAACTGGATATATGTGCAGGGCTTGTTGGATATATGTGGTGAAGAAGCGACGCACTTAGGGCTATCTTTTAGCAGAGGAAAATCGGGAATCGTGGTCTTTAACGACGACACGGAGCACAAAACAGTACCAGTGCAACAAGTAGAAATACCACTGGTAAAAGAGCCTAAATACTTAGGAGTATGGCTTAACTAACGGCAGCGAAGACTACACGCAGGCGCATGAGGCCCACCTTAAGACGAAAGGAAGACGGAACACGGCTATAATAGAGCATAGAGCACTGTGGGGCTACAACAAATACGAGGTGATAAGGGGAGTCTGGAAAAGGGTCATGGCACCAGGATTAACTTCCGAAAATTGGGTTCTTTGCATGAAACCAAACCAGAGACCCAAACGGACGGAGGTAAATCAGAGAGCGGTAGGCAGACTGGCCCTAGGGGCCGCAGCAAAACTACGCACGATGGGTTACAGGGGGATATGGACTGGTCGTCCTTTGAGGCAAGGGGGCGCATAGCAAGATAAAGTTTGATGATAGACTTGGAGACATGGAGGACGGAAAACGGACATCGAGAGTGTTTAAGTCGCGAGAGTGCCGGTTTGGGCCTGTTGGGTCTGTTAGCGCCTTATATGCGTCTCGCCTGTCCGTGTTTGCTTAGCGCTTGCATTCTTCGCCATTCTTTGCGGTGTTTAGGTGCCTGAATATGAGGGGTGGGGACACGCGGAAGAGACGAAGGACCAGAAAGCTGACCAAACAGTACGGTAAGTCATCGGGGAAAGCGGGCTATAGCAACAGTTGAAAGGCAGGTAAAGGCAGCGCAGACAACAAATTAGGCACAGGTGAATGGAAGCTGAAAAAAAGAAAAACTCCGGAGGGTCTCGCCTTGTCGGTGCCTAATTTATAGTCGTTTGGGGAAGCGGGGCCTGGCTGGTGCAAAGGGGGGTGTTTGTCACGCTCTTCACTCTTTTATTGACGAATCAGGTCGCTTGCCTTGTTAGTCAATCATATCAACGAATTTTTAATCGTTTATTAAAATACCTGTTGTTACAGCATCAATTTTTTTTGTTATCAAATTCATAGCATCACTGTACCCGCTATTATCTCCCTTCTATTTTTCCTTAGTTTGAATTCATAAGCTTCTTCAACAATGAAACCACAATCAGACTTGGCCAATCCCCCAGAGACGTGCCATTCTTGTTATGGCTCCAACCAACCAAGCAACATGCGTTAAACTGCGCAGTCATGCCTTCGCATTCTAAGCCATTAGAAGCGCCTAGGTGTCCTACGCTTTGGTTTTTTGTTGTTTCGTTTATTGCAGCCACGAGCGGCGGGCTACGCCACTAGACGGGCAAGTCCTGCAATGAAACCAACTGCCAGCTTCCTTCGTGAGAGGACCACTGCAATCGCTTACTTATATCGCCTAGGATGGGAGACAGTGACAGCGCGGGTGAAATATTCACAAACGTCCTCGGACGGGAATTTACCCTTCGTGTGCAAACCATACGGTGGCATAAATGCACTACACCGGAAGCATTTACGGGAACCCTGAAAGTAGCATCTACTGAAACGCGAACATTTTGGTCTGTCTGTCTGTCTGTCTGTCTGTCTGTCTGTCTGTCTGTCTGTCTGTCTGTCTGTCTGTCTGTCTGTCTGTCTGTCTGTCTGTCAGCCGCTCGAACCAGCCAGAAATGTTACTAGTGAGCCTGCTTACTGGTTGATTACTTGCCCTGCGGGAACTGGTAAATGTTTGGTGGGCGGAAAAGCAGTTCAGTGGGGAACGGGGGAGAAGGGGAGAAGCAAGTGCTATAGGGTAGATGAGAGAGAAGAGAGCGGGTAAATGACCAACGGGGTGGGGCAGAAGGGGAGTGGGAGGGAAATAAGGAAGTGAAGAGAGGAGAGAAGGAATTGCATTTGGCCGGAACACTATTAGGGGAAGGAGTTTTGAGCGGAAGGGGGCTGGGCTATGGAGAGGAAAACGAGGGTAGGAAGAGCGGGATAGGGAGAGAAGGGAAGAGAGGAGGAAGGCATAAAAGAATAGAAGTTTTGTTCAAGGGGTGAGGGAAGCCAGAAGTGGGAGGGGAATGGGGATGAAGAGAAGATAGAGGAGACTGAATGGGGAAATGGAAACAACGAGGAGTGGAGGAAGGACAGGAAGGAGAATTAACGACTGTGAAGGGAGGGAGAGGTAAGAGGAGGGCACGGGAGTAGTAGGAGAAAGAAGGTAGGCAATAAAAGGAGAAAGGACAATGAAAAGGGGTGAGGGGAATTTGAGGGCGAGGGGAGAATGAGGGTCAAGAAACGTCGAGAGCAGAGGATTGGAGGAGGGGCGAGATTGTGAAGGGGGAAAGGTATGTGAGTGACGGGGTTGGGGAAAAGGGACGGGAGACGGTGGAGGTAAGGCAGGGAGATGCAAAGGATGAGGATCGGAGAACGGAGGGGAGGGTATTGGAGGGGTGAAGATGAGATGGGAAGGGGAAAAAAGGGAAGCGGAGAAGGTAGGATTGAGTCACCGATGGCATATATATATATATATATATATATATATATATATATATATATATATAGAGAGAGAGAGAGAGAGAGAGAGGACAGCAAGCAATATGGAGGGAGATGGGCCTGCATAGATGAGGGGTCGTTACGTCGTGGAAGCGGCTGCCTGCAACGCTGTTGTCTTACGACGTCACTTGCGACGAAGCAGCAGCTACACGGCCAATTTCTTTCTCGCTTCTTAATGAAAAGCTCTGCCGAAACCTTTCGCGTGTTTTTGCCGTGTCTGAGTCAATGGAGTATGCTAACGCAGACGCGAATACAGAAAAGTTTCATTGAAATCCTGAAATAATCAAGACATGCGAAGTAATTTTAAAAGCTGCCCTGTAACGAATAGGGCGTGTCTAGTGACCGTCGTGGTCGTCATTCCTGGTTGACGTGTGTTAATCATTATCTACAACGACGACGTTATAGACGATGGGTTTTGGTAGATAACTTATAAGTGACACGACATTTTTCGCCCGTTTCTTTGGTGCAAGAAATTGGCGGATCCCACGAATATGTGGGTATCGAAGAAAAGCGAAGCATTCAAGAATGTTTTCATAGATGTTTACAACGATGTTTATAACGTTTTCGGGATAGAATACCCAGCATACATTCGTGGCCTGCACCACGTTTTCGCTGCGTATTTAGGATGTTCCTGTTGTGAGTGACGCTTCTTACGGTCTTCATGTCTTGGACGCTGAATGAACGCTATGGAATTATTTTATTAACGCGCGTTTATGTGCGCCTTCTGCGTGCTTTCGTGGCCAGCACGCTCTTGTGAAGCCAGCTTCAAGCGCACAGCAACGTTCGAACCGTGAAAGGCTCCGTGGTGGCGGCGGCCGATATCCGTAAGGCCTCTGTGATATACGTAGAGTTCCTGTATATAGCTCCCCTATACAGGAGCTCTATAGATATACGGGGAGACGCCCGACATCTGGTGGTTTTGTAAGAAACCAGCGGTAAGGCGCCCGGTTGTACCTCCTCGCCACCGGAGCAGGAGCCGACGGGGAGTCAGTAGTAATAACTCTATGCCAACCAAGGAGGTTAAAAAAATTGCAATTTTTTTTAACCTCCTTGATGCCGACGGGCATCGAGCGGCGCATTCGTCCAGGAAACAGCAGCACCAGCAGCATCGCCCGAAAATCCGGGAGGAGAGGAAAGTAAAGATTGGCTTTAAAACTGTTTCCTTCGGAGCAAAACCTTTTTATTAGAAAAATGCAAAACTACCCTATCCATCTTTTCGTCAGTTCTGAAGCCAAGTTTTAAAAAAATCGTACTGACGCTGGCGCAGCATTCCCTGTTTAATGTAACATGACGAGAACCCAAGGCTTCGGCTCAATCTCCAATATTGTGCATCGCTTGCTGCGTGCTTAATGACAGCGTAAGGAGTTAAAATTCACTAAAAAAAGACGGGAAGTTAGAGATGGTAAAAGGAAGCTGGCAGTATTAGTTATTCGCCGGAGAGCGAGCAGAAAAAAAAAAACAGAGAATCCGGTAGGAATGAAAGAAAATACAGGAGGAAATGAGCTGAATGAAAAGCTGGCAAACGTAGGCGAGCGCTATGGCGGAATAAACAAGCAGATAAGATCCAACAAAAAGATAAAAACACCATCCTGAAAAAAAAAAACCAAGGTTGATTGATTGATTGATTGTGGGGTTTAACGCGCCGACGCAACGCAGGCGATGAGGCGCGCCGTAGTGGAGGGCTCCGGATTAATTTTGACCACCTGGGGATCTTTATCGTGCGCCGAAATCTCGTACACACGGGCGTTTTTGCTTTTCGCCTCCATCAGAAAAGCGGCCGCCGCGGCGGGGAATAAAAAAAAGCAACGTGAACATGAAAAAAAAGGAAGGCAACCAAAAAGATGCCTACCGGGTGATGATAGTGATGCACAGGGAAGAGAAACGCAAACGGAAACAGGCATCGCAAAAGAGCTCGAGGTTCCCGACGAAACAAACAGCAGGCAGGCAGGCCAGCGACACGGAAAAGTGGAAGAACAAGCAAACAGGCGGACACAAACAAACCGGGCGAGCAAAGAACGCGCCTCCTGCCTGGCTCCTTTCATTACCCGAGCGCGCAGCCCACGCTACCACTACGCAGCGCCCTCGCCATCTCGTAAAAGAAACCCTCTTCACAGAAGTGGCCACTGGCGTCGGCCGCGGCCGAAAAGCTCGAGCACTGCTGGCTGCTTCAAGCCGCGGCGAGAATGGAAGGCGCGTTCGAGAGGCCCCGCCGCGCGCACTAAGCCACTTACGCACGCACAAACACGCAGGAACGCGCGGTGACCAGGAACCGCTCGCTGCTGCCGGTCGCTCGACGTGTCATGGAGCGTTAATAATAACACGCACCCTTCGACTGACCTTTTACTGCCGAGCTTCGGCCGCTCCTCCTGCGTTTTTGTACCGCTATACTCGCTCCGGCCCGGAAGAGGCTTTCTGGGCATATAATTTATAAAGGGACAAAAAATCCCCGAAAGAAGGGGGAGAAGACCGTTTTGCCGATAGAAATACAGCCATCTAAGAGAGTGTAAATTGATCTGCTGGGTTGGCCGTGAGTGAGTGAGTGAGTGAGTGAGTGAGTGAGTGAGTGAGTGAGTGAGTGAGTGAGTGAGTGAGTGAGTGAGTGAGTGAGTGAGTGAGTGAGTGAGTGAGTGAGTGAGTGAGTGAGTGGGTAAGCGAGTGAGTGAGTAAGTGAGGAAGCTACCACCTGCAACAGAAAAAAAGTATTTTGTGCCTGCCCTCAGAGCAGCGCTAGTATATAAAACAAATATATTAGTTTTTTCTTGGTAAGATGACACGTCATCACCCCGTTTCAAAGGGGATACCACTTTTACTCACTCACTCACTCACTCACTCAATCAATGATTTAGGGTTTAACGCGCCGGCGCAATGCAGGCGATGAGGCGCTCCGTGGTGGAGGGCTCCGGATTCGTTTGACCACCTGGGGATCTTTCACAAGCGCCGAAATCTCGTAGACGCGGCGTTTCTGCTTTTCGCCTAAACGAGAAAAGCGGCCGCCGCGGCCGGGAATCGAACCCGCGTCCTTGTGCTCAGCAGCACAACGCCTTAGCCAGTGAGCCACCGCGGCGGGTGAGTGAGTGAGTGAGTGAGTGAGTGAGTGAGTGAGTGAGTGAGTGTTGAAGGACGGGGAGAGGCTATTAGTAGTGAGGCTGGATACTGCTTTCCCTGTGGGCTTTCGTACGACGAGAAGTGGGCTGCTTCAGCGCCAAGTGCACGACGCCGAAGTAATATGGTACTTTGGCGTCGTATTACGGTGCTATAAGTGGACTTTATGTGCAACAAGTCTGCGTCTGCCCTAGAGACCCAAAAGGTGACTGAAACGTTTCTTTTCGTGCAATCCCATAGCACCGAGAGAAGACCAGCGGAAGACGAAGAGCCAACGCCTGGCTCACCTCGATCGTCTCTTATTGTGTTAATTTTCTTCTTGCTGGGTTTCAGTTAAATCAGATCTCTGGTTATCTAGTGTTTTGAGCGTCAGAGATGCTCCCCGCGACGGCCGCGGCCTCGGGCTTGCCGCCCTCCACGCCGTGCATCGGTCAACCGCCTGATCAACCACCAGGTCCTGTCATGGAGCCGGAACCTCCGGCCGCCCCGCTCTTCGTAGCCTCGTCAGGCCCATCGCAAGCTACCGTCTTCCGGGTCGTCGCTTCCGCCGGGTCAAGTGAGTCCGATGCTGATACAATGCGATCAACCTCTGCCAGATGACGCAGACGACATGTCTGATATTTTCGACTCATCATCTGCAACAGTCATATACGGAAATGAAACCGTTCTCTCACCTGAGAAGTCAAAGACATTTGAGCCTGTGATTCCTGCAAAGCGCTACCGTGGCTCTAAGCGTGTCTACAGGCCACTTGATGTCAGCACAATCGCAAGTCCCCTGAGGCATGGCGTCGTTGTGGTGATCATGTGGACTCCTCGAAGGATATCACTCGCGACAACCCCATTGCTGTCAAGGAAGGATTAGAGACTCTGGCTCCAGATGGCGTGCTACAAGTACGTCCAAATTATCGCCTCAACCTGCTCGCCATTGACACTCGCAACTCTGATGCCACCGAGCGTCTCCTGAAAATCTCCTCCATTGCTGGCATGAAAGTCCAGGCCTATGAACCACCACCGAGCAATTGCGGAGTGGGCGTGATCAGGGGAGTAGCTAAGGAGCTCTCCGACCCTGAAATCCTTAGTGCGTTACGAGTCAGACCGCCTGTCAAATCCGCCCGGAGACTGGGAAAATGATTAGAGTGTGTGCAGATTGTGTTCGCCACAGAAGCTGTACCAGAGCATGTAGTCATCGGTTACACGCGCTATCGCGTGTATGATTATGTAGAGACACCGATACAATACAAAAACTGCCAGCGATTCGGGCACATGGCGAACATGTGCAAGCTCCCGCTCCGGTGTTGAAGGTGCGGAGGCACTAATGACCGAGAATACTCTTCAGTTGATGATCCTAAATGACAAAACTGCAGCGAAAAGGATGAATCGACGTTTGTTGATTGTTCTGTCGGCCGTGATGAGAAGGCTATTTTCAAAATAAAGGCTATAGAAACAACACTGACTACAAGTCAGCGAAATACGCTCTACTGGAACGCCGTAAGGCTGGGCATAAGGAACACGGGAGAAGGCAAGAGTACACATCTGCGGTTCTCGGGTTCATCAACAATGAGGAGGATTTCCCAGCTCTACCAGTCCTCCATCGTGAATCGCAGCAGAAGAACCCCCCTACAGCAGCTCTGCCAGTACGAACTACCGCAGCAACGGTTGACTCCCCCTCAGAAGATGCCGCCACGCCTGCATTGACAGCCGCGCCTGCTCGGCCATCAGACGAGACTCCGACTCCAGCTGTACGAACTTTGAAGCCCGCTCGTCGAACATCTCTGCGAGAGCACCGTGAGCCAAAGGATCACCAGAGCTCCGGGGGTTTGCATTCCGTGATATCAGCTAGAGGCGGTGCGCTTCTTCCTCGCCCCCCCCCCCTTTCATCACCGGTAGCCGTGGCTATCCCGACACTCTAGGACTATGTTTCACCTCTCCTTATGCAATGGCGTTAGCTGCAACTGCTGGTGCAATCACAGTTCCCAGAGTACAAGAAATTCGAGATAAAGCTACAATCTTACAGTGGAACGCCTGCGGACTCAAGCAGCGCCTTTCGGACTTACGCCAATTTACACGAAAACATCGTTTTCCGGTGATCGCTATTTCTGAATCATGGTTGAGGGAAGACATACGCCTTTCTGGATACACAGTTCTGCGGTCGCTGACTGGCGTAGAAATGCCAAGAGTTTTAATGGCCGCGAGAAATGACCTCACAATAATAGAGCATGCATGGACTTTCACCGGATGCACGGAATGAATACGTGGCAGCCACAGTTCGCGGTGCTGGGTTGTCCTTCACTATAATCGCCGCCTATATTCCACCTCGTGTAGCGCTGGACTTAAATCGCTTATAAGGTATCATCAGTACTACACCAGCCTCGCACATCTTGACCGGTGACTTCAACGCCCATCATCCCATCTGGGGCAGTAGGAGAACGACGGCTAGAGGGAGGCACCTTCTGGACATTGCCCACCGGCAGGGTGCGTGCGTTGTAAATGCTGGAGAGCACACCTTCTATCGGGGAAAGATGTCAAGCGCCCTCGACGTCACTTTTGTTTCGTCACAACTCCTCCCTAGAACGAGCTGGGCAGTGGACATTGAACTGCATGGCAGCGATCATGCGCCGACTTACATTGCAGTGGATGGTCTCTCGGGCTCTCGTACACAGCGTGTGATTCGTTCCTCTGACTGGAAGGCATTTAGAACTGTGGGGGAGGAAGCCGTGAACTCGGTGAGCTCATATGAAGCCTTCGTGGACACGATGTCAAGAGCTCGAAAGTGAAGCAGGAAAGTACTGAGGCTTACGCATAGATACACCACCGCCGACTCGGAGTATGAGAGGCTTCGCGCGGTATCGAAGAGAAGAAAGACGAGCGCGCCGGACACAAGCGCCTGAAGATATCCGTGCGCCAAGACGAGCCCAGAAGGTGATTCGGAGGCATATGAATAAGCTCGCCAAACGGGAGTGGGAATCCTTCTGCTCCAAGCTGGGCCCCCGGAAGCCGCTCTTCAGAATATGACTCTTGCTCCGAAGTTTGCGGACCCCGCAGATTCAACTGCACCCGTTCAAATCCATCTCGCTGAGCACGAACACCAGTGACCTCCAAGTCGCTGACGCCTTCTGCAGGAGAATTACTGCCGCGCCAACAGCTCTTCTTCCGCCACACTCTCCCACCAACGAGGGATGCTCAGGCCCGGTGTACCTAATGGACGAGCCATTCTCTATGGCAGAGTTGCTCGCTGCACTGGCTTCTGTCAAGAAATCCAGCTGCCCAGGCCCGGATGACATCACCTACACAACCCTCTTGCATCTAGGTGAAAAGGGAATAAGTTGCCTCCTGCATGCCTTCAATCTTTCGTGGGAAACTGGTCGTCTAGAGCCAAGGTGGAAACACGTTCGCCTTGTCCCAGTCCTAAAGCCATGGGTAAAGTTCCCACCGCCATCGAGTCTTACCGACCCATATAACGCTCCTGAGTTGTATCGGGAAACCTGCTGCGGTGGCTCAGTGGCTAAGGCGCTGCGCTGCTGACCACAAGGTCGTGGGCTGGATTCCCGGCCCCGGCGGCCGCTTTTCTGATGGAGGCGAGAAGCAAAAACGCCCGTGTGTACGCGATTTCGGCGCACGTTAAAGATCCCCAGGTGGCCAAAATTAATCCGTAGCCCTCCACTACGGCGCGCCTCATCCCCTGCGTTGCGTCGGCGCGTTAAACCCTACAATCAATCAATCAATCAATCAATCAATCAATCAATCAATCAATCAATCAATCAATCAATCAATCAATCAATCAATCAATCAATCAATCAATCAATCAATCAATCAATCAATCAATCAACCAACCAATCAATCGATCAATCAATCAATCAATCAATCAATCAATCAATCAATCAATCAATCAATCAATCAATCAATCAATCAATCAGTTGTGTCGGGAAACTGATGGAAAAGATGGTGCTGCTTCGCTTGGACTGGGATTTGACCATCCGAGATATACACCCGGCACAGATGTCTGGTTTCCGCAAGGGTCGTAGCAGCTTCGACAACGTCATTGCCCTTGCAAATAGCATAAGAGAAGCAAAGTGTCGGCGGAACACTACTGTTGCCGTGTTCCTATGACTGCGTCGAGCACGAAGCCATCCGCTCGGCGCTGAAGTCTTTAGGCATCAGGGGCCGCACGTACGCATAGCTATCGGACTACCTCTCCGATAGGCATGCGTACATGTCTACCGACATGGGCGACTCATCGCTACATCACGTGACCCGAGGTGTTGCCCAGGGTGGGGTGCTGAGCCCTACACTCTCCAACATTGCCATAGTTGGTCTGGAGAAATGCGTGCCACAGTCGGTAGAAATCTCTGTGTACGCCGACGATATGGAGTTCTGGCCGCAATAGGCGAGTGTTACGGTCAAGACTGCAGCGAGCAATTGACTCCATTGCGGCATTTCTGGCAACTAGAGGATTAGTGATTTCAGGGAACAAATGTGCTGCGATAGCCTTTACAAAGCGCGACCTTACGTGCTACGGCCTCACTGTTGGAGGGACCGCAATTCCATACGTCCCGACTCACAAATTATTGGGAGTAACATTTGATAGTAATCTCACCTGTTCGCTTCATGTTCGCCACCTCAAGGACAAGATTACTTCGTTCGCCCGAATATTCCGCTTGCTCTACACCAACACTGGCGGTTGTTCAGTCAATTCTCTTCTACGGGTATAAAAAGCGCTTTGCGTTGACATGATGAGTTACAGCATCCCTGCTTTCATCCATCTATCAAAAGGAAGTGTCAATGCGCTAGAGAGCATGCAAGCACCAGTTGTGCGGGTCTGCATTGGCGTTCCAAAGACAACCTCTACCATCAGAACGCTGACAGAATGCAGGCAGCTCTAACTACTCGCTCTAAGCACGCAGGTGTTGCTTCGTGCGCATCTGCGGATTGTGGCAAGACAGCGGGGCATCCTCTAGCGACAAGCTTGGCCAAAGAAGTGCGTGAATTTCTGACGAAGGTCCATCAAGAGCCTGCTCCTCCTGAGCACCCGCACTGGATGTTCCTGCCCATACCGTTCACAACTACTGTGCCCGGTATCACGGGGAAGGAGCATATTCCGGCTCCCGCGCTCAAGTTCTTTGCCCTGGACTACATTTCGCGGATAGACAGAGACCACACTCATGTGTACACTGACGGGTCGGTGTCATCAGCATCATCCGCTATCGGGGTGTGGATACCATCATCACGTACCACCATCAGTGCGATTCTCAGTCACAGAACGTCAACTAAGGCTACCGAACCTGCAGCTCTGAGGATGGCTTTCGCTCATATCGTCAAGCAACCAGCACGAGAGTGGGCCATCTTCACAGACTCAAGGGCCGCCCTTCAATGTCTAGCGTCTTTTCCAAAAGACCAGCTTGTGTATGGCATACACGCTTTACATCTTCAAGCTCTACAAGCGCACCATCACATTGCAGTTCAGTGGATTCCAGCCCATTGTGGGATAACTAGCAATCTGAAGGCGGTCATTGCTGCATCCGTTGCGCATAAACATCGTGCATCGGCAATAGCTATATCATTTTCCAGGAAAGATGCATCTGTACTTGCATCCAGCGTGGCATGGAACATCCAGCGTGCAGCCTGGGATGACGTATCACGTCATTACGCGCCGCTATCTTTCATCGATCCCAACTGCAAATTCAAAATGTCACCAGGACTCTCCGAGCGGGTAGAAGCAATTCTACATCGCATGCGGTCGAATGTCGCATACACGCGCAATTTCGTCTTTAAGATAAAACAGGCTACGTCGCCACTCTGCCCACACTGTGACGTGCGAGAAACCCTGCAGCACCTGCTCTGTGAATGTGCTCGATTCAGTGCTCAAAGAATGTCCCTCGCAGTGGCTTTGGGACTGCCGCTTTCCGTGGACATGCAGCTAAAGGACGTTTTAGGACCATGGGCTTGTCCCAAACGTGCTTTACGGGCTTCCACAGCTCTGATAGAGTACCTGCAACACACAGGTCTAGACCAGTCGCTGTGAATATCTCGCCGTCTCTGTGCGCATCAAGTTCTTGAACATCATCGCCACCACCTTCATCACGTCATTAACTGGTGTAGCAAGTTAGGCATTTTAGCCCAGCTAACATCGCCAGACTTCATTAAAGATCGCTCCCTCTCTCTCTCTCACACACACCCGCAAAGGTCGCACAGAGGAAGTCCTCTGAGTCCTCTGAGTGTACTTTTGGGTATGCAGGCTGACGTAAATAGTCCACTTGTTTTATGTTAATTGCTTTTCTCAGCGCTAGCTGATGTTACCAGACTCCTTTCAAGGTAATATAAGCACTCTTTGTGACGTTGTGAATGCGCAAAACCTCAGCGTCCAATTGCCAACTATGTCCTTTCACTATCACCATCACTGGGGGTTTGTGAAGTTGCGAAGGCAGCATTACCCGCCATATAGTTTGTTACCCGCGACAACACACCAGTTTCTGGAAACGCAGTGCCTATTCTGTGGACCAGACAAGAGAATAATGTTCAGCTTTATTCTGTCATCCAGACCACAGGGTTATGTTTTGTCTTGAGCTACTGCTGAAAGGGCACTGCTCCTTGGCTTCCGTGGCGCGGAGGTGGAGCATTGGGTTTTGACACTATTGGTTTATCGCATTTGGTTTTGAGGCAAGTGGTCAATAGATTCTGTTTCTTCGTGATGTTGAAGACGCGTTTCTTCGGACAGTTGGTCGGCTGCGACTGGAAAGACTTTTCCCGGAATTTGTTGTGAGCTCTGAGTACATGAGGGGTTCTGAACATTGATTTTTTTAAGGAGGTCGTGTGGTCACATCGTTTTCTTTCAGTGCGTTTTTCTTTGGAGTATTTAAGTGGTGTGCGTTGGAAGAAACTGTACAAAGATATCGTTGAGAATGTCTTTCCAGTGCCTATATACCGCAGAGGGTATAATCTAAGGCCTGAGAGAGATGGACTTAAGCGAGTTAAAATAATGCCGGTCCAGGGTGTAGTGAAATATTTCGTTTTTAAGTTCCATACTGGAACACTGGAAATAAAGACGTGGACGGAGAAAAGGGCCTGGTTTGTGCCATGGGGTGCGCACTCTTTCGTGTTTCGAAAGCCATAAACAATAGAGCATGTGTTCTTGGACTGCTGGGGAGGGGCGTTCTTTTGGAACCTCCTCCAACCAACACTCAAAAAGAATTTGCGTGTGGATGCTTATGATATTAAGTTTCTGAATGTCGAAAACGAGGACGGTGTGCCGTTTGACACAATAATGCTGTGCGGACTGCATAGCATCTGGAGAAACAGGACAGCGGTACGCTACTGCGACCCAGATGTGAAACCCATCCGACAGTACTTCAAAGAGTCAAAAGGTGCTTTTGTACAAATACAAGAACTTCAGTCCCCCGAACCAGAGTGGCTGCCCGCAATTCAAGCATTGTTGGTAACGAAGAAATACTGAAATATACCCGCTGGATCAAGAAGGGCTGCCGTTTTTAGGTGTTCGTATTGAGTGTACACATCATCATTTACATGTGTTTTGTTTATCATCCTGTCAAAGAAGGCAATAAAGAAAAAAATGATGATGATGATGATGTCCTCAAATATTTTGGCACGTACCCACAAGGGTGATTGGCCAGGGCTAAACCGGTTAAAAACGTGGGGACTTCAAAATACTTATTTCCGGAAAGAGGCTGTAAAAGGAAACTTAGTTGTGAATGAAACCCGAATTACCCATTAATCAGCACCGTTTAGCAATTCAAACGACCTGAGGCAGAAAGAAAATTTTGAATGCAATTATATATATCCCTTCTTGCAAACCCCAGCTTTGATGCGCCAATAGATAATATAAGTGTTATCGATAAAGTCAACCCCAATCGCTCAATCGGCGCCTTCAAAAACAGTTGTCTAGCTGTTGAGAAACGGCGACAGTCGAGAAAAAAATGATCGATTGTTTCGGGGACTTGGCACCGCACACATAGTTCTGTAGGTGAAAGTTCTGATCTGAACAGATAGAAATTAAGCCTTGGAACCCTGCAGCGCAGCTCGGTGAAGGTCACCTCACATTGCTGAGAGCCACAAAAATGAACATTCCACCCGAACTTTAAATGTTGGAACTCTTCAAATGATAAAAGTGAATCGGAACGGGTGGCGCCTAAATGCCAATATCGTCTTAGTCTCGCAGATGAAAATAGAGCCATATTAGGAATTCCGAATTAAATGGGAGCTGTGACGGCGAGATTAGCTAAATGGTCCGCTTGCTCGTTGCCCCTGATGTCCGTATGGCCAGGGACCCAGGACAAGCGTACCTCCTTCACGTGCCTGGGAACAAAAAATAATAGTGTGCGGTACAATGGAGATTCCGAAGAGGAAGTTAACGCCGATATAACTGCCATCGAATCAGATAATATGATGATTTTTGATACATGCTGCGGTACTTTGCACAGAGCGAGAGCTATTGCTAAAAATTCGGCCATAAAAATGGGTGTGAAATCCGGGATTCGCAGCGAATAACTCCAGTCTAAAGATTGTGAAAAAATACCATTTCCAGCTTTCTCGCCATTTTGAGATGCATCAGTATAAATCACAGACGAAGCAGGATACTTGGATAAATATTCATTTAAAATAGCGGCTAATAGCGAGCGTGGTAAAAGTTTTGCAGCGGAAGGGAAGGGGTTTTGAAAGTAAAACTCAGTTTCTCGCTCGATTGTGGATACCGGAATGACCTCATATAGCTTAACAGAAATACAATCCAGGCATGATTGAACGAATAGCACTTGGGGGGAGATACGTTTAGGCCACGGAGATGTAAAAAATATACTCGGCTCACAAATAAATACAGGCTTGGCAGTCCCAGAGGGGGCTTCGTACATGCGGAGGTAAGTTTGCACCGTCAGCAAGAGAAAACGGACCCTAAGTTCAGGAACGCGTGACTCTAAGTACAGAACTCGGTTCGAAACGAACCGGGGAAGGCCAAGACAAAATCGAAGAATACGCCTCTCCAACAGGTATAACGGACGCAGTTTGAAGATAGGACAACTGCAAAACAAGAATGCGAACGACCTTGGTTGGAGTCGCAGCAGTTATGTAGCTTTTTTTTCTTTTTTGTTGTAACCTTTTCTCTTAAGTCAATTCTATGCATTACTTATCTAAATAAGTGTGGATTGGTTTCTTCTAGATCACTTTGGGTGAATAAGAACCAACTATACCGTAGTACGGTCCACAGAATAAACCTGAACATTTCCCTGTGGTCTGGTCCACAGAATAATGCTGCACATTATCCTGTGTTCGCGGTCATCATCCTCCACTGGTTCACAGAATAGCCACTGCGTTTTGGGAAATAAAAACTGGTTATGATGATGGTAATCATCATAAAATTTTCGCTTCCTCTTCTTCCAGGCGTAGACATCCTCCTAATCCACTGTTCCTGTTCCCCAGTTAGGCAATCCGTTTTAAGTGCGAATGCACTTCTTAAGCGAGCCTGACGCGTCCGCCGCCGTCCGCATTCCGCCGCCGTCCGCATAGCAACAGCTGCGGGTGCGCGCGCTCCTCGTCTTCCTTGGCAACGGGGGGAGATGGGCGCGCGCTGCCTGGCCGCTGACATGGCACATACCCACGTGGGGGATTGGCCAGGAATCTCCTCGTCTTCCTTGGCAACGGGGGGAGATGGGCGCGCGCTGCCTGGCCGCTGACATGGCACATACCCACGTGGGGGATTGGCCAGGAATCGGGCGTGAGAAGGGCTAATGCACCCGCTTAAAGGAGTACTGACACGAAATTTAAAAGCTGAGATCCGCTCTAGCAATCAAGTACAACGACAACACAAATAGGTGTCTGTGCATGGCACATACCCACGTGGGGGATTGGCCAGGAATCGGGTGTGAGAAGGGCTAATGCACCCGCTTAAAGGAGTACTGACACGAAATTTCAAAGCTGAGATCCGCTCTAGCAATCAAGTACAACGACAACACAAATAGGTGTCTGTGAATAAATGCATCTTTCTTTCTTTGTAGTTGTGTGTGTGTGTGTGATCTCTCTTTCGCGAACATTACCGAACCGCGCAAATTCAACTCCTGCATTCACACTTTCACATTCTTCCCCTCGGGGAAATGCGGGGAACTTTTTGAAACAAGGTTTATTTAATTCAATTTTCCCGCGTTCGTCTCGCGCCATCTGTTGGGACTGAATGTCTTTTCTGGATTTGGTTTTGTTGCGCTTGGAGCAGCTCGAGTCGACCTTAGTTTTGGGTTTGCTTTTATCCAGCCTCTTTCACAGGCTCCTCTTTTTTTTATTACGCAAGTACGCCCTTTGGCATAAACTAGATGTAGTCCAGCAGTCCCGTCTCCACAATGAAGTCGAGGAGGGGCCGGTATTGGGGACCGTGCGTCCAGATTGTTCTTTTGCATTTGCAGTCGCGAAAACATATTCAAAGTGTGTTTTTATCATAACAACGCTGGTGCCCTCGTTTGAGTATGTGGGAAAACCGCGCCTCGGCTTCTAGTGGCGCCCGAGGAGGGACACGAAAAAAACCATAGAGTTTCATACTATACTCGGTGACAACTTAAGAACGGCACCGGGAGTTGCCGCTGTGCCTTATCACCGTAGCCGGATGTTTCTCCGCGCTGCGCAAGTAGGGCGTTACTTGGAATATTTTTAACATGGCGTGAGCCGTTGCCGTGATTTTTTGGGCTTAATATGCTTATAAACGACTCCAGTGACGACAAACAAACTGCGCGAGACAAGGCAGACGATATAACGCATTCATAGCAAACCCCTTTCAAAACGCGCGCGCACTGACGTCACGGGTCCGGCGCTTTGGCGGAGTGATACACTACATGAGGTGGTGCCGTTTTTGAGTTGTAACCGAGTATAATAGGGAAATCCGGCGCGACTGTCTAGGGGAGCCGCGCTTCAGAGAGCGTTCCGTCATGTACCGGGCGGACACGTTCCACTTGTTTTTGGCATGGCTCATGAACAGGCTGGAAAGTTGCCTCTGGATGCAAAAAAAAAACAAAAAAACAAAAAAACAATATCTCTGTAAAACATTATTCAAATTTGTTTTGTTATTATAAAATTGAAGCTCCAAAAAGATTTCGTTGTCAGTGACTATTTACGAGCTTCATGCAAGATATAAACAAGAGAGAAATGTCAACCTTTTTTGTGAATTTTGGCTTCGATACAAAAAAGAAGTTATGTGGCTAGCCAAGCCAAGTCGGCGAGGAACGTCGCAAGCTGCAATGGCGGCCCCTAAGACGGCCCGCGATTGCAGCGCCAATTTTCATTCTAATATATATTAGTCTGAAACTATGGCAAAACCTGGCACCATGAAAGCTAGCGTCTTGTTCTTTCAAGTTCTCAAAGTACAAAAATCCCAGCACGCGCTGCGTGCTGCATATACGTCGGTATTTCGTCGTCCTCTTCCTTGCGTGGCTCATCGGAACCACGTGACATTTCCACGGGAGATTCAAACAGGATTTACCACAGGGTACTTACGTTTTGCCTCAAACATGCTTAAGAAAGCTCCTTTGCGCTGAACAATACTGACACGTACGAGAAATGCCAGCTTCTCAACTAGTTTGGAACGGTCGTGCTCATATATCCTTCGTGCTCAAGTATTTTTTGACAGGATTTTAGTTTTTCGAGCCGTACGCCATTTTGTGTGCCATCAATCTGCCATTTTGTTTGCCCCATCGCCGGGTATTCGACTTACCGTGTGATGTAATGTTTTTGCATTAATAAGCGCGACAGCACGGCCCTGATGTCATATAACACCGCATTCACACAAGGTAGCAAATAAAGCTCACGCTAAGAAGGCTGCGGAGAATGGCCACGTATTAGGCTAAACCATTCGAAGCTTGGCACAGGTGCCGCACTCCGTGATCCCAAATAAGAGACACTGGAGCAACTTGGATTACCCCTTTCTTACCCCAGAGTGCTTATTCGCCTGTATTGTAAAAGTTCTTTTCCACCCCTGACATCGCTACGTCCTTTACATGAAGCTTTGATGATACCACGCTCCATCGATGCGACGCATCTTGAGGAATTAATCCTTTCAGCCATGATTTCTTTATTTCGAGAAAAAGTATGTTTTCTGTTTTGTCCCTAAATTTTAGGTTCCCATAAGCTCACAAACAAAAAGTAGCGCTGGTAGTCCAAGTATTGGCTGATTTAGTAACGAGTCAATTAATTAAAAAATGTGAGAATTAAAAATTTTACGTTGAGCAGAAACGTTTGCTTTGCCTGTTTTCCTAGACGTTATGACCACATTATCCTACACACAAAATATGGGATTCTCGGTGCACGTATTTATAGATTTACAAGCTTGGTAATAAAACTAGGGCCTCAATTTTTTAGCGTGAACGTCGGAAATGTGTCTTCACTGGAGCTTCTTCTTCTTTGTAGAGTCCTGCTCCCATTAAGCGCAACAATGGTGACGTCTATCACAATAGGCATCATTGAAGAACAATCCCCCGAAAACTAGCAGTTTTGGTTTCGTTGTTTATGCGCTAGAGGAACTCTTAAGTGAGGGCGTCAATCGACACCACCTGGGCCTAAAGGGTTAACGTAATTTAGGATTCGTCGCTCCGTACCCTGGCGTGTCACGCAGCGACAACTGCGGACACGGTCGCCAGCCGTATTAGGCGTGTCCTCAAATAACGTCATCATAGCAATAGGCCTTTACCACCGTGATTAATGCCGGCGCCGGCATTGGGACACCTCACTATACTCGGGCTCATGTACGGAATCCCTCTTCTGAAGGGATGTACCCGGATGTCAACGCGCGCGCGCGTTTTGAAAGGAGATTGTTTTGAATGCGTGACATCGTCTGCACTTTCTCACGTAGTTTGTTTGTCGTCGCTGCAGTAGTTTATAAGCATATTAAGCCCAAAAAATCACGACAACGGCTCCTGCCATGATCAAAATATCCTCAGTAAGGCACTACTTTTGCCGCGCGTATTAATATCCAGCTGCGGTGATGAGGCACAGCGGCAACTTCCGTTGCCGTTCTTCTATACCCGAGTATAAAAACCAGCAAAATTTACGCTGGGTTTCCGATAACCAAAGAAGGCGTATAATATCAACAGAAACAAACTAAAATGTGTCATTATTAGATATTATACTGACGAAATAGCGTGTAATTACACAGTTTCAGATTACCTTTCGAGTTTCGCGCGGCTCGGTCACCGCTGCCAGCTTCATCTGTGAAACAATGGGGGGCGCCAGGCGGCCAAGCGCGGCGCTTTGACACACTGAAACTTGCACCCTTGCGCTCTCGCACCTCCCGCACCAACTCAGCAACGCTCCGTAGCCGCACGCACTCGCTGACGCATCTTAGACCACACAAGCGTAAATGTCTCGTCCTTTTTAATCGCCGTGAAAATGCTTTGACTCACGTTTTGCCGCAGCGGAAGGGTTTAACTTTCGGGGCATTGAGTGAAACCGTTTGGCGCGAAATTTAAACGCATACTTCCACTCATCCATAGCTGGACACGTCTTCCTGTTGAAAAAAGAACAGGAACCTATTTGCGAGCACTGCGGAGAACCTCTTACTGTACTACATATCCTAATAAGTTGTCAATACCTAGAAGCGGCCCGCATTAGACATTTTAGAGCTTTATACACCTTTTGTATACCCTTACACCCAATGCTTTTACTTGGTGATGAACCAATGGTACCTTTGACTAACGTTTTTGAATTTTTCAGAGACACTGGCTTTTTACACCAGTTTTAGCTACTTCATCTCACGGAACTGTTTCTAAAAATAATCATTTCTATATATACGATACTTTGGGCAAAACTTTTAATTTACATTGATATCTTCTTACCTTCATCATCATAGCTGGACACGTGCCTTCCTTACCTTTTGCACCCGTGGCCCGTACTGGCATATGGTTGGGGATGACATAGCGTAAAAATGTGCACATATGCGTGACTGCTAACGCGATTGAAACTTGCATGGGATGCAATGAACGAATGCAGTTATTCATGCTTATGTGTGTGACTGCTAACATGATTAAAACTTACCTTTGGATGCAATGAAAGAAAGCAGTTATTCGTGCTTGCGTAATGTGATGTGTTTGCGTTTACACCTACTATAGTATTCCTAAAGGGAAGGTGGTGTGACGATACGTAGGGATGAAAGCGGTGAAAGGTTGAATATATACTGCACAGCACCGTCTTATAACGAAATCTCTTTATTCGAGTTTTCGCTATACTTCAAATTTTTTGTGGTTCCATCCCCAGGCATGATAAGTAATTAATCCCGCTTTCAACGAAGTATTGCTTATAACGAAGTCAGCTTTATACCCTGACGAATCCGGTATAACGATGGTTTAATGCACAAGAAACGCTTGTTTTTAAGCGTACGCGAGGGGCTATATGAAACCATCGACTTCTTTTAATGCTTCCAAGACAAAGCACAGTTTGAGCTTCGAAACATTTTTATTTGACAACAGCGAATATTTTCCAAGAAATTGGAACAACACGTCTTTCTGCATGTTCATATGCGGCATCTGTATATAGTAGATGTATATATATATATATCCATGTATAGATATATGTATATATATATATATATTTATATATATAATATACACTATACCGGTACGATGTGGAACGAACGCCGTCTCACCACTATAGAAATATATGTCAACAAATGGGACAGACCCATAGAAAATATATATTATATATTACTCTCTGCGGTTGCGTCGTGCCAACGACGTTGTCTCGTGTTTCTAGTCGTTTCAAGTATTTTGTTGGTTTTTTTTCGTGTTTTTTTCTTTTCGTATCTCGTTTCTACTGTCGCTTTGTGAAGTGAGTAAAACAGGGGTGACATGTGTTCATTTCTTTTGTGAACGCGTAATAAAATGCATATGTATAAAAACAAACAAGAGAAAAACAACACGAAAAAAGCACATCCACACACACGCACCGTAAAGCACACCCGTACACGAGAACGAAGAGAGATAACAACACATCAACTTGTACACAGATTCTCGTTTAAGGCCAAAGGAATCGAGAAGACCAAGACGGCAGACATTTCTTGCTTCCTCAAAAGCTCGCACCTCCTCTGACATGTACAGAAACAGGCGCTGTTTAGGGGGCTGGGCAGGTAAGGGGCGCCATCTGATGGGAGCGTCCGCAACTAGCGAACAAAAGTGTCGTTTGCGGTCATAGTTTTGGCTACGGTTTATCCACGAATAACCTTTTTTTTAGGTCGCGTCCTCGACTGAAAGTTTAGGCAAGCTTCTTTGCCACGTACAGAGCAACACAAGAGTCTCCGGCAACCTTAATGCGCACACAGATACAATTCACATGTGGCCCGAGCAGTGCACTGCGCATCTGTCTTTCCATACTCGGAACTGGCTGAAACAAACCAACGACAACGTCGAGCGCATAAACACAATGGAAAAAAGACGCTCAATTTTTCCGCGCGGCTACAAGTGCAGCGAATGCGTTGTTCGATTGTTGTTGAAAGCCACTTTCTTTTTGCGTGTGCGTGTGCACAGTGCTAAACACGTCTGCGTTAGGCCTAGTTCTCTATCATCACAGGCCGGGACTACGCTCAAGTGACGCTGCCGCACTCAACGCACTTCACCCCTCTCAGACTACGCACGCAGACGATGCATACAAAATTTTCAGACGACAACTTCTTGCAGCAGAGTATAATTTGTTTCCCCTCTGACACAAAAGAAAAAGCGGTAATGATGATTGGGGTTATTCAGCGAGACTCAGTTTTCTGAAACCAGCCGGGCTAAAATACAGCTATACACCAGCTTCCTCCATTTTGGAAGTCGTAGGCCGCGGTCGGGAAGTCCAGCGGATTAACTGCGCTTGACGTAACTATAAGAACTGGCTTCGAGTATACACGGAGCAAGGTGCCGGCGGACCACACCAGACGGCGTTCCATCGGCAGGTTTAAAATTTCTGTGACCTTTGGATTTGTCATCTGATTCGTCGAAGACAGTGCAGGAACTATCAAAGAATCTTGCGGGAAATATACCGCAGACCGTGGTCCGGTTGTGGTTCTAAGAATGGACATGTAGTGAGCGTTGTTATCGGCTGCTGTGAGCCCGTGAAAATGCTGTTGTCACGCCCCAATCGTGGCGTTTCTGCAGTTGTGTTTCTTCTTTCACGAAGATACGCGGTCCTCACCGGATTTGTGAATAGCGGATTGTCCGAAGCAAAGGAAGAAAAACAGCAGCTAAATCGTTTTATTGTAGGGTAAGATAACAAATATGGCACATCGTTGACGATTCTGAGAGGGAAATTTCGGTACTCCACGCTGGACACAACTTCCAAAGATAAACCTGCACTGGGAACCACTGGAAAAGACTGGGAAACGCTGGGAAATTTACTCCACGGCGAGCTTTTGGCACAAAGGACGCGGTTTTAAATCGCGAGAATGCGAACCGGTCAAATAGTATCGCAGCGGAGCGCACCCTTCCAAGCTAAGTAAGACATGCGGGAGGGGTAACGAGGTACTAAACGACAGAGCACGATGAAATGTGGCGTTACTCCATTATGCGCAATAGAAAAAGGAAACATTTCCAGATTTCCTTCCAAAGTAACCTAGCGGGAATAACATTCACAAAATACTACTTCAGTAAAAAAAGTGCAACGTTTCGAATTAAAGGAGCCATGAAGAGAAAATACAACTTCGTTTAATTTGAAAGAACTAGGATACAGTATCTCACTCAGCTCCATTGCAGCCCCAAAAGATGCGTTTTTAACGAAAAAAAAGCAAGAAGTATTTAATAACTTTCAAATTTTGCGCCACAGTGACGTGTTATGAGCGAGACTGACGTCATACGGGCCAACAATAAAACATAATTTTCAGTCCGTTAACTGCACGTTAGCATTCAAGTGATGCGGTAAAATGGAACTAGAGGCCCCATTACAGACGTCCAGTCATGTGTCGTCGCGACAGGTCGGTTAGGGGGGCGCCAATTGCACAAACAAGGTTCCGTGACGTCATAGAAAAGTTGCGGGAAATTGGCTAGGGGGTCGCCACGGCTTCACACGTTTTCGTTAATATCTCCGTTATTTTTTCGAAGATTGCGATGATATTGGTATCATTGTTATCGGGACTAAGCAGTCTTTCTAATAAACCCAACTTGTATTTTCTCTTCATGGCTCCTTTAAGCATGAAATGAATAAGGAATCCACTAAAGCTAAAAAAGGCATCACTGAAATTTCTTAGTTTGACCATTTTCTCAGTAAAAAAAAAAGTAAAACGAATGTGCACCAGTCTATAATAAGGCTAAGAAACGAGGCATGTTACATACTCAAGTGCGGTGTTTCGAAATGTCGGTAAAATTTCCAAACCACGTAAATTTTCTTCTATGTTAAATAGCCATACAAAGCACGAGCTAAAATAAAAATTCCTCCTAGTGACACTTCCCAATTCATAGTTCAAACAGATAATATAAATAAAAGCGACGTGTTGCGCAGTTGTACAATCACGAAAAAACGGAAAAACGAGGGACAGTAATTGTAGCACCGGAAAAAATAAAACTATAAAAAAAAACCGTGAAGATCAAGCCAATGTCGCGGTGATGCAGACGTGTCTGAGAAAGAACAAAACGAATAAAACGGCACAGACAGGAGTCAATGAACCTTTGCGCTTGGAGCGAACGCCGCCCGCCTCATTCTACTCGTCAGACACAAATGACAGAAAACACATGTGTCCCATCGCGAACAAAAACCCTCCTCCCGCTTAACCTAACATTCCGTTGGAACGAACAAGGGCGCGCAGGTGTTTCCGCTATAAGAGTGCCTCCAAAGAAAGAACACGGCAAAAAGTGATCCTCTCCGACATTAACATACCGGGGAGTACGGTTCAAAGATTCTCCCCTGCGAAGCCGCAGTGTACTGCATCAAGCTGACGGCGTCATCTAACCTAGCTAGAACAGACAACACAAGGATTTGGTTAGCCCACCGACCAGTTTGGGTGAATTGGGGCTAGCTGATTTTAGCCAAACATTTGGTCACGTTCGCTGAACGCATTGCAAATAGAGCGTGGATATGGGCGGACATCTTGCAGAGGGAAACAGGTTGTATAAAACTGCCGGATTTTGAAAAAAATAGACTCTTAATAAATCAAGAAAGTTAAGAAAACCGCCTAGTAGAGAGATTGAGCTTGAGTCACACCACTGATGACGTGGGAGACATCAGTGAACTGTCGTTAAAAAAGCGCTGCCAATAAACATCGCAGTTCGATAGCTTCAATAATTTTTCAGCTTTTGGCACGTTTTGCTTGTTGACCAGCCCCGAGATCCTTAAGGAAAAGAAATCGGCCGACTGAACATTCCAAGTAAACTGGTGATGGAACGAGTTTCGACACAGCGAGTCAAGAGCCCGGGTTTCGTCGCAACAGGAGAGCATGGAGATGGGAGAATTGCACAAAACCGTTCGGCGCGAAATTCAGACGCACATTTTTTTCTGAACGGCAGTTAAATGCAGCAATTAGCCATCAGAAAATTAACATGACCCCGGACATGCATGCGTCCACAATGAAGTATTATGCAAGCACAGCTTTTTGCTTCAAGTTTCATTTAGCGGCAACTACGCGGTACGGGAAGCTAAATTCGAGCGAAGTAGCAGCTTTCATCGTGGAAATGACGTTTTGGATGTTCAGCTTTATAGCGAACAACACTGCTTCTTTTAGAGAATGCATTGCATTTAATTAAAAAAACTGCAAAGATGTACCCCCCCTTCCCCCCCCCGTTCCCACCCAGCTGGCCAAAACGTACGAGCGTACACCCGCCGATAAACATCACAACGAAAGTTGGGAAAGCGTTGGAATGGAAACCATAAAACGCCCAAGTTCACGCAGCCAGAGAGGAAAAAAAACGCATTGTATAGCTTTCAGAGCAAAGAAACCTTTCATTGTTCTATGAGAAACTTGAGTCGAGCCGCTGCGGACGTGAATCTGAGACAATGCTTTGCACGTGAAGAAGTGGCATGACGTAGCATATCGGTTATGTAGCGCTGGTATTTTTTTGTAGGCTATAGCGGTGTCGAGTGAGCACACGAGTGAAAGCTTAATACGGAACATTTCTTTTGTCTTGTACGCAAAGACCACAGCCGGAATCCCCCAGGGTGCAACACTGCTCCCGATGCTATTAGTGTTGTCATCTATGTTTGTTTCGTTGATTGCTACCGAGGAAAAGGATGGCAGACAAATATTGGTGTAATACAAACGTCAAATTCTTCGAAAACAGAAGTTCTTACAGGTTTTTTAACAAGTTTTGACATGAAACACTTTGAATATCGATCCACGGATGAGTTGAGTAAAATGTATTCAATGACTGCGCGTAAATTTTGACATTTTGCTCCGTGAAAACAGCCGCCCTTGCCTGCAGGAAAAACCTCCAAACAGCGACGCGTAACAACTATGAATGCCGGAAAAGACAATTTCAAACGGGATGCCGCAACTCTACTAACGGCATTGTTGCTGCACACGAAAAACCGAAGCTCGGAGCACCATAACAGACCTGAATATGTACGTTTACTCTACGCAAAGCAGTTCATTTACCCAAGCGCCGACAAGCAGACACTGCGTTTGAATCCAGCGTAACGACACATTACGTAACCCGAACGTCGACACCTGACGACACACAAAGTACCGCTCCATCACGACAACTACCCGGTGACGTCAATGACGAAGCGCGTAGTTTAAAACTGTTACACAACATCAGCGTGAGCCTAATGATGCACGTTATCAGGTTTGAGCCATAACAAAAACAGTGTGACAGAGAGGTGCATGCGAACGAGGGTAGTTAGAGGCTATGCACAAGAAGACGTGACGTCACTGAACACGCACACGTTGACGTCGTTTTAACGAGCGCGGGCTATACAGCACGTTTACGACGCGTAAAGACAGTTTCTGCGTTCATACCTTCTTAAAGGGCTTACGTCAGCGCCGACACAGCAATCACTGCCCCTCGATGCTGATACGGACAGTCTGAAATTTGCCCCCTGGTAATTCGTAAGCTGCCGCCCCAGCTTCTTCAATGCTCTGATTCCGTCCTGTAAATGCTAAGGTCACTCAGCAAGAGATTCCTGTCTTCAGCAAACCTTGTGTCTACAACCATACATGGGTGTAATTACCGGAGGGCCGGTTTCATTTGCTCGAGATTGTTTCTACCGAAAAAGTTCGTGCATAAATCCTTATGATAGCTCTGTCTCAATAGATATGTCTTCGAGTCCACCGGGACTTCGAGGGCTTTGCACAACACACAGTTCAACGTCAATCCTTCCTTAGGCGTAGTGTGAGGATGGAAGTATGAAAGAAGCAAGTATATACAGATATCTTTTGGCACTCACGAATAGATTGATGTCTTGCAGTCTCGAAAGGGACTTTTGTAGGTAATTTGTGCCCTTTCGATCACCAAGTCTCCACCTTACTACACTAAGAAACCACGGTACGTCGGAAGGTGGTCATCAAGACTAATCTTACAGGTCCTTGTGCACGGAAGTGTTTAGCGCCGGACAACCGCTTGTCGCAAAAAGTTGGTGACTCTGACAAAATGCGCGCTAGACTGGTCGACTGAAACAATAACTAATCCCAAGAATAGTACAACGGCACAAGAAGACGTGTGGACCCTATCTTCCTCTCCACTGAATGATATGCTGCGAAAAGATATCGGTAAGTCATTTTCTGAGAATTCGCCCCTTATGTGATATACTAAACCACGCAGTTCAAAGTTACACAACAGGGTGTTAGCCAGAACTTCGCTCAAGTCCCCGAAATACCCCCTGTAGAGACCGATGAGGAGGACCGAAAAGCGGTCGCCACCGCGGATATTTCAGCCTAACAAGCTTTGAGGGTTCCATTTTTCCTTCGACCTCTATCTCAGACGTGCCAGAGGCGAGATTCACGAATATAGTCAAATTCACAGAAAACTTCGAGATCGAAATTGGAGCTGCGATATGTTCACTAAGCTCGTAAAAAAATTGATGCTTAATTCATAAGCGAAGTAGATTATTTATTTCGTGTATGGTTTTAGACGCCAAATGCTTTCGCGAATTTTCAAATGTACAGTCATGGAGAAATGAAACGCGAACACCAAAGCATGAACCAGAACACGCAGAATATCAATTGTGGAGGTCAAATAACGGCTCGCTAGTGGTGTATTCGGAAATATACATTTCCAAACTTTGTTAGTGTAATAAAGCCACGCGGCAAGTTTACCTACACGGAGCCCGTATTGGTCCATATGGAGATGTCATCTGAGTACATGAAGTGATGTACGTCTTCCACCTGTTTTAGAGCCCTGCGAATCTTAACGGTTGAACAGGGTGGCAGATAGAACTGCCCCCTGTGGTATGCCTCGTTGCGTGGGAGAACGGTGATGTCTCATGTTCACCTATGAAAACTACGATAGATCGTCCTCGTAAGAAATACCCGACTTAGTTGTACACGCTTGGTGCACAGTTTCTGGCGGCTAACTCCTCTAATGTGGCGTCGTGGTCCACGCAAGCAAATGCCTTCTTAGGGTCGGCAGCGAGTATGATCTTGAGTTTGGTCTAAGCTCTCTCTCTCTCTCGCTATTTGTGCGTCGTGGTTCATAATTTCTTGTTGGCGTTTCATTTGTTCATGACTGTACACAATGGAGTCTTATTCGAGGGTCTGGACGGTGCTCTAGTTCGACACCAGATGGCATTCCACGACCGGTTTGTTTCAAAGAACGACTCGGCAGATTACCACATTACGATGCTCGAAATAAAGTTTATTCTCTCTATCTCTTTCGACAAATTTTTGCCCCAGACTGACGATAGAACTCGCTGTACCTAGCTAGAAATGGGCACAATGCTTCTTTAAAGTAGCTACTGTGGCAACACCAGCACCAAATATCATACCAGTTCCCTAATCGATCAGGCTGTTCAATAAGCGGCAGGAGTGGTGAACCCAATAGCGGACGACGGACATGCAGACAGGCATGCGTAGTAAAAATATAAATATATGGTTAATTTCGCATTAATTTAGCTGCGTGTTCACTCTGCACGGGATTATCCAAATAAGCAGTGGATTGACTGACGCTGGGAGCATGCGCGGACTACGGCTGAAAAATTGTGCACACGTTTGTGCTATTCAGGCGAGCCAGACGGAAACCGGCAAAGCGATTTAGGAACGCCAGAAAAGCTGATTGGTCATGATTGGTCGTGATTGGTCATTCGATCAACGGTTATACAGTTCAACATTAAGTGCCGGGAGTCACCCAGGCGCAAACCGACAAAGCGGTCGAGTACGCCAAGAAATACGATTGGTTATTCGATTGACAGCTATCCAGTTGAACCTTGACTGAACGAACTCACCAGGGCCTGCAAATAATTTCGTTAAATCTGGAACTTCGTGAAATTGGGAAAGTAACAAAACTTGAGCTTACGGACAACTGCGGGCGGGGACTTCATCTTTGTTCGTTCATTCGGGACATCGTAAAATGGGGTTTTCGTAAAATCGAGGTTCAACCCTTGGCACATCATCCTAAATCTACTCTCTCTGCCAAGAAAGTTTCGCTACTTTTCTGCACAAGGGTCATGAAAAAACTATCGCCTTGCGGTTATACCGAAGTCAGGCTGGTCTACTTATAATTTGTAACGCATATAATCTGTGGTCCCGACAACGAGATAGAGAGATACGATTGCCTTCATTCCCAAAAATGATACGAATACACGCGTGTGATTGACATGCTGCGTTGAGAAGTACGGGACGCAGTCAAAAAATAAAATTCCAGAAACAACAGCCAAGCGTAGACCACAGGTTTTGGCTCTCCGATTCAGACACGTATAGATTTCCCTCCGTCAGGGCGTTCCTTGCGCACCAAAACGCGCATTCAAAGCGGGGTCCACCTTCCCAACTGCTCACAAAACCCTTCTTCAGATCTCGAGAGGAGCCCGACATGACAAATGCCAAGCGGGAACGATAATGCATTCGCGTCACGAGTTGTGCTCCAGAACCGCTCCTTCAACGCCTCCGCAATTATTACAGGAACGATCCGTTTCGCGGGGCAGTCAATCGTTTCCGCACGTCCGCTCCTCCGCAACAAACGACCCGTCAACTTCTACTCCCTATCGAACGCCTGACCACAGCGCTCAATAATTCAACGCGCTAATGCCGCGAAACTGTCTCCAGCGCCATTCGTTTGATGGTAGGCCGAAGAACGATTGGTACTTGGAAGTCTCCGACTGCCTCTGGCTGCCTACATTTTTTTGTGTGTGTGTATGTGTGGAACAAGAAAAAACGGTCTTCGTTGATCTCTCACGCCCTGTTTTGTCAGTGCCGCGTTCGCCGGAACAACGCGGCTCTATCGTCTCTCTCTCGTGCGTCCTCCGTGCCCTCTTCGTTGTCGATCGAGTCTACACAGACATCCATTCTCTTTACTCAAACCTGTCTCGCTGAAAATTGCATTGCTCTTGCATTCACGGAACGTTTCCCGCATACGCCTCTCTCTCTGAGAGGAGGGGTGAACACGCTGCGTTCAATAAGCCGGAGATGTGCAGCGCGCGGACTATTTCAGACGGAGCTGTAATGACGCGAGTACTTTTAGGAAAATGAAAACCAGCGGGATCTCAACGTTGTCCGATCGAAATTGACGCTGTCGGCCCGGACAGCACAGAAACAGGGAAATGGGTATTGATAATAAAGACAGATTGGTTAGGTCTTGACCATGCCTTAAATATTCTCCATATTCTCCAAATGTTCTCCTTTCCCTATTGCGAACAAAGGTTGAGTTTGCGAATCTTCGGCTGACGAAAAGGACGAGAATGTTAGTGACGGGGGAGAGAGGGAGAAGGGAAGAATTGAAGTAAAGCAACAAACTCTTCTAGCCGGAATAACCAGTTCCAGTATGACACTTCTATAACTTAGTCTTTAAAGAGGTCCTAGGCGATTACACGTGTACGGGAAGCGGTTCAGATACGCCGTACACTGAAAACGGTTTTGCATTTTGCTCGAATGTTGTAATGGTTAGGTTGTGGCAGATTGGCTTTCACGCGGTGCCACGCCAGCAAGAACTACCTATCGGCCTGTAACTAACACCCGAGTCGGAAGACAGGCTCTCAAAACCCTGGACACGTTGCCACCGCAACACATCGTCCGATTCCCGCTTCTTGCTGTTACTGCCAATCACTTACTAGTGTGTTTAACCAATCATTGCCAGGGAGAGCGCAGTGTAAAATCTGCACGCATCTGTAATCCTTCAAGCTTTCTACCGGCGCCTACAATGATCACCCGTTACACTGATGACAAGACTTCGCCTGGAGGACCAGTCATTTCTGGTATCCCGGGCTGCGAAGACCGGCTGACACATGGCTCCCTGGAATAAGGATCGACGCCTGCACCTAAATCTCAGTAGACGGTGTCTCTATCTTTCTCTCTCGAATGGCTTATCATGGCAGCAGCCAAAGCCGCCCTCACTTTACTGTTAAGAGCTCTTCGTCTTAATGAAATGGTAAACGCATGTGTAACTCGTCCTATTTCTCATCGCTATTCCTCGGGTGAAGGCATCCCCACGACAGAGCTTATCCCGAACAAGCAAACAACAACAACAACAACAAAAAAAGAGCCCAACGTTTCGAAACAACCAATGACGGAAATCATCACCTGGAGTAATAAATAGCCCGGCTACCATTGTCAAGCGTATCCAGCCCATCCGATGAGCGTAAAACTGCACTACTGTCTCAAGAACCATTACCGCCATCTAATCCAATAACAAAATTTTTATTCAACAAGACCGCGCAGTTCCACGGAAACTGCATTGAAATAAGGAAGTTTGAAGAACCACGAGCATCGTTCTATGAGATTGACTCTACAAACGCACATTTCCGTCTTAGAGGTACAAGGTCTACCTGTGTGTGTACTGCGTTCCACAGGGTATCACGGTGAAACACGACAGGGAACTCTGGAACGCATGGAAGTGTCCGTACCAAGGTGAAGAACCATGCGCTCATTTTGCTCTAAAGACTTCCTTCCCGAATTTCTCAACATTCACTTATGGACATTACCACTGGTGATAAACGAGGGTAGGGCAACCTTCCAGGTCGCCGGTGAAGTTCTCCCCGCCATACTCATCATCGAGACTCCCGACTACCGGAAGCGGCCAGGAGATTTCACCTAGGGTTTCCCTGCCGCTGTCTATCCCGGGTTCAAGAAGGCGCTACACAAGCAGTCATTAACTTTCTTCCGACACAGTTTAGCGGTCGGGCGAGACGGTACGACACGAGCGGAAATTTGGAGCGGATACAACGGCGATACTGAGCAAGGTCGACTCCGAGACTTGAAACGACGGCTACACACACAGCAGCACAACTAGAACACGGTACACAAGGTGCTCTTCAGCGCATATGCTCCTCCTGGCGGGATTATTGTACAGGCAATTAGGCTTAGCAGGTACGTTCATCAGGCAGTAACCAAGGGTGTGGCGGGGAGGTGGGAGCGAGCTTTGAAACCGTTCCGTCCAGCTTAGGCTGGTGAGACTTACGACTGGAAGATACGCATGCCATCGACGCCAGGAAGCAGACTGTTGTTTTGGGGGTCGGGAGCAATACTGTTAGGAGTGCTTTAGCCCTAGTCTAGGCTCGAAGCAATCGAGGTAAAATTAGGGCTAAGCGGCTGTCACGGTGGCCTAAGAGGTATACTGTGTCACACAAAGAACGTTGTCGATGCATCTTGTAAGCGAAACAACACGTTGTAGATTATGGCTCGCACCTGGTAAGGGCCAACGATCGTAATAGAACGCCTTGAGTGACTGTGTGTTGTCGTAGACTGAAAAGTCGACCGGATAAAGTCGGGAAAGTCGTCGGAGCTCCACACTCTAGGTCGTACCTCCGCAACTGGGAGTCAAGTATGTAGGTTGCCAACTACTGTTCGCGAAATTAAAAGGAATGAAACGCTACTTGGGGGTCTACTGAAGAAGACAGGGCCAGGGCTAGCAGAGGGCGAGTTACAGTGGATTCAGCCTCTGGACGCGAAATCTATGCACAAGCTACAGCATGGACGACTGACTGAATGCCGGCAAGCTGAACGGCGAGAGAGAGGTGGGAGGAGAGGCGCCAAAGCTAAAACTTGCATAGTCACAGCTTTCACACGATGTACACAACAACATGCACGTATACACACGGCACGCATCTGAGAGACACTCACCACACACCAGCAATATAAACCGCGCTCACGCGAGCGGGCAAGAAAACGTGAGAAACAAGCAAAACCGAAACTGAAAGCTTTGCGAGACCACAGGAACTAACTACGCACTCAGTTCTTCGCAGACACCACTTCTGGTGGGAAGATCCGGCGGAGCATGGCCAGCGATCCATCCCCGAAGTGGCGGAGAAGCCGATTGTCGTCAGCCCGTGGTACTTTTTTCGCTTCGCTCGCAGACGATAGAAAAAAAAGAGAACTGGCGCCGAAGAGGAGAGTGGTGACGTCGGATGCGCCGCAGTGACGATGCTCCGGCGCCGACAACGAACCACGCCGTGAGCACTGAAGCGAAGCGCCAACAAAAGCGACACCGAGCGCGCAGTGCAGATGCAAGCACTGACAAACTTCCGCAATCCAGCTCCCATTCCTTGCTCCTTACGCGTTACACAACGAGCTCAGTGGTACTCGTGTGAGCAACATTGTAGCACCCGTTGCTACACGAACCGGCGACGACACGCCAACGCTGCTAGCGGGTATAACATTTACGAAAATGAAGGTCGAAACACATGCGCGGCAAACGACGCGTTTGAGAGCACGTTTTCCGGATCCGGCAACCGGTACGGCAGCCGCCAGGCCTCCCGATGGGGCTCTCCGCGCGCGTCGAACGCGCTTGATATTCCGCCCTCGCCACTTGCGTTTGCCGCGCGGGCCGGCGGCAGCACGGGGCGCGGGAACGTCATTGATGACGTCGCGTGCCGCAAACGGCTGCGCGGAGCGGTCGCCGGGCCGGTTAGCCGCGTCGGAGCCGGATCTCTCTTCCGTACATGTGTCACGTTGCCTTGCTTTTCAGATAGCTGAAAGGGAGCCCTGAGCCTTCTGCAGTTGCATACGCTTTCGTTAGCGATCCTGAGTGAGGGCAAATAATTGCACACAACACGCGAAAGGCATCTGCACTGCGCGCTCTTTTTTTTCTGCTCCGTTTTCGGCCTCTGGAAACACCCCGCGAAAGACTCTGAAGCCAACAACGGTACGCAACAGACGACTTTCAATCCCAGTTCCGCCACAACTGAATCGCCGTGTGCTACAAGTTTGATACAGCGAAAAACAAACTCCCGTAATGTGACTATTGATGTCCGGCGCTCCTTGCTCTAACAACAACAGCAACAAACAACAAAAGGAAAAAACAAAGGCGCGCCGCTTCTCTTTAACGCTGACTGCGATATGATGGCGCGTTTGCACCTTGCGGTGTAGCACAACACAATCTAACTGTACAATGTGCCTACGCAGTAGAAAAATAAAATATCTTTCTCTCTCACGAATGTCACGGAAGATCGTAGCATGTTTCTTTTTTTTGCACACAGTGCCGCTCGGTGCTCCCAAAGGACCGGTCTTTACATCGCGGAAGCAGAAAAGCTGTCAGCAATCCTGGGCCGAAGGCCACACTGGGAATCGCACTGAAACATGCAACGCTACGTTAAGCTTCTAAACGCACGGCTACTTTTGGACCCAAGCTCCGGGGATTGTACACACAGTTCCGTCGTTTGATTGTTCGGGCAGGATATCGGGAAATAAAAACAAGTAGGCGCATTCGTGGCGTCGGTTAAAATATCAGCAACAACAACAACAACAAAAGAAAGGGAAACGTTACGCGACATTTCGCCTTACTTCAGCAGTAATATACAACCTAAATGCGGCGAAACGAATATTGAGGAGAAGAAAAACACAAAAAACCAAAAAAGATCTATAATAACTGGAATGCAATGTGCGTATATGTCTTTCTGACAATCGGATCCACTCGCAACATCAACCCAATGTTTGCGTATCAGCGAGCTACACATCGTAGATATATACATAACAAGAAACCCGGCCTCCCCAAGCAGCTTAACGTTATTACCCTGATATTGGCGTGATGCCGACACAGTTAGCTCACCAGCAAGATGAGGCTTACAATGTTTCCAAGCCTGGTCTTTCAACAAGTACACCAGCATGCTACCGACCTTCTAGACCTTTCTAATAGCTGCTGCTCTTTTAGCGGAGAGCGCGAATGCAAATAGCTTGCTCCTGGTGCAGTGAACAACTGAAACAATCTAGGGATAAAATGAGTAACTCAAAAAGCAGATTTCTTTCTTAAAATAAACCATTTAAAAAAGGAGGAAGGTTTGTTTTTAAAAGCTCTCTTTTGTTGTTTCGTACAGGTAAATGGCCGTTAATCTGGACAACCAACGTGTCGGCATTGCACCAAGCATACCACACTGGACAACAGGCGACGGAGCAATAAATATAGCAATAACAAACGCTGGACCCCTTGCGCATTCAGTCAAGCTAGTTCCCTACTGCCCAGCCATTAAAAAGTGCACGAGTGAGCCGTTGACGAAAAAACAAAAAAGAAAAATTACTGACTCCACACCAGCAATAACATTCTGCACTGCTTGCGTCAGTGCCGTGAATACGTTGCTTTAAAAAACAATTAACAGGAAATTTTCCTCCCAAAAGGTGCTACGCGGCCCAGCAGACAAGAGGGCCGCTTGGAAGGGGCCATCAAAGATCTCAGTCTGCCCGTCAGTGGTGACCCCTAACGTGTGATTGGGAGGTGGGAGGTTCATCATGACATCACCAAAGTGTGAAACAGTCTCGGCTGTGTACATCGTCGCGGTTCCGCAAGCTTAAATAGAAATGGTGCGGCCACTGAGCGGCGCGTAGATTGAATGAAAGTTGGGGGTGTTTCCAGAGTATGCCGTCAGGTAAACTAGATGGCGCTGCGAGCGTCTCGTTTCTCGCCGTTTTTGGCGGCGGCTGCTGCACAACGGAGAATGATGCATAGCAAGTTTTGCCTGCTAGAGTTACACTGTTCGCACAGCCGCCGTCTGGCCCGGTCTTGGCGGTCGCAGAGTCGGTGACAGCAGCGGCGGCGTGACGTATCATGACGTGGAGGTGTCAGGGTGCGGCTCCGGCGCCGCGATGACTGGTGGCCCGCGGCGTCGGCGTTCAGGGGGCGCCTCCGTCGCTGACCGACAGGTCGTCCTCCTTGAGGTCGTCTTCGTCGAGGTCGTCTTCGTCTTCGTCGTGCAGCGGCAGCTCGGCGGGACAGAATTGGTACGGCTTTGGGTCGCCGCGAATGTCGCAGATGACGTTCGTGAGTGCCATGATGTAGTTCTTGGCCAGCGTTAGCGTCTCGATTTTGGACAGCTTTCGCTCCATGGCCACGTGCGGTATCACCTCTCGCAGTGCCTGAACAGACCACGAACGAATACACAAAAATATTGTACAGACCGTCAGAGATGAGCTCAACATAGGTTAATCGTTGTAAACTGGAACTCTGGACACCCTAAAGAAATTAAGAACGGTTTGGCAGCGACAACCACGGAATATCACGCAAAAGTAGCCCATATTCTTCTTTGTAGAACTTTTACCAATACACAAACCGACTACGTAACTCTTGTAGGTATGTAACACTTCTGAGACTAATTGCAGCAACTGTCGGGTACGCGCTTTGTGTAAACCTAACGTTCCCAATGTTAGGCCTAATGTTTGGGCCTAACGTTTATGTGCCAGGGTTTAGGCCTAACGTTACGCGTAATTTCTGACGATATTTATTGCAGCGCTTTCTACAGTGTGTATCGCTTTACACGTTGGATCTCGAAGGTTGACGTAAGGCCTAACGCTGTACGTTTAGGCTTAACGTTTGACGTGAGCCTAACATTGCATGCCAAGCAACTTCACATTCATTGTAGGTAGAGCTGCGCGCACCGGTTGACGACGTAAGACCTGAAAGCATGATATTAGGCTTAACGTTGAACATTCGCACACTCTTCTTCTGCGCACCAACTTTCGCGCAAGCGACTTATAAAGCGGAAAACAGGTAAGGCTTCACAAATACGGATCTAAGAAACAGGCGTCACCCGCGAAATCAGCCCAGTTGGATTAACCATCCTTTCGCACTAAAAATGCGGGTATTGCGCCAAAACTACTGCCTCGTTGAAGAATTTGAGCCCCCCCTCCACCCAAAGAAAACTGCCCCCCCCCCCCCGCCTCCTCCAAAAAAACTGGTCCTGGTATAACCAGTTCTGGCATAACTAGATCCAGGCATTTAGCGCCGGCCCAGTTGCGCAAGAGGGTTTGAGCATACCGTTACAGTGCTAACGTTAACGGTTACCGTTAATTTAGCGAAATGCCGTGGTTAATTACCGTGACTTAGCGGCCCGAACACATTTTAGCACACCGTTCGTGGTTAACGTTTTCCGGCTTAGCGAGCCCTGCAATACAAGTACCGACATGTGACAACGTCTGACCACAAGGCGTTTCCTCTGAGCTGCAACTCTACGATGTTCTCCAACGAGGCTGCGCACCTGAAAGGCGTCGTTGAGCGAATGCATGCGCATGCGCTCTCGCTCGTTGCTCTCGAGGCGCCGCAGGTTGCGTTCCCTGGCCGAGAGCGCACTGCGCCGCCGCCTTCCACCGGTGGGGGCAGCACCGGCGGCGGAGCTGGGGGGCGGTCGGCGCCTGGCGCCATCTGTCGGTGCTAGCTGCGGTGGCGGGGGCGAGTCGCTCGTTCCGCCGGCCCTCCCGCTGCCGGATGAGGAAGAGTCGGACCGCGCACCATCGGAGATGTCCTGCGCCAGGCTGCTGGACGCCCTGGGAGCGGTGCGTCGGAAGCGGCTATCAGTACGACGTTTAAGATATCGAAATAATCGCCTGTAGTAGGTAACAGAGCGGCAAAAATCAGCAACCGGCAGCTCGAAGCTTAGTGGCTAAAGACCGGTGTATGTGCGGAGTGGTGCCGGATTTGGTGGTGTTCTCCTTGGGGAAACGGCACAGAGCGGAGGAAGTTACCACCACTAGAAAAAAAAATGACCCAGATGTTAGGGGCGAAGCCCCTTAGTGGCTCGGGCTGTTGGCGTCTCCTGTCGTCGTCGTAATCGTCGTCTCATGTAGTGACGGCACTAAAACACCGGGGCACTCATTTACGCCTCGCACTGGAAAGCTTCGTAACGAGCACGGGGACGCTCGTTTACGTCTCGCGCTAGAGTACTTCAAAGACACGAGACTTTCACAGCAAAGCTCTATAGCTCTACCCCCCAACAGTTTCATCTCCGTTTGCCTCCTCCTTCTCCTCAGTGGTATTATGTTCGACAAAAACTCGCGGGCTGAGGTTACTTCAGTCCACAAAAGTTTTCACAAGAAAGGAATGCCTGCATACACCATCGTCTGGAGCATAAGGGAAAACAACATACGGATGACTGATGCGGGGTGGCACTCGTTTGGGTGATTGCAGGAATAAATCCGGACGTAACTTTAGTTTGCTGTTGTATACTGCGTACAATGTAGCCTTTTAATAATTGTTTCTGCTCCCGTAATAAGTCAGCAATTTAAAGATACTCTGAAACACTTTCGATAAATGCTTTCATCTTTCCTTCGTGCCTGGAATCATTGCGAAAGCTACAATTTCGCCAGCCCGGAGCGGCACTGCGTGATTTGCATGTCACAGCAGATACGCCTTTCGTTTCTGCTTTGCTTCTGCGGATTTCCTTTTACAGTGCACATCGAATGCGTTCATTTGTACAACTGAAGGAAAGCCAGCCAATAGCCGCTACAGCACCGTAATGACGTCATTCGAGCGGTCGAAGAACGCCAAGACCGGGAAAGGGGGAGAAATCTTTGTGGTTCCTTAGGACAAGTATTGTACCTTTTGTATACACAATGTTTGGAGTAGCCACCTCCTGTTTGGGTTGGAACTAAACTCGCCAATAAATCATTATTTCTCTCTCTCTCTCTCTCTTTTCAAGTTTTCTAATGGACAGAGAACAGTAATTTTTGGCTTATGCACTTGCGACCCCTAATCTGAGTACTGAATGTGTTGGTTGAATACGCGCTGCAAGCATTTAAGACTTCAAGAAAAGTTGAGAAAAGTGGTACAGGGCCCCTTTAAAAGCGAATATCAATGGTAAGTAATAAGCCTGCGAGGGGTGAGGCTACGGCAGGGACTTCCGCGCCCGGTCACCTCCAGGGGTTTATCCAGAACTTCGATTTTGGGGGGTGTAGAATGTTCGGGGGGAGGGCTGGAGGGTGTTGGGGGGAGGTGGGTTGTGTAACTCCGCGGTCACCTGGAGTCGGGCCGTGGCCTCTTGCGGTCGGGCTGGCGCGCTTCGTCAGGCCAGTCCTCGGCGCCCAGCGGGTCCTCTTCGTGAGCCGCCGTGTCTTCGCCTCGGGACCTCACCATGTCCTCCTGCGGCCACATGGAACGGTTCCCACAAGCACTGCGGCACAGCGGGGAAAAAAAAGAGGCGGGAAATACAAATTAGGTTCGACTGGTTCGAGGACCGGTGACATTCACGGCTTAAGTTATGCAGCAAGATATCCGGTTCAATAAATGAAAACTTGCAGTAAAAACTTATTTTATCACGGTACGGCGCCCAAGCAAGGCAAGCGACGGTATTTCTGTGTTTGACGAACATTTAACAAACTCGCTAATATTTCTGCTTTCCGGAAACTTTTGCCTAAATTTGAAAGCAACCGTTCCTGCATCTGCTTTTTTCTTTGTATTCTCGTTCCATTCGTGCTGTAGAAAATTATTTTTGTTGCGGCTGTTCACCTGCGGTCATAGATGTGGGGCTAGACATGTACAGTTAAGAGCAAAAGTTTACGCACCGCATCGACACTTGCGATTTCTAAAATAAATAAATAAATAAATAAATAAATAAATAAATAAATAAATAAATAAATAAATAAATAAATAAATAAATAAATAAATAAATAAATAAATAAATAAATAAATAAAACTTTCGCTGTTGCGGCTAACGAATGTCTAGGTCCACTTTAGTAGCTGTTTAACCATTAGATTACCCCCCCAAATCCACACGCTAGCCATATGAACAATCTGCAGCTTTCCTCAAATGACCGCTCTCCTAGTTCGAAAAGTTTCGCGCGTGACCGTACGCATACTGTCAGTGCTGTGCCAGGCACCTTGCATGCATTTTAGGCTATCCTCCTCCTCCTCCTCCTCCTCCTCCTCAGTATCATCATCATCAACAATAACAACAGCCTACTCAGGTCCACTGCAGGACGAAGGTACAGTGTACGAAGGTATCTTCCACTGACCTCCAACCGCCCCTTTCCTGCGCTGCTTCAGTCAATTGTTTGCCTAAAATCTAATATCTCAGCCAAGCGACAGGCGGCAGCAGCACACAGAGGTCGTAATCCTAATAAAAATGAGGAAAAAAGTTTTCTTTTGCTAAGACTCCGGACAACTGGTGTGTATCAAAACAAAACTTTCGTGTCGGCCACATGAAGGATGCGTGGAAGGTTAAACGTAATGATATCTATGAAACAGCTGATTAAACTAAAGAAAATGGCTGTTAACCTCGAGAAAGCATTTTTTTAGAATCAGAAATATGTTTATTTCATGAAAAACAGGTACAGAAAATGGGTGAAGAGTGGGTGAAGAGAAAATGGGTGAAGAAGCCGACATGGCTAGCCGACAAGCGCATGAAGAGCGCAAATAAACGTTACAATCGAGTACGTAATAGGCAGAGAACAGACGACGAAACAAGGAAACAAGTTGACATTGAGAACGTTAGGGTTGAGCTCAAGCGCACTCCGGCGGCCAAAGCGCACTGCAAGTACAGTGTAGCGTTATCCAGTTCTACTTCACTCTACTTCAAGTTAACCTCAAGTGAACTACGTAAAAGTTAACTCTACTTCAAGCAATACCACCCGCCGCGGTGGCTCAGAGGCTAAGGCGTTGCGCTGCTGAGAACGAGGTCGCGTGTTCGATTCCCGGCCGCGGCGGCCGATGGAGGCGAAAAGCAAAAACGCCCGTGTGTACGAGATTTCGGCGCACGTTAAAGATCCCCGGGTGGTCAAAATTTATCCGGAGCCTTCCACTACGGCGCGCCTCATCGCCTGCGTTGCGTCGGCGCGTTAAACCCCACAATAAAAATCAAATGCTTCAATTCTTACTCTTTGGGTGTTTCTTAATGGAGCACGCTTTCGCATGCTGTTCGCCTCCCCCTTCCCCGCATGGCTTACCATCATTTGGCGGGGGGTGCCGAAAATTCCAAGTGGGCGTGACTCCGGTACTATGACTCCATTTCTGATCACGTTAATTTCCGCGCACGCGCAGTTGGTGTCGCGACAGTCGCGGCCGCTTGCATGCAAGCCCAGTGAGTCGAGTCGTCAGCTTTCGTGACGCTCGCAAATAGTCGAAATGTGCTAGTGTACGCGAAGTGCGGCTGCGTGGAGGCCACGGCTGTCGACTAAGGAATGCCCGCCCGTTCTACTGACATGACTTTGTTTACGTCACGAAATCGAATCACGCAACGTTACGAGCGCCGAAAGCGATGCATTGCACACAGGTAGTGAGATTGCGGGTTAACCGACGCTCTTGTTTTTCTGCGCTATCTTCACTAACGAAGTACAACGAAGCAAAGTGCCCTTGTCTTTGTCCTTGGATCTAGCAGTTGTAAAAACAATGACGACGAGGCCGCGCGCAAAAGTCAGGCAGAATGCATGCCTGTGTGTATATCGCCTGCCTGGCATTGTTACCGATGGGAGCTTTCGTACTTCATCCTCGCAAAAGCAGAACATCACATTTTCCCCCTCGGAAGCAGAATGCAGAAAATGCTCACGAGTGAGTGAGCAATTGTTAGTGAACGGGCTGATCAAGCTTTGCAAGGCGTGCCGGCTATTGCAGCTTGATTAACATCATGGAAGCAAAATGAGTGACCAAATAACGGACATTCGATTGTGTGACGAAGACCTTCGCTAAACCCCCATCCTTTCACCTCCCATTACCCCATGCACGGCCTCTGGGCCTCCTCTTTCCTCCAATAAAGGTTTGAATCAATCTATCAATCCATCAGCGTAGCGACGTTTCAGACCATTCGCAACAAACCAGCAAGAGTCCCCAAGGTTCGTATCCTTCAAGAAGGTCAGGACAAGACGTAAGGTGTCTCGCCTAGGGATCCAGTGTCCAGTAGGAATAGGATATCAGCGAAAGAGGAATAGGGGTCACTCTTCTTCTAAGTTCTTTAATTAAAGATGAGCGCTTTATCGCCTGCACTGAACATTCAACGAAAAAACTACTCCCACCTCCCCTCGCGGGAACCCCTGTGTAGATGCGACGCATAGGGGGTTCTGTTGTTGTTTCCGTTAGGTTGATTCCCCCATCGCGTGAAACGTGCCGTGAACCCCCTGCCGCGGCTATGACGCAACGTGGCGCGGCTATGACGCAACACAATCCAACACGATCCACTTTGATACAATCCAAATCCAAACCAAGCCAAGTCAAGCCAAACCAAGCCAATCCAATCGAATCCAATCCAATCCAATGCCCCTCGCGAGAGAGTGTTCGCTATCGGAGAGGAGAGGGGGTGGGCGGCGGAGAGCGCAGCTCGCGCGGCGAGGAGAATGGGGGAGGGGTGTGGACGGACAACAACGCCGTATGGAGGGACAAGGCGAGTGAATGAGATGCAGTCGCATCTAAAAAAACGTCTGACATCCCCAAGACCACCACATGTTGGACACAGGGGCAACAAAGTACGACTCCTATAAAAATACGCCGGTGACCGTGATGAATTCGTCCGTGGCGATCGTGAATAGACGGGGAACGTAAGTGTCAGGTGGCCCCTTCGTATATGCCAGCAGCGTCCTTTAAGGTTATCTCTGACTCGTCCCGACTCGAGTACGACAGCGTGTGGAGTTCATATCACGCGGGGCCCGCAGATTTTATCCTTACAAATGCAAGCTGCCTGGATCACAGGACAAATTCGAGTAGATGATATCATAGTTCAAGTAAATAAAAAGAAATGGACTTGAGCTGGCCAAGTGGCGAGACGAACCGACAACCGGTGGACATTAAGGTAACAGAGTGGACACCAATAGATGGGTCTAGAAGAAGGGGAAGACCAATAACACGATGGAGGGATGAAAAAAATCCCGGGCCATCTCCACTAACGTTAAACCTGGGGAGGGGCGACGCATGCAGTGTATAAGTGTATTCTTGGCGCCTTGGCGTTTTTTTCCAACGGAGATGAAACCATCGGGGGGGTAGAGGTATACAGCTTTGCTGTAAAAGTATCGTGTCTTTGAAGCACGAGGCGTAAACGAGTGTCCCGGTGTTTTAGCACCGTGACTACACGAGACAACGATTACGACGACGACAGGAGACTCCAACATCCCCAGCCCCTAATAAGGAAATTCGGGGGTAAACTGTGGCCTCGAGCAATGCAGGACAGGAGCGATTGGAAGTCAACAGTAGAGGCCTTCGTCCTGCAGTAGACTTCAGCAGGCTGCTGGTGCTGATGATGATGAGAATGAGAAGTACAGGACAAAAAATATCGATGGAGGGAGGAGGCAATGGAATTTGGTGGAAAAGAATTTTCGCGTACAGCGTAGGATAGAAGCAGATGGAAGAGATTGGGAGCGACCTTCATCCTGCATATGGATATGATCTAATGGTATTCCACAAAACTATGGCGGAGGGTCCGCTAATATCCGCACCCGCATGCATACATTTGGGAGGTTCTCTGCCACTTAAAGGTGTATATGTATGGGACGCGTACGATTTAGCCGACGTTTAGCAAGCGCGATGCCTAGACGCGCAGTTTGGTGATGAAAGGAGCAACTGGTACACGTTGAAACTAAGGAGCTTAGGCTCCTTACTTAAAACAAAGTCTGCAAACTACGCCTTAAAAGTGTCGCTAAATGTCAGTGACCTTAGTCTTGCCTACTTAACATAAGTCACTCTCCCGAGTTCAGGGCATACAAGGAACCCTGGTTAGCACAGGCTTTCATCAAACATATAGCTTGCGTATGTGAAGGGACGGTTAATTTTATGCTGAGAATCACAAGGACTGCCTGCTAGTGCGAAAGAGGCGCATTAAAATGTGCAATTTAAACAGCCCACAAAGAAGCGCCAATCCGTCTGGAATCAACGTCGCGAGACGTGAAGGCGACTGCCATATTGTCCCACCCTGTTCGTCCGAGACGGTGCTAAATAGACGGTGTCAGCCACGCGACCATGCAAAGCCCTTTTCACGGAACCTAGGCCACGGTTTAATGAAGACCTGCTGTATCCAACCTCCCAAACCTGACCTCCATCCAGCGATTAACGCCGAGCAGTCTAAGCCAAAACCTTTAAGAAATAAGGCGTCTGAAAAAAAAAAAATGTGACGGCCGATGGCCCTCCGTGTTGCCGCATCTTCACTGTACTTGCCACACAGCCGACCGTCACGTTTGCCCCTGAAGCGTCTTCATCTCGGGCAGTCAACAAGCTTAACTCCTATTCGCATATCCGAATCTTCGACGACGACGACGCGTAACTCCTGGCTCCTTGTTGTCGACAATGACGTACCGTATTTGCGCACGTATAACCCGCACCTGCACATAATCCGCACCACTACCATCAGCCCGCCGCAAAAGAAAAGAAAAAATCCTCGCGCATTTCCCGCACATTTGATACAGGAAAGCCTGCACCGAAGCTACTGCTCAAGCAACACATCACACACTCTGGATACAGAAAAAGCGTATATTAGCGTGCAATCGCTGCCATGGAAGTCTTAGTCAGTGTTACTGCGCAGGAGCTTCACGACACAACGCGCATTGCCATGAAGTTGCACTAAAGAAAAAAAAAAAAAACGCGTACTATCCGCACCCCTACTTTGCCACTGAAATTGTCGCATATTTGGTGCGGGTTATACGCGCGAAAATACGGTACTTCCCGCCACTGTCTACACCCCTCTTTTTGCCAGTAAAAACTTTACCATCCCATCGTAAAGAAAGTATAGAGAGGCGCGGAAGCTTTCCCACATCAAACGTGCGTCCCATCGATGGTCAAACCTTCGAAAATCCCAATCGCAAACGAAAAACGAACCCATGCGACGGTTTCTCGCGCACTAAGTAAGCGCACCTACGAACGACCTAAACCTATACCGACACGTGGTTTATGAGATAACGGTATACTTTTTGCACTCCTCCTTCATGGTGGATACGTTTGTTGTTTTATCCAAAACCGACCTTTTTCGCGACGTTCAAGTAACCGTTTTGACAGAATGGAAACCCGGTTTTGCGCATGCGCCGCGTGTCCAGAGATCTTATCAGAGTTTTTGGTCTACCAACCAGTCTATGGGGAAATACATTAGTTCTTTGGCAGGACGCCATTCGTCCCACTAAGAAAGCTTTCGCTTTAACAAGGTTTTTCTTAAAAAGAATTGCAGCAACTCCGGAATGGGAACTGTATAGTAAGTTTACTCGGTATCCGCCGAGCCTCTTTAAAGTTGGCTTTGAAGCTATACCCACATGCACTTCTGAAAAGACAATTCTTTTGAGCCAAATAGGCTGTCTGGTGACAAATTAGGAACGCGATAGGGCATTTTTAGTAAATACCTCCAGAGGACACCATCTATTCATGCAAAACGCTACGAAATGAGGCCCTTCGAACTCGGCTTTGATACCCCAAACGAAAGCTTATTTGAGAAGACATCTCTTTGGCGCAGTCTTAGGGCCTCATTTTAAATACCCTAATAAAGCCCCATCCTTACGAACACCAAGCCCCTTTAGAATATTATTCACCACTATACACAAGTGCGTTGCTGGGAAGTAATTTTTCAGAGGCGAACGTAGCAGTCTGGTATCAAACTGTGGAGGAACTAGCGCTTCCTATTAATATCCTTTTCGTGTACCCCAGGCAGGCAGATTTGCTCGTTGAGTCCGCATAGAAATATTTAGGCACTTGAAAATTCATTCACTCCACTGGGATTTGCACTACGCCTGAAAGAGCTGACCAACCGCCCACTTCAAAGGTCGCCGCCCGTCCGCCCGCCCGTCTTTCCGTTGCGCCGTTTCAACGCCGGATCATGCATATCAAACCAACTCGCCATCCCGATGCACAACGTTTATCCTTCCGCAGAGGACCGGAGTACCAATTTCCGAACGCTAAACCCCGCGAAATTTTATCCCCGTTACTAGCGCACCAGACGCGCGCGAACAGTTTTCAACATTATTTCATCACAGAACGCGCCGTCCAGGCAACGTTGCCGGATGATCGAAGCCGCCGGGGAACCCGTGCGCGTGGGGAGCTTTATAGCCCCCGATTGAGAGTGATTACCTACCGCTTGGAAAAAGAAATGTAGCCCGTAGGAGGCCAGACGACGCACGAAGCAGACGCGGCCATCGATCACGGCCGACTGGTTATAGCGCCTTCGCCAATCAAGAAGAGCGCTCGGCGCCGCTCACGGATAGAGTTGCCATCGTTACATGTCGTCTGCTAGACCGAGCTAACTACTTAGTCGTCTGCTTACCCCCGTCTTCAGGGCGGACGCCGGAGTCGCCTGGCAGGATAGGTAATTGAACTCCGCGGGCGATTTATGCCAGGCCGCGAGGAGACCAGGGGGCCAATGAACGAATTACGTGTTCAGTGCGGACGAATTCATCGTCTAAAAACTCTACTGCGAGGGCCTAAGGAAGCAGAATACGCCGCTACGCACGAAGTTCCGCGTGCGAATATTCGCGCCTTACACCGGTGGATAACCCTGCAACGCCATATGCTGGGTAATTTAGAACCCAGAGAGAATATATTGAATAACAGAGAAGTGATGAATATAGAGACATTTAGTGATCACAATGGTTGTTGGTGATATAAAATAATGGAGTAATCTAAAGGCCGTTATATATATATATATATATATATATATATATATATATATATATATATATATATATATATATATATATATATAGTGTTGAAACCTCTCCTATTTTTTCGCCACGCAAGAAGAAACAAAAAAAACCACACACAAGGAGCGTGAAAAATAATGTTAAGCAAAGACAAAGACACATGAGAAAAACATTTCAAAATAAAAGTTTACTGACGTTTCAGGCAAGGAAGACGACTTCCTTTCTTCAGAGTACGACTTGTGTACCCTGAAGAAAGGCAGTTCTCCTCCTGAAGCGTCAGCAAACTTTTATTGTTTAATGTTTTTTTCGTGTCTTTGCCTTTACTTACCATATATATATATATATATATATATATATATACAGAAATAAGAGTTGGAAGTCAAGAAAACCTTCGAAAGCAAAGGGGAGGTTGTGGTAGGTCATTGAAACAGATAAAGAATTTGGTAAGAAAGAAAGAAAGAAAGTGGAGAAAAAATGCCCGCCAGGTGGCATCCGAAGCCACGACCTCCAGAATACCGGTCTGGTGCGATAACAACTACGCTACCGGCGGGGCGATTTTCCCCTCCACTTTCTGGGGTATTTATGTTTAGGTATTTTTGTTTCCTGTGCTTGGGGGTGTTAGCCAGCGCCACTCGGACTACTCGGGGTAAAGGGGACCTTCTGTTTAACCCCCGGGCCGTGACTCGAGTGTCTACGACATGTCGAGAGTGGTCGACCAGCGTTAAACCCTCTTAAGCTTCCTACGGCACCAAGACTGCCAGAACAGAGGCCCTCGCTATGCATGTAGCGAATCAGAATAGAAAATCAGGGGCTCGTTGAAAATAACACAGAAATAAGAACTGGCAGTCAAGAAAACCTCGGAAAGCAAAGGGGAGGTTCTGGTAGGTCATTGAAACAGATAAAGAATTTGGAAAGAAAGAAAGAAAGTGGAGAAAGTGGAGGTCGTGGGTTCGGATCCCACCTGGCGGGCATTTTTTCTCCACTTTCTTTCTTTCTTTCTTGGTTATGCGGTTATGCGGAGATGTGGGTTCGAGTCCTGCTCCCGGAAAAACGGCGGATTTTTTCTCGACTTATATTTTCGCTTATTTATCAATGTATCAAAGAAACGTGATAGACACACGTCATTCGGCCCTATTAAATATTTCGAAAAAAGCCGAATAGCACTGGCAATGACGACTGCAACCGTGATATGTATCTTTACCGAGTCCCTCGTCCCGTATCTTTCTGTTCTGCTACATGCATTACGAGGCACTGGCTCCAGCAGTTCGGATATGCCAATCGCTAACCCCGACCTCCGACCACGGTCTACGTGGCGGCCGCTGGGAAAGAAGACGTTCTACGTCTCCCGCGGTAGTCGAGGGGCGGCGCTAGTTGTCCGGCCTCAGAGCTCTTGTAAATATAAACCCCCGCTTTAAAGTCGAGAGAGAAGCCGCTGCGGGATATCGTAATGGCGAACGCACCGCACCGGTTATGCGGAGATGTGGGCTCGAGCCCTGCTCCCGGAAAAACGGCGGATTTTTTCTCGACTTATATTTTCGCTTATTTATCAATGTATCAAAGAAACGTGATAGACACACGTCATTCGGCCCTATTAAATATTTCGAAAAAAGCCGAATAGCACTGGCAATGACGACTGCAACCTTGATATGTATCTTTACCGAGTCCCTCGTCCCGTATCTTTCTGTTCTGCTATATATATATATATATATATATATATATATATATATATATATATATATATATATATATATATATATATATATATATATATATATATATATATATATATATATGAGCTTGTTCGGCCTCGCACTCGAAATTGTCTTACTGCCGCGTTATCATAGTCGGTACGCTATTCTCAGTGCTTGTGCCAATAACCTCAGTCTTCACCATCCCCTTGCAAAGCATAATCACCACTTGGGTCGTTTCTCCGACAGAGTTCCCGAATAAACGGTCACCACAAACGTCGTTTCTGAGGTGAAATGGCGTGTCATTCGCACCGAGCAATAAATGGCCATCACAAGGTGTTTTCACCTTTCACAGTCTCTTATAGACAGGTCAGCGAAAATATTGGTAATGTTTACCCAAGTGTCCACCAAAAAGTAGATATTATTACCTTCGACCGATATAGATAACATGTTCGATGGGTGTTCTCGAGGAGTGGGAGATTGGTTAAGATTGACGGAGCGGGGTATTGGCTAAGATTGAAAGGGAGCTGCGCGCCGCTCACCTGAAATGTAGGACTCTTCATTTACTTGCGCATTTAGGATTGTTAAGTTTCGGGTTTCACGCACGCACTCAAAAAAAAAAACGTCTGCTGAGATTTTTTTCTTTAATTTTAGCTTTGCGAACTTTTGCTGCACATATTACTTTAATGCATCATTAAAATCACACCATTTCAAGAACAAAACGGTTTTCGTGACGGAACACCTGCCACCCTGAGTGTTGTCAAAATGAGTACATTGGTATACCTCAAGGCCCTGTTCTTGGGCCTCTCTTTTTTAGAATGAAACACTATGGTATATTTATTCATAGTTTTGTGAGACGGAATCTGCTTTTATATCGTAGTGTTTGGCCTGTTGTATATGTTGTCTTGTGCGCGGTTAATGAAAGTAAGCACATGTTCTAGTTGACCTATACTATGAAATTATTTTTTTTGTTGTGCCGTGATGGTTTGATTACTGCTTCATTGTGTGTAGTGTATACGTTATCTATGTTCACTTTGTGGTTTTCTTCGTCCTTTTTTTTCAGAACAATGGGTCGCCGGCTGCCAGGACACTTTAATAAGACAGACAGACAGACAGACAGACAGACAGACAGACAGACAGACAGACAGACAGACAGACAGACAGATAGATAGATAGATAGATAGATAGATAGATAGATAGATAGATAGATAGATAGATAGATAGATAGATAGATAGATAGATAGATAGACATAGAGAGAGAGACATACATACATACATACATACAGACAGACAGACAGACAGACAGACAGACAGACAGACAGACAGATAGATAGATAGATAGATAGATAGATAGATAGATAGATAGATAGATAGATAGATAGATAGATAGATAGATAGATAGATAGATAGATAGATAGATAGATAGATAGATAGATAGATAGATAGATAGATAGATAGATGATTAGAGCAAAAGTAACAAGGCGTCCAGTGACGTGGCTTTCCCACTATGCTTTCCTAGGCCGTCTCTTCAGCGCGACGGCGTAGTTGTCAACGTCAGCTCCCCCCTCGACGACCCGGCACGTCGAATTGGCCGTTCGGACACGCACGCATAAGCAGGTCGAACAACGGCGCGGTGGTCAGCACCCGTGTTTGCAGCCCCACTCCGCCATCGCGTCGCTACTCGCGAGCAGAGCAAAAAAGGCATCCACGCGCGGCGGCGGTCAGCCTGGCCGGCCGACATACCAAAGCGCTGCGCAAACACGGCGCGGCGCGCAAACCGGGACGTGATGGATGAAGCGGCGCGTAAGTTACGGGGGCTTGTCTGCCGTCCACCACGCTGTTGCAGCCACGGGGCGCGAGGCTATTATGCGCGCGGCCAGCAGCAGGCAGGCCCCGGAAGACACGTTAGCTTCAGTCCGCAGGGACTGACCAGCGCGTTCTGACCCGCGCCTGCCGTGGTGGAGCAATCGATGCGCGCGAATGGGGAAGACGACATAATCGAAAACGGGGTCGAGCACGCCTGCGCCGGTCGACATGGACAGGTGCACCAGCAGCAACAAGAAGCTTGGTAAACATGATCCATCTAAGGAGCAGGGTTATACGAGCGTGTGCGCGCTAAACAATTTCCCACTTCCTTTTATGGCGTTCACTATTCTCGCCATTACATAAGAAAAGAAAACTTGGAACAAAATACCGACCGCGATTGTTGCCAACGTTTCAGCAAAGAGACTTGCCTTCGTCAGGGCAGGGAGTTGCCCTGACGAAGGCAAACCTTTTTGCTGAAACGCTGGCAACAATCGTGGTCACTACCTTGTTCGAAGTTTTGTTGTCTTGTAATCTCTACCAGTTATTGCTACCTATATATATATATATATATATATATATATATATATATATATACACAAAGTAGAAGTACGCTCTTCGGAGACTTTATTTCCAACGTTTCGACCTGAGAGAGGAAACGTTGGAAATAAAGTCTCCGAAGAGCGTACTTCTACTTTGTGCGTATTCCTGCAGCAACTAAGGACTCGACTTCACGACTATATATATATATATATATATATATATATATATATATATAGTTGAGAAAATGGTTGACTCACGATTAAAAACAAAAACAGTGGTTTACTCACGTTTCGACTTCGAAACGTCAGTAAACCACTGTTTTTGTTTTTAATCGTGAGTCAACCATTTTCTAAACTAAACTATTTCTTCTGGCTCCTCGAGAAGTTTCTTCTACTGCATATATATATATATATATATATATATATATATATATATATATATATATATATATATATATATATATATATATATATTGTGAGCGTGTGTAAGCGCAGTCAAAATTACAGGACAATTATTGCGCTCTGGGACACTTACGTGCTGTGGCCAATCGCCGTCATTCGGTAGGACCAATCCCTCATCTGTGCATACCCATTATCATCATCATCTGTACATAATCATCGTCTCGAGTGGCTGATTCCGTTGAGTCACCGACGGTCTCATTAAACCTAGTCCGCTGGTACTGGTGCCGGGTCTTCCGTCTCCTTACAATATATATATATATATATATATATATATATATATATATATATATATATATATATATATATATATATATAAATTTAAAGGTCACACAGAGCGCAGTTTACAAGCAAATAGAAGAAAACAAAATCGTCTTGTACAATCACGCGCAAATGAAACGCGAACACGAAAATATGAACCAGGACACGCAAAATTTAAAAATACTGTTCGCTAAGGCCCAATAATTGCGCGCCATGGCTATATTTGGAAAGCTCCATTTCCCAACTTTGTTTCTGTAAATTTCCCATGTGTCATTTCCATTTGCATGAAGATAAATCGCGCTATATCTGCGTTCTGGATAATATTTTCGCGTTCGCGTTTCGTTTGCTCATGAATGTACCTATTTGAACAGAATGAACCAGTAGCAACTTTTCTAATTCACAGTTCCTCCTCCGTTCGACGTGCAGTTAAGCAGGAGTGTTTACGGCCCACGACATTACGGAATTTAAAAAAAAAACCTTGTCTGGGGTCAGCCTGAAATCCCACGGTGCTCTCCTGGAAAATTTCTCCCACATATGTTGACCCCTTTCACGAAAAGCCGTAGCAATAGGCGCAACGAGGCAGCCACACTTCTATTAAAAAAAATTTGCTGATCTACATACCACAACCATGCAACGCGGCAAAGTTGAGCTGAAAATTTCCGTAACCACCGAAGAAAGTATTTGAACACAATCCAAAACTTTAAAGACTGTCAAAGAGCGAACGAAAAATTCAGAACAGCTGAAGAAATTTTTTTCACTCGTAAAGCTCAACACAACAGGAATTCATTGCTTTAAAGTACACATCTGCTGCCTTTCTCTACCTCTTGGCTCGCAGGAAATTATTTGACCGACGTGTCAGTGACCAGCGCTGACACGACGACGAAAGAAGGGACAATGCAAGGGACGACCAGCAACAGGAGGCTATATATTTCCACGCGCATTCATAAAAAAGCGCGCCTGATATGAAACCGAAATAAGAACAATCGGAGCAAAACGACTAATGCCTAAGAACTGCTTTTTCCCGACTTCAATACTGTGTTCGTTTTGTTCGTCCAGCTGAAATAAATCACATATTCTGTCGACGCCGTGATCTTAGTTTGCTCTATGAACAAACACAGTAGCGTCTCAGTTTGTAGCCGATTGATTGATTCATTCATTCATTAATTGAAGGTAGGGATTAATGCGCCGACGCAACGCAGGCGATGAGGCGCGCCATAGTGGAGGGCTCCGGATTAATTTTGACCACCTGGGGATATCTAACGTGCGCCGAAATCTCGAACACACAGGCGTTTTTGATTTTCGCCTCCATCAGAAAAGCGGCCGGCGAGGCCGGGAAACGAACCCGCGTCGTCGTGCTCAGCAGCCCAACACCAGCTTGTAGTCAGCACTTCCATTGTTCATTATTTCCTTGACGTGTTTGCGCTGTTCACCGACATCGCAGCAGGAGTAAGTAACCAGCCTAAAATATAAACTGCCGTCAAGATTACCAGGTTTGTTAAAACTCTGCGTGTTGGTTCGGCCTACGTCGACACATTTCGCACAGCTGCTGAATAGAAATGCAGAGTGTGGCTTGCTTAGTTCGCCACAATCACTCGAGCGCTGGGGATTAAACGTAAATTGATATAGTTGCCGCGGTATTGGCGGAACTTTTATGTGCAGAGCTCTTTAGCGGCTCGCCCTATCGTCGTAGCTCGCTGGCTGGACTCAAGTAAAGCCACATGACGTTTAGAAGTCGCGGCGTAACCCAGAAGCTTCGAAAGCCAAGCGGGTTATATATTCACAAGCGTTCGAAACTCGTGAACCGCTGGCACTTGTCATATATCACCCCGTTGTTTAGCGCAAAGAAAACTGCAAGTACATTTGAGGCAGAGTATACAAAATTAATCGGCAGCGCCCGCGTTCATCTGTAGTTGGGAACACTCGTAGGGTTGGTTTTTACGATAGTAAGCGAAAAAAAATGGCAGTGTAACGCCGGCACGTGCGGGAGGAAAAGCAAGCACTAAAAATTGGGCCTATCTCCCCGCGAGGGGGACTCGAGTAAATGCGTTGCATAGGGGGTGGGTGTATTGCGTTAATGTTTAGTGTTTGAAGAGTTGGTGGTAGTGAATGCGTTGTATCAGCAGCTTCTTGACGTAGTTTGAATGAGTCAAGGATATAAGGCGCTATCGTAGCCTCCCATTCTGTGTCGGCTTTGTGGCGCAGTGGGTAGAGCACCATGTACATTACGTTCCGCCCGCAGGGTCGAGGGTCGAAACCAGGCGCCGGATAGTATTTTTTTTTTATATAGTGTAGGGGGAGGGGTGCGGACTACGACTACGGACGTCAACGCGGGTGACATCGTGAGTTACTGAAATGCTCTGCATTTAAAAGAACAGAACTCGATCCGCTGGCGCAGTTTCAGGCAGGGGACGCGCGAGAACTGCGAAGGCGGGAAATCTGAATTGCATTGGGTAATAGCAGTGAGCGTATAACGGCCCTACAGTCCATTATGGCGAATCACTGTTCTGCACTTCTGACAACTTTCACATTGAGTGGAATGGCTTAATTTTTTTTTTGTGACAGCTTACCAGGACCAAAGATGTTGGCTAAGGCGGCGATAAGGCATATCTCGGGGGTGGGGCATACTGCTGCTATCGCACTTTACGAGCGACATTATAGGAGACTATCGCTACTTCCAAACTATATTATGGGTGATATCGCTATTTAAGAGCGTTATTACAGGCAAATACGGCTACTTACGAGCGCAATTATAGGCGACTATCGCTACACACCACCGATATTATAGCCGGATATCGCTTCTTATTAGCGATGTTACAGGCGACTATCTCTGTGACAGGCGACTATCGCAACAGACCATCGATATTAAGGACAGATGTCGCTGCTTACTAGAGATATTACAGGCGACTATCGCTACTTACAAATGATTTTGTGGGCGCGTATCCCTACAACCGGGCAATGACAGCACCTTGTAGATTTCGATTGCGCGGCCATGCGTGTTGTACCGAATTAAATCACGTGAAATGTTAAATTCGCAACAGCAATCAATTTCCGCGCGAATATAAAGGCACACGGACAGTTGTGTCGGCAAACAGAGAGCCGAAGAATCCCAGGCCATTTCCGTTAACGTGAAACTTGGTGAAGGGCGAAGCATGCAGTGTATAAGTGTATTTTCGGCGCCTTGGCGCTCGTGCCAACGGAGATGAAATCGTTGGGGGGTAGAGGTATGCAGCTTTGCTGTAAAGTCTCTTGTCTTTGAAGCACAAAGCTCGCTAGTGCGAGGCGTGAACGAGTGTCCCGGTGTTTTTTTAATACGGGTTACGAAAGCGCTCCAGCGCGAGGCGTAAACGAGTGTCCCGGTGTTTTTTAGGACGCGTAACGTTGTAGCGCGAGGTGTAAACGAGTTTCCCGGTGTTTCAGTACCGTGACAACATGAGACGATGGTTACGATGACGACGACATGGGACCCCGAAAGCCCGAGCCCCTAAGGTTAGCGGCACGTTAGCAATCTTAAAGAAACGGCCTTCATAGCCGTAATGGAAGTTAGTGAGTTCCCAAGGACTACTTTCTCCAAGCTCAACAAGGGTGTATTTTGTCTCCATGGCCCCTTTATTCCTTGAAATATAGTTAATGCTGGCAATTAAACCACCAGCGCCACACGGCGCAGTTTTTCGTTTCTTTTGTGAATGTAGGCTGTTTTTATAACCTGAATGTTCCAAGTAACAAAGTTGGGCGCTGTGCTCATCGTGTTCGTGTCTGTATGACTTGCTGCACTGTGTAGGTATGTATGTACGTAAATACGTGTCCGTCCGTCCGTCCGTCCGTCCGTCCGTCCGTCCGTCTGTCTGTCTGTCTGTCTGTCTGTCTGTCTGTCTGTCTGTCTGTGTCTGTCTGTCTGTCTGTCTGTCTGTCCGTCCGTCCGTCCGTCCGTCCGTCCGTCTGTCTGTCTGTCTGTCTGTCTGTCTCAGGAAGCCGCAAAACGGAGATTTAAACACGGTGACCGAGAGCCCCCCAGCTTGAGATACTACGCACAGCGCAAAGAAGGCAGCAATGAGAGTACATTTCGGTGCAGAATCTGAGAAAGTGTTGCTTCAAAAACATTCCTACTAACAATAACAACAGGCACATTGCCAGAACGGAAGGGAAATGAGTCATCTTACCTAGCAATGGGTGGTGACGTCACGAGGCCATTTCAATCGAGTATCTTGCGCAGGGCCTGGCGCGCCCGGCAGATGTCGCCGCGTGTTGTGGCTCACTCGGAATGCGTGGCTGCACAAGATAAGAAAAAAAAAAAAACACAGGCATGAATAAAATTCCACGTGGTAGTGAGGTCTGCTTACGTGCGGTGAAGGGGAAAGTCTGGCAATACCTATTAACAATTTCCTTTCTGCTACTCCCTGTTTGCATCTTTTAAAGACAATAGTCTTTCTAGGGCTACTTAAACGCGACAATTTCGGTTTGTCTGTATGTCGGTCTCTCTATCTGTCTCTCGATTTAGCTGATTAGCCAAACGTTTAAATAATTCTTGAACGACACGTTTATATAGGTAAAATAGTTACAAGACACTAAATCTGGTGGCAATGCTCCTACTTGTCAACACTGTTGAACAAAAAGGAAACATTAGGTATATTTGAGACAAAACATCACTGCATAAGTGACATTTGCATTGTTCTTTTAATTAAAATACATGACTGCTTTATTTTTGCGATGGCAAATAAAAGAATACGCCTCGAAAAAAAGAGTTTTTACCTCAAAATACAAAAAGAGCTCGCGCGGGCCTGGATCTCGTGGCAGTGTTCCAAATTCAACAACAACAAAAAGAAGGTTCAGTAGATGGCGCGAGCAGTAAAAGGCGGCAAAATTGAATTGACATGAGCAAAGCTCCACCGTGTTTATTGTGGGAGGAGCTATACGGGAGGGGAACAGCGGTTGACGGGAAAAAAGAGAGGCGCATTTAAGTGGCAGGGGTGACGGAAGACTATCGTCTTTCGTCGACATTTGCAGCTAGGTGAGCAGATACGCGGCCATTTTTTTTTTTCGCTTTCGTTTCTGCGTCTAATGGCACGAATTACGTCAGCAAGCCGATAAACACATGCCACAGCTTCCCTAGAATCGGAGTTCTGCGGGGCTGATGTGCACCTGTTCTTGTCACCTGCCATCACGTTCAGGTGTCACACAGCACGCACTATTCTACAACTTTTACGTTTCCAGTCCACAGTTTTGTGAATTTTGTGAAGCTGGCACATTATAGCGCCTTAAACCTCCCGGTCCCTGGCCAATCCCTCTAGCCAGTCCTCCAAGTGGACATGTACGTGTCACGAAGAAGGGAAGAAAAATCACGACAGCATCGCTGGTTTTCATTAAAGTTATTCTCTCTCTCACAGCAAGTCTTGTTTTTCGGCTGGCAGCGTGCGGAGGGATTGATGGCCTGCTACTATGGAGACCGGGATTCACGTCATTCGGGTCACCAATGTATTTTCCATTCATTTACTGCTGACAGTAGCGGCCATCTTTTTTGAACGGACAAAAACAACAACCATGGTTTTTCGCAGATGGTCCACTTAAGGCTTTTGCTCTAAAAAAGATAAAATAATGATGGAAGCTCACACTAACGCCTAAGACTTGAAGGTAGTAGCTAAGCTGTATGCAACCTCCACGACCATCACGAAGGTTTAAGTCCACGACTGCAGCCGATTTGCTTCTTCTTCGCTGCCGCAACGACCTTTACTCCATCATTATCGCCATAAGTGTGAGCTTCCTTGATTTTTTTTGAAGGGATAATCATCATCATCATCATCATCACCAGCCTATCTACGCCCACTGCAGGGCAAAGGCCTCTTCCATTATTCTCCAATTACCCCAGTCCTGTGCTAATTGCGGAAGGGATAATCATTGGACGTCATCTTGGAGGGGCGTGCGCTATGACGGGTCTTTGTCGTTCCGAGCAAGTGTTGCACGATTACGGCTAACGCTGAATTTGTTGTTTTTGGCCAATCTTGGCCAATCTCCCTTAGTAGGCATGCTCGGCATTTTTGGCAAATCTCCCTAAGTGCGTATATTAAGACATTATCTTGCGGACGCGAACAAAAAAAAAACAATTTGTTAAACAGCTTCCCTGTTAAAAAATGATAGAAGTTGGTCCAGCATTGGCCGTATTTATAGAGCCCGGTAGTAACATCTTATCACCAGATTCTCTTTTACACATGGGTTCTGCTCGTGGTACCTCAGTCAGCTCGCCGACTGATGTACCCATGATGGGCTTGGATACCTTAGTCTCTGAAGTACATATATGACCATAGCCTGTTTATGCTCCTAGCTTAGGCTAATGCTGTTGTCGAGTTCGTATCCATTAGTTTGCGGGCTGTGTGCGTATTTTGTAATACTGTTCTAACCGTGTCCTTTTTTATTGTTAGTAAAGTGGCAGTAAAGCGCTTTCCTTCTATTGATTCCAGAGGTTACAATAAATCAACATTTCTTTCGCTTTCCACACGCAGCGTGCGAAATATGCAAGCAAGTCAGTTTGCTAAGGTAACGAACGAAACCCATTAGACAGGCCTCTGCGGGATCCAAACGTGCATTTCTGACACTGTTATTGGATCTAAATGCAGTTTTTATCTCAGGGCTTCGAGTCGCAACTATGGGGATTAACCTGACACACACACCCACACACAAATGGGCATACATACACGCATAGGCATACATACATACATACATACATGCATTCATGCATACATACCTACATGCCTACATGCATACATACATACCTGCGTACATACACACATAAATACATACATACATACATACATACATACATGTATACGTACATACATACATACATGCTTACATACATACATACCTGCATACATACCCACATACATACACGCATACATACATACATACATACACACATACATACGTACATGTATACGTATATACATACATACATGAATACATACATACACGCATACATACATACATACATACACACATACATACGTACATGTATACGTATATACATACATACATGAATACATACATGCATACATACATACATACATACACACATACATACGTACATGTATACGTATATACATGCATACATGAATACATACATACATACATACATACATACACACACATACGTACATGTATACGTATATACATACATACATACATGAATACATACATACATACCTGCATACATACATACATACATACATGACACACACACAGCGCAGCTTGCACACTTGACCGAAATGACTTCATTATATGCGCGCAGGAATCACGCGTCATTACCCCACGGGGACTACATCGTTGTACGCTGTCGTGCGACATCGTACAACGCATCTCGTCGACGGAACCAGCTGTTTTCCGCACTTGAACGAGTGAACGACATGCCGGAATTTGCGAGCTTTGCACAGACCTGCGGTCGATGGCACGTGCCCGTACGCGAAAAAGAAAGCACAGAGAGCAAACGAATTCAACGTGGCGTACAAAGAAGGTCAGGTTATTCGCCGTATTTAAGCCGCCGAAAGCAATGCTTTATATCGAAAACTATATTGAAGCTTCCCCGATATGATGATGATGATTAGAGAATATTCTTTTGTACCGAGATGTCGGTTGTCAACAACCGACTTACGTGTTTTATTCAAGTTATCCACCCTAACCCGAACACACATTGTATATTTGCTTTCTCCCTATCCCCTCACCCCCTCTCCCGGCGTTCTAAACCCAAAACATGGCGCGCTCCCACTGTTCGCACGCCATCTGTTGGCGCGTCACGCCTGTTTTTTTCTTTGCCCTGTTTTTTGTTCCTGGGACGCCACTTGCCGAAATTTTTTCTCGTTTGCTTTCATCTTTCTTGCCTTCGACATCATTTTTAACGCGTAGTTTTTCATTCACTGTCGTAAAAAACAATTCGACATGTATTCTTAATAAAACAAAATGCCAGTACTCTCAGCTATATGCGCTCACATTTGACCTCAATGTGCATCTCAAGTTTCCTTTGCACCTAATAAAATAGAGTCATGGATCAGAATTCTCGCGTTTGAGCATACAAAAAAAAATGAAGGAATCTCACAGTAACACGTAAGACTTGAAAGTATAGCGAAGCTGTACTCAGCCTTTACGGCCATCACGAAGGTTTAAGTCCACTGTTGCAGCCCATTTGCTTCTTCTTCGCTGCCGCAACGACGTTTACTGCATCAATGTTGCTGCAAGTGTGAGCTTGCTTCATTTTTATTCGAAGTGACAATCATTGAACATTACCTTGGAGAAGCGTACGCTATGACGTGTCTTTTTCCTTCCAAGCAAGTGCTGCCACGATTACTGCGAACGCTGGTGCTTTCTTTTTGGAATATCTTGACCAATCTCTCTAAGTGGGTATGCTTGGCTTGAGAAACGTGCGCCGGGGACGCTGGGCGGTCGGCGCCAGGCGCGCACACACGAGCGCTCGGCATTTTCTTGGTTTTGTCAACTGCCGGGCCGCGGTCGCCGCGAGGCCGGCACTCACGCGCATGCGCTCGGCGATTTCTCGGTATTTTTAACCACGGACACGAAAAATTAGGACTTGCTAAACAGCTTCGCTGTTAAAAAAGATTTTTTCGTCTTCAGAAAAGTTTCGGCTTTTTGTCCCCACCACGTAATGAGGGTACTCTCCTGTGGCACAAAATGTTTGGCGAGCTCGCTTCACACACGCCGTTAGCGCGATATAAACCCGCCCGATGCGTTGCGTTATGATTCAAAATTGTCTTCGAGATTTACTCTCCTACGTAAAACAGACTCAAAACGTGGGACGACGACTTCTTCCACACCAGCTCCCCTTCTTAACGCCTAGCTCGCCGGAAAATCAAAGATGACGTCCGCTGAACTCGGTCAATCAGATTTGGCCGAGGAAGAGTCTCCTCGTGACAGCCCAGCGCAAGCCTTAATTTATGCCGCCAAAGCCGCTTGGATACTTAATAACCGCGTGGGAAACCAAAGAAAAAAAAAGATGACTCGAGCCAACACCTACCACCTAGCACAAGGCCTTTGAACTTTACCACTTCCTTTCTTCCCATATACGGTGCTGTCGACTCCACAGGAGCGTTGGCGCTTTGTCTAATTCACACCAACCAGAAAGCTAACGTACGGCAGCAGTACGGCGTCTAACCAAGGTGTTTATCTACGCACCTTGTTGATACTGGGTGGTGGCGGTCTAGTTCGCACGCGAGCGCTTCCACCCAGCGCGCGGCTTTCCTCGTCATTAATCCCCGAAGAGCTCGCGCGAGCCGTATCAATTTTCACTTACACGTCCCCGCCTGGCGAAGCCTCGGAAACGTCGCCTGCACGCTTCGATCCGAGACGATCGGAGTTGAGATAGCGCGGAAAGAACGGCAAAAAAAATATAATGGTAAGTTTCCGCGCGTGCCAGTGGAGGCGCGAACCAGCCTTTGCCGAAGGGTTCGTTAGCAACAGGAGAAGACGAGGCGCGGGCTTAGCGTCGTGGGGTAGAAATTAGCGCCGCTGTTGCAAGTTCCGGAGGCCAAGAGTAATTCGGGAAGGCGGCTGAAGAAGACTACATAGCACCTACACTTTTTGTGTAGGCCCGTGCGAAGTATGTGACACGCCAGAGACCATACGACATGTCCTATGCGAGTGTCCACGTTTTTTCATCGGAAAGAAGAAGCCAACTCTCTTCGACTCTACGGAAGCTAGACTCTCGGCGCCCGTTCTCTGAGGAGAAAATCCTGGGATACTAGCCTTCTACGTCATCTACGGAAAAGGCGAAAAAAAGCGCTCCTGTGTTTTCTAAAAACGACGGAATTGCACAGAAGGCTGTAGCACAAAAGACTACCCTCTATGAATTCATTGAAATGTTTTGTCAATAGTGTCCTACCGCTGGCCACACCACTTTTGTCTACCTTTCCCCTCCCATTCCTGTTTTACTCTGTTTCGTCAATGTTCCCCTTTCCTCCGCGTAGGATAGCATACTAGGCCGTAGGCTGGTTAACAGTCCTTCGTTTCCTTTACTCTCTCTCTCTCTCTCTCTCTCTCTCTCTCTCTCTCTCTCTCTCTCTCTCTCTCTCTCTCTCTCTCTCTCTCTCTCTCTCTCTCTCTCTCTCTCTCTTTCGCCGTTTGCAAACTGCGTAGATAGCATTGTCTATTCTTAAGTTCCCGCAATCAGTGCAGCCAGAATTTCCGTATCTAGCCCCGTCGTGGTACCTCTTGCCGTGTCTCAGCGTGGGTGCCAGCAGCGCGAGAAATTTTCGGTACCGATCAAAAGTACATCGGCAGAACCGGCTTCGTAAAGCATCTGCAACGCGTCAAGCTGTTGTTGCTAAACCTCGCCAGATCGTGTCCGGTTCCCCTCTATCGAGCGCCGTTGCCTTGGGAACTAGGAAAGCGCGCAGCTTCGCCACGACAGCGAGTGAAAACGTCGTTGCCGTGGCGACGGAGATACAGGCCGCAGGTTCAGACAATTAGGCTTAAATTTAGGCCTAAAGTTAGACCTAAAAGAGGTTGTAGTTATAATAAAATCGCAGACTGGGATCACTGTATGATGAGTTCCGGTGGACCCTTAAAAAAGTACACTGTTGAGGAGTGAACATAAGCCCAGAAAAACTCGTATGGTGTAGCGGTCATACCACAGCCATAGACTAAAGTGGCATCGACTTAGTACCAATGTCGTACCAACGCAGCAGCCACGTCACCGCATAGCAGCATCACCCGTCGCCGTTCTTAACATTATCCGTTCGTATAATCGACCGACAGTATTTCTGATACGTCTTACGGCCTCACACCGGGAGACGTACTCTCTGCAACCAACCATGGGTTGCAGGCCTTTACCCCAGGCCTTTATTAAAGCGACAGCTTTCTTAGTGGGAACAAAGGTGTCCTGTCAAAAAACTGATGCAGTTCTCCATAGACCAGTTGGTCGACCGAAAAGCTTTGATAAGATCTCTGGACATACAGCGCCTGCGTGCCACCGGGCTTCCATCGTGTCAGAGCGGTTACTTGAATATCGCGAAAAGGGAAAGGTTCTAGGAAATACACGCGCATCGATCACGAAGACAGAATATTATAGTATACTTTATTGAATAAAACACGTATCGGCATACATTTAGATCGTTCGTAGATGCGTGAAAAATCGTCGCATGGGTTCGTTCTTCGCTTGCGGTTTGGTTATTTGAAGGTTTGACGATCGATTGAATGCACTTTTAGCGAAGGTCCTGACGCACTTTTGGCGCAGTTTTGATCTCAGAAAGCTTTTGTGCTTCTTTCAACTTTTTTTAGGAAGGGATGTCAAAGCGTTTGAGCCGTGTCTGAGGGCGCGACATCCACAGACCCTCATCACACTGTGGCACTTGACATATATTCCCCACACTCCCAGGAAACAAGGCTCTCTGGGATTGTGCCAAGCAATGCGTTTACACACCATTTTTATTGATTGACTGTGAGGTTTAACGCACTGAGGTTACACAGGTGATGAGGCGCGCCGTAGTGGAGGGCTCCGGATTAATTTTGACCACCTGGGCCGAAATTCCGAACACACGGGCGTTTTCACTTTTCGCCTCGATCAGAATAACACATCACTGTAACGCTAGTTGTCGCGATGGGATTCACTACCAAACAAACGCTGTTCATTACGAAACAAAAAACGCTTACGGTTTAGAACAGAATGTCATATACGCATCTCAGTAAGCGAAAATATGCAATCTAAACCGGAGACACAAGTAAGCGTTACGCGGTTCCAGCTACGAAATTAGATTTCCCCGTTGTCGGCCAGCAGTAAAACGCTCCCAAGTGACTGAACCACGCCTAACAGCGCCCCCATCAAGCACGTGGTAGACGCTCGACGGTTGCGGAGAGGGGCAGACAAACTTGGTAGTCAATCCACGTCCTGCAAACGTCCCCGTTAGTATACGTCACCAAATGACTCCCTACCGCTCATCCCACTTGCAGTTTCAAATCACGAACCGACGAGCGGGACCAGGCTGAGGCGCGGAGGCCGCGGACAGCCGTTCGTCACCGAGAGCATTAAAGACTGCTTAGCTTCGTTTATACAGGACAGGCATCGCTACCGCCATCATCATCATCATCCCCATCATAACCATCATCCTCCTCATCGACAACAACATCATAACCATAATCAGCACTACCACCACCCCCCATAATCATCACCATCATCATCAACAACAACAACAACGACATCATCATCATCATATTTACGTCCACTGCAGGCTCCTATCCTGTTCCAATCTTTGCCACCAAATTCCCTTATCCCCCGCCGCGGTGACTTAGTGGCTAAGGGGTCGTGCTGCTGAGCACGAGGACGCGGGTTCGATTCCCGGCCACGGCGGCCGCTTTTCTGATGGAGGCGAAAATCGAAAACACCCGTGTGTACGAGATTTAGGCGCGCGTTAAAGATCCCCAGGTGGGTAAAATTAATCCGGAGCCCTCCACTACGGCGCGCCTCATCGCGTGCGTTGCGTCGGCGCGTTAAACCCTACAATCAATCAAATTCACTTATCCCTCCAATGAGCTATCGGTATTCTTCTGTTTTCGTCTCTCGGTATACACTCTGTCACCCTATATGTGGCCCACCGCTTGCAATTGGTCGCATTACGTGTCCAGCCCAACTACATCTTTCTCTTAACGTGAGTTACGACAGATGCAGTTGGAGGTAAATAAAAAGGTATTAAGCTCTGGAGTTCGAAATTGAGAGTACCGCATAACGAACAAGAAAGGCGCGAAATGGTACATGCTGTATCGTGCGCAAAGTGACTCGACACACGGTGGGGGCGTGGACTCAAGGCTGCTCGGACGGACGTACTTCTTGGTTTCTTAATTACTGTGTTCCAATGCCTTTGTTACGCATGTAGCGCTGACTGAAGCCGTAAACGATCGCTGGTAATGATTATGACACGTACCTCAACTGCGAAGCGAGACGCGTTCAGAAGAGAAAAAAATATTCACGCATCTCCACGAAGCGAATCATGACGAGTGGGCGAAGCACTGGGAATCGCTCTAACCGTAAATCACCCGTGAGAGTGCTTACTGCTGCTAAAACGATTTCCAATCCAATCCAATCCAATCCAAATCCAATTCAATCCGATGCTCCTCGCGCATGCGCAGCACTGCTCTCCAGGAGCACTCTCTCTGTTTTTCTCTCTCCCTCTCTCACTCCTTCTCTCTCTAACCTTTTGTGAACCTTTTGTTCACAGATGTTTCGATTTACACGGTTCTGTGCGTTTCAACCTTTTATTTCGTTCTTGCTAACCTTTTGTGAACCTTTTGTTCACAGATGTTTCGATTTACACGGTGCTGTGCCGTGACACGGACGCCGGACAAGCCTCCGCCTTAGGGTGCTTCGCCCCCCCAAAAAAGAAGCCAAATGACAGCGTTCGTTGTGGTTGTAAGTAACGCCTATCCAGGCCTATCCAGGAAATAGCGCGAACTCCGCAAATAAATCGGCTTCATTTAAAATACCACAACAACCATCTCACGGAAACTTGATGAGGAATAAAATGACCGGTTTAAAAACCTTGTGGGGTAATATTTCACTGTCCCTCGCTGCATTAATTACGGCCCACGCCTCTCTGTTTTTTGTTTTTATTTTAACGTTCCTCCCTGCAAGCGCGAGTGGCTACGGCGACGCAGGAATCGTGTTCCTCGGGGTCGAGGCTATCACAGCCGGCAGCTGCGGCTCACCGGTGCTCGCATAATGGCGTAATGAATAGAAGCGGCAGCAGCAGGGGCAGGCCGCGTCTAAAGCGCAAATGGATAGCTCTCAGCTTGGAAACCGCACGCTCGTCTACTCGCATCCTTCCCTTTCGAGAATTAAAAAAAAAAAAGACAGAAAAACAGACCTCACAAAACACGCGTCAGCGAGTTTACGGCGGATCAGCAGATCGCGTCTTACTAAGAAACCACCAATGAAGAGCGATGGCGACAGCGCGGAGCCTTGAGGGCTCCCCGACGACTCCTCGACAGGGACGTGCGGTATGGCCTCGCAGGCCTGCTTCGCTCCCGAGGGTGACGCCGTGTAGTCGTCGGGCTGAGCGTCCAAACCACTCTGCGTAGTCCAGACGCCGCGAGCTCTCACGTAAGCCACGACAGCGACGGCCGGCCCTTCTCTGCACAGGCCGTAGCGCAAGCGCACGCGGCTCCGTGTTTTCGCTGCGAGACGGACCCGCAGAAAAACCGTACGCTGCTGCGCTATTAATCACTCCGACCACTCGCCGACCCCACCGAGATTAGAAGGCCTCCGCTTCTTGTGCCACTCAACTTTCCCTGTGACCACACTTCAGATCACTCGCTATGTGCACCCTGATCGTCGTCGTGTACTTGTCGAGAACCTCCAAGAAGGTTTCAGCGATTAGGCTGCCCAGAACGACGCATATGTGTAAGGGCCTTCTTTCCTCCGAGGTGTGTGTCTCGTCCTCGTCTTCCAGCCGGGCGCACTCCGCGAATGATCCTGCCTTTTCTGCATGTTCCAGCACGCGAACGCGTGGCCGACAGCGCGACCGCCGTTCATGCAGATGGTCCAAGCGAAAAGTTCATCAGCCTCCTCGATTGTTTTAAAAGCGAGATCAAGTTGGGGATGGGAACAGGGCTCTCTTCTACGCTGTGTATAAAAACAGCCGCAGTTATCGCCGTCAGGGGAGGAAATAGGCATATGTGCACGAAGATGCATTGTCCCCGTCGTTCGCATGTGACGTCACTGATGTTACTGCCGGTTTCCCGGTAGCAGCTTTCATATCCGAGACTCAGTCCTGGGAAGCAGATAAGATAAAACAGCCCCGATAGCGTTTGCAGTTATCGTCGTCAGGGGAGGGAATAGGCATATGTGCACGAAGATGCTTTGCCACCGTGCTTCTGATGTGACGTCACTGGTGTTACTGCAGGTTTCCCGGTAGCAGCTTTCATAGTTGAGACTCAGCTCTAGGAAACAGATAAGATAAAACAGCCGCGATAGCGTTTGCAGTAACGCTATGCACCGGAACGGCGTCTGCTGTGATTTCCTTAAAAAGCGAATAGCGCTACCAAGAGGGATTGTTGACGTTGACCCAATTATGCGTTCGGCTAAGTGTGGTGGCGGCAAACTTTAATGAGAAGGATATTCAGCAGCCAAACGGAATAGGGGAGTAAGGCAGGGGGAGTTCAGTCGGTATGCTTTCAGCCCGTATGGTACACGCGTCTTGGGTATAAGGACATTTGATAAGACCGTAGGTAAAATGAGGGCACAGTTTTATTAACACCGAGGAAGAAAAAAAGACTACCGTAAAGTTCCCAAAGAAGGCCCACCCAGAGCACAGATATATCAAGTGAGAAATGCGGGATGAGCGAACTTTCGGGTCAGGTGCGAAAAACTACAGAAAAAGTTACCGCACCGCCAACCAAAACTGCGGAGATATCAAGTGAAATATACGAGATGGGCGAACTTTCGGGTCAAGTGTGGAAAGGAGAAATAAGCAACAGCATCGACACAAGAATAGACGACTCGCGTTTATTTTGTTCACCCATCGTCGCTAAAGGCATCGAACCATGCGTTGCTGTCAGAGTCGAAGACTGCAGCACTTCGTTCACAATGCTTCCGAGCTTTGGGTCCCCTCACCGGCTTCATGCTCGCAGCGGCAAGGCGCTGGTTGAACTCGCCGGCTTCAGACCCGTCAAAGCTTGTCGAGTTGCCGCACAAAAAAGACGGCATCTCCCCGCTCTCCTGTTCTTCGAATCTGCTACCCGTCAAGCCGAAAATGTTGTGTGTCACTTTTGTTCAACATCTAGACATTAGCGGTGTTCGCGGCCGCGGGACGTTTTCGCGGATACAGTGATTCCACAGCAATGACGTCACAAAATTCAATTCAATCACGTCACAAAATCTTGCTTATGCGACTGGCGACCGCCGACATCAGCCAGCGCCAAAAAAAAAACACTACTGAGCAATGGTAGAGGGCTCTCTAGTTTCGTTTGATCGTGTGACTTGAATGCGGACATATCCTGTTAAAGCACCGATAAAAATGTTTTTAGTGCTAGCCCACAATACGTCACTTGCGTTTTAAAGCGAAGCTTTGTAGCTCTATCCCCAAAGGTTCTTTCACGACCATTTGTGTCAACGAAAAACTCCCGCGAACAAATAAAAGCAGTTACAAATAGACAAACGGAGTGAGAGCCTGTTGTCTTACCGATTGAGCTACGAATCCACGCCGAGACGGGGGAGACAAACGGTGCACTCACCGAGCACATCTGCCGGTTTATCCCCCCATGTTCGCGGAAAGCCATGTGAAAGCGTCACGCGACCTCTCGCACCGCTGTGCGTTCCGCCCACGGCACGTGTAACGACCGAATGCGCGCCTGGTGTATGCGCTAGGAGTTAGTAAAAATTAAAGGAACCTCACACCAACGCATGGCATCTCACTTCTTCTCTGTCTCTGCCGCTGATCTCGTCGCCTCCGTCCCCGGCAGCAGAGACGGAGGGGAAGCGAGATCGCGTAACATCGCGTTTGAGCTCCCTTTAAATTTATATAAAAAAGTTTCCACTCATGTGCTTCATCAATACAACTCTACCAACAACCACTTATGGATCATGACTTGATTTAACCTTAGCAAAGAATATCTCTTAGAAGTAATGAAGGGTGTGGTTAAGTCTATTTCACTTGTCTCTGGTTTCACTCTTTGTAGAGCCACGTGTGTGAATTTCAGTGACGTCGCATCGGTAATCATTGTAGGTGTCGTTTACAGCTTCGCATTCCAACCACCTTCATAGGGTAAATTGGCCCGTTTTTTTTTTTTTTTTTTGCTTAAGAAAGCGTTTTCCAGCGCTGAAATTTAGCTACGTGAGTTACCAATGGCTAGAACTTTCAAATAACTTTCAATACAATTCAGTTCAATTACAACTGTCAGAACTTTGACGTTGTATTTTGTCTTCATGACCCCTTTAAGTCAGGCTGGGCTCTTTATAAAGCGTGGAATACTGAATTTTTTCCCTCTGGAGTTTTAAAACCTCACTAGTACTGTCGATCACGTCGTAGCTAAACCCGCACCCCGTCGCCTGTCCTGTTTCGCGAAACACGGCATTCATGAACTGCCCAGTACTCGAAAGTCTGAAACAAGTGGCGGATTAAGGCGCTTCGGCGCTCACGAATTTCGAAATCTGCTCGCGCGTTTTCTGAAGGAACTCGTAGCTACATTTAGTCAAATCGTGGAAGTACAGACGTCTCGGGCGACGTTAAGCTGTAAACATTGTTGGACGAACCCGCCGAAACAATGCCCGGCGGAGATCGGAAAATGGTTGGGCGCGAGCGGTCGTTGCCGGAGCAGAGGAACAGATTAGCCGGGCCTTAAACCCTGCGCCCGGTTTTCTCGAAGGGTCGGCAAGACGGGACACGTCTCCGGTTGGCAACGACGGCCATTAGACGCCCGGTGGAGAGACGCCAGTAACCTTCCCGACATGTCTGCCCCTCAAATCGCTTGATTTTTGAAAAAAAAACCTTTCCCGTCGGCTTTAAAACGCGGGCGAGAAAGGTACTTCGCCTTTCCTTCAACGGACTGCAAAGGTTCTAAAAAACCAAGAACGGACATGTGTTCGAGTGAAACATCACCCAACCTAACAGAACCAATAAAATAAAATCAAGCTGCCATAAAAAAACAAAATAGGTCAAAGTTGCCATCGCGTGGAAGCTCTTTCTAAGCCATTTTGCCAACAAATGTCCACGCATAAATGAAATTCCAGGAATATTTGTGATACTTGATATCTTGACAAACATTTCCATTTAAGTTGGCGATTAAAGCAAAAAAGAAAAAAACGAAAAACTCATATTCAAGATTTCACTTTGCAAGAGGGAAATAAGGATAAACGAACCCAGGAAAAATAAAAAAGAAAACCTGGCGCGCGATTGAACAAGGTGTCCGGTAGCGGGTGCTGGGAACCAATTTATACCAACTGCCAGGAAACCAGTTTATACCAACAACGTTTAACGTACGCCCAATTCTCGCACGCACGGGTGTTTTCGTGTGTCAGCACCATCACACTCAACGCACCTGGGAGCCGAATCCGCGGCAAAATATTGGAGAGTTTTAGCATAGCGGCCCCCGTACGCTACGCTAAGGTTAGCGGGTAGCGGGACCGGACTGCGCATGCGGGCGCGGGAAGTGCGAGGAGGTTGCTCCTCAGGGGAGGGAAAGAGCGGGCATGGCGAAGGCAGGCCGCGCGGAACTAATCCACCCCACCGTGACGAATTTGCTCTCCCCAGTCGCGCCCCGCTACCCGCCGCCGTAGCGTTAGCGGACGGATCACGCTATGCTAAAACTCTCTATTGACGTAGTCACTACGCCGCCACGGTCGGTTGCTACGTCACTAGCGGCTCGCCAATCACGAACCTGGAACCAGGTCACGAGGTTTCACAAACAAATGCGTGTAACGTTAACCTTCACCGTAACGCGTTTACTCGCGCCAGAGTGACGTCATCATCACGTCACCATCTCGTGCATCTACGTCATCACAGATGGGCCACTCACGACGCTGGTTCATGGCCTGAAAGGGGCAGAACTCTTGCAAGCAGATGTTGCAAGCAGATCGAACCTTCACCACGTGACGAGTTTACGCGCGGGATAGCGACGTCATGACTATGTCACCACGGTGGGTTGACTACGTCATCACAAGTGGACCAATCGCGAGGCTGGTTCTCCGGCGTGGAGGTGGCACAGCCAGAAGAAAATAGGGCGAAACCTTCTAACCTGTTTAAGCGTGAAGTTTCCGCAGGAAATCTCACTGGCATTACAACTAGAGAACCGGGCGCCTATCGCAAAGCCGCGTTTCGGTAGGAATGCGACGGGTGCGTAACGCGGAGGCTCTGAGAAGGAGAGAGAGGACTTTTCGGTATGTTGACCTTAGGCTGCCGCAGCGCCTCCGATTTGCCTTGACAACTCTTGGCCTATAAGGAGAGTCCGTCGCTTCTAACCGTGTTGTTTCGTTGTTGCCGTTGCTGTTGTTCTCAGATACCGATATCGTTGGAATGACAGGCTCGAGTTTTTGGCAGACACTTGGGAAACAAACCCCGCTTGTCGCCGGCGTTCGTCAAGGTTTGTCGTCACTCTGCTCTGAGGCCCCTTTTTATGTTGCTTTTGCGCTCTGTCCGCTTTCAGCGATCGATGAGCGCTTGAGCGGCGTTCGCAGAATTCCACGCTGCCAATCAGAAAGACGAGAATTTCGTCTGCCTGAAATCGGCTGCAGCTGAACTGTCAAGTATACATAAAAGTACGAAAATAACCTTTTGTGGAGACAGGACAATAAAATAAAAGAACGGAGTACCCTTCGTTTGATTATAGCTGTTGCTTTTTCTTCTCATTTTTTTGTAATAATAACAAACCATATTACTGTTTCTCTGACAATATTTCCTTTTTGTTTGTTGTATGCTTACCAAGTGCACCGCTTAACATCCGACTTGCTCATCTTTCCTTCTACAAGCCTGTTTCAATTGTTTGTAACCCGTAGCAGATTGACACGGCACTTGACCTATTTTTATTCGCTAGTTCAGACATCTGACGGCTCCCGTTTTGCATTATTAATATAGATAAATCCTGTTCCAAGCGTTGTAGCCCACAGCAGGTTGACCCGACACTCGACCAATTTTGTGCGCTAATTGAAACGTTACAATTATAATAAAAAAACCGGGCCATCTCCACTAACGTGAAACCTGGGGAGGGGCGAAGCATGCAGTGTATAAGTGTATTCTTGGCGCTTTAGCGTTTTTGCCCACGGAGATGAACCGTTGAGGGTAGAGGTATACAGCTTCACCCTAAAAGTCTCGTGTCTTTGAAGCACGAACCGTTATAGCGCGAGGCTTTGGAAAACAAGTGTCCCGGTGTTTTAGTACCATGACTACATGAAACGACGACAGGAGACGCCGACAGCCCGAGCTCTTAAAAAATCCCGGGCCATCTCCACTAACGTGAAACCTGGGGAGGGGCGAAACATGCAGTGTACAAGTGTATTCTTGTCACCTCGGCGTTTTTGCCAACGGAGATGAAACCGTTGGGGGAAGATGTATGCAGCTTTGCTGTAAAAGTCTCGTGTCTTTGAAGCACGAAGCTCTCGAGCGCGAGGCGGAAACCAGTGTCCCGGTGTTTTTTTAGTGCTTGTTACGTTCTAGCGCAAGGTGTAAAGGAGTTTCCTCGTGTTTTAGTACCGTGACAACATTTGACGACGATTACGACGACGACAGGAGACGCCAACAGCCCCAGCTCCTAAGGGGCTTCGCAACTAATAGAAATATTAGGAAGAAAATACTAATATTAGGAAGAAAATAAAAGCGCGAGATGTTGTCTTATCTGTTACAATATTACTAGCCATGCTTTAAAGGCATGCATATTTTAACGGCGTAACGCTACAAAAATGAGAAAGGAGAAAAAAAAACCGTGAGATATTTTGAGCGAACACGCAACGTTTCCACTATGTTGTACCTCAGAAAGAAAATCCGACGTGGTTGTAAAATGTTTCGTTCTGCCAATTTGACGTCACAGCGAAGCCCGGAGGCAATGTTCAAGGAAAAAGCAGAAAAAAATGTCACCCTGTTGCCCTCATTTTGACCCCGGGTAACACGATTAATCGAGGTCCCGAGACGATAATTGACTTAAACCAGGGATATTCAATTTTGAGTTTTTCATGGCGAGATATAGCCGTTCGTTTTCTCGACCGATTTATTTTCGGTATCTGGAAAGACCTCGTTTTTTCTTCCTCTTTTTTTTCTGCCAGGCACCATTATTTTTTGTTGGCGTTGGTTGGTTACCGTTGCTCTATTTATCCAAACTAATGGCTAGACAAAAATAAACTGACAAGTGCCTTAAATAGAGAAGAACCCGACGATTGGTGACCACACATTTTTTACTGCATAGCGCCCACCTAAAAATGTCCGCGGACGCACGGAAGTCCATTTATTCATAACGGTTGAATTCTCGGCAATAGCGGATGCTTCTTTGTTTGGGAGGCGGCAAAGTGAAAGCGCAGAACGCGCTTTATAGCCCAGGTGTTGCCTGGGCGCGTAAAAGCCAAATTTGATATAAAAATTTCTGTCCATCAGCACAGCTCCAGTTTCCCTCTGCCCACTGTCTCCCCCCTTCCCACCCCTCCCCACCACCACAAACAAAAAACGAGAACACATTAGTACGGCCACTATCCACAAAAGTGTCTCTTTCGCTACTCACCCCCTCACCACAAAAAGACAAGACAAAAGAAAACAAACAAATAGAAAACACAACCCCATGTTTGAAGCGCAATGTACTTCGAGGTTTTGAAAGTGAATAATAAAAATCACGCATTCGTCATTTTTAACACGAAAGTGTTTTATGCCGGGATACACCAAGATTTCACTGGCGTCATATCCGTCACGGAAATGAATTCAGTACACCTTTGCCGAAGCGACCCCGCCAGCAGGACGTCACTCGCCAAACACACCCACAAGAAGACAGCCGCCGATTCACAAACCATGCTCAGCGGTAGATTTCGCTGCACATTTCACTTTCGTGTTTTACCGATTACTATGACAGAGGAATCAACCAGAGTTTTTTTTTTCAACTCGATTCAGCTTTCCGGTTCATCGCAGTTCTTTCAGTAGCGATTACTCTCGAGTTACGTGATCGAGCTCCAGGACTATAGAATCCATCCTGTTGAAATGGACGGGGACGGGGAGTAAATATTGACAACGAATTACACAAGAAAATATTCACAGTCCTGAAAAGTATCTTCGAGTTTTCATGTCGAAGTCGACTCCAAAATATCGCCTTCCTGCCATGGCTTTACTAGCTTCCTGAGAGGTCGGAAGTTTGAGCGAGAATACTGGGGGTGTGATGTCCTGAAGCTTCTATCGATCTAAGTGCGTTCGTTTTCCGGTCTTCATTCTCGAGATCTTGACCTTATCCCACAGAAAACAAGACCATTTATGGAGGTGCCAGTACCTTTGCGTGAACCATAGTATAAACGTCACAGAGAGAGAGAGAGAGAGAGAGAGAGAGAGAGAGAGAGAGAGAGAGAGAGAGAGAGAGAGAGAGAGAGAGAGAGGAGAGAGAGAGAGAGAGAGAGAGAGAGAGAGAGAGAGAGAGAGAGAGAGAGAGAGTCTGAAACGGTTACTAGAGCGGTTCCTATTTTTTCCCTTCCAGCTCAACAGCGCAATGCTTGGCTTCCTTTCTGCGAATAAGCATCTAATAGAGGGAACAATTCGGGGCACGTGGACGCCCATCTTCGTTTCCGGAATTGAATTTTCCTCCGGTCTGCAAAACGTCCCACTGAGGAAGAATTCCCGCTAGGAAATTCCCACGAGGCCTCCGAAACTGACGTATACACCTTCGCAGGGGTTTCTTCGTTGCGCGAAGAAAAAAAAAGTACTAAGCTTGTCAACGGAAACAAACGAAGGGATACGGCGTAAACCGGGGGAAACAACGTCCCAAGTAGCAGCGCCGACTTTTCCGCGTTCTCTGTCAACAAATGCTCACGAATGCCGGCTGAAAAACCAATGTTTCCCTTTTCGGTCGAGCGTAATCGCCGAGTCAATTTACTTTTTATTCCGCTTCAATTCGACGCTCCTTTTCAGGCTATAAAGATCCTGAAACGAAGACGACAACGACGACGACAGCGGTGAGGTCAAAAACAAATAGCGACGTCATGAACAATGGCAATTGTATTACCCGGGGCGGTTCACGTTTGGCGACAACAAAATGGCAAATAAAGATGTCTTTTTCTCCCAGCTTCCGGAAGTCGACCGCAAAAGTGGAAAATCTGGAGCAGCGCTATCTCTCTTCATTGATTTGTCAGGGAAACTGAGAGCTGTCGTGCAATGGTTACACTAACCACAATTCATACTTGACAGAAAATGAGGCAACAACAACAACAACAACAACAACAACAACAACAACAACAACAACAACAAACATCAAAAAGAAAAACAACAACAACAACAACAACAACAACAATACCCACAAAAATAACCACAAAGTTGTGCTTGGCGCTTAAACCTTATTCATTGTTGACATACGAACTAGCTCGCATTGACACATTATTTCACACCATTGACCCGTTTGGTAGGCATCTGTATAGTTTACCCGTGACACGATTTAGTTGCAGTGCATAGAATGGAACGGAGCGCTAATACATTGCTGCAGGAACATGTCATCCCCAGAAGCTTGTAAACCGGCTTCCAGCCTTTATCCCATGCGCTTCGACCTCATTTGTAACTGCGCCGTAAAAACAGCTGTAGTGGAAGCTCTAGTTCAAACGAGAGGGCCCGTGCGTCTAAAATGACGCGCAGGTGTGCGTCTAACGCGAGCTATGTGTTTACGAAGACGTGTTTTAGGCCAATTAGCGTATCGTGGTAATATGTCTGGCTTTAAAAGCAGCTTGTCAAGCAGAATATGCGTCATTTGATTACTTCCGTTAAAAGGAACAACACAAAGTGTGTCCGGGAAGGATCCCTAGCTTCGAAAGAAAAGTTATGAGCGAATTTTATTCGGAGCGTTATACGAATCACGGGAACCGGTGAGGTTACCCAACACGACTTTGTTTCATACTTGTCTCGTATCCACCGAAAATGGGCCTAAGCAATGCCAAAGCAAGTGCTCTGTCGAGAAACGCGATCGATGACGTCTGGTAGCACTGAAACTTTGGACGACAAAAAAAAAAAAAAAAAAAAGCTCGCTAATTTTAGGAAGACTCAAGCCAAGTTTGAAAAAAAGGAAGCTCACACGAACGCGTAAGACTTGAAGGTTGCAAAGCTGTGGGCAACATTCACGACTATCACGAAGGTTTAAGCCCGCGAAGTCCACAATTGCAGCCGATTTGCTTCTTCGCTGCCGCAACGACCTTAACTCCATTACTGATGCTATTATAAGTGTGAGCTTACATCATTTTATTGAAAGTCATTTAATCATTGGACACCACTTCGGAGGGGCGTACGCTATGACGTGTCTTTCTCGCGTTCCAAGCAAATATTGCCACGATTACGGCGAATGCTGGAGTGCTTGTTTTTGTTTGTTTGTTTTTTGGCCAATCTTGGCTAAGCTCCCTAAGTGGGTATGCTTGGCTTGACAAACGTGCGCAGGGGACGCTGGGCGGTCGTTTCGAGGCACGCGCACAGCAGCGCTCGGCATTTTATTGGTTTTGTTAACTGCCTGGCGCGGTCGTCTCGCGAGGCCCTCGCTCGCGTGCGCGCACTCGGCAATTTCAGGGTATTTTTAACTGAGGACACGAAAAATTATGATTTGCTACACAGCTTCGCTGTTAAAGATTTATGACCGGCAACTTGGGAATTGAAGAAAACCCGCCGCGGTGGCTCAGTGGCCGAGGCGTTGTCCTGCTTAGCCCAAGGGACGCGGTTTCGATCCCGGCAGTGATGGCGGTTTTTAAGACGGGGAGGAAAAGTGAAAACGCATTGTGTTGAGACTTGACCGCACGTCAAAGATCCCCGGGTGGTTGAAATTAATCTCGACTACGGCTCAGCGCGTATAACCTACGTGTATAGCTTCGGCGCGCGGAAACCTTCAAAATTGTTTTTGAAAATCGAAAAAAAGCTTATCCAGGAAAACTGTCCAGCGTAGAAGAAGGACGCACTTATATTTGTTTTTCCAAAGTCTGTCAGCGTGCATTCCACCCAAACTAGTCCTACAGGAGGTGCGTGTTGCTTTGAAGAAGTTCCAGCCGACCAGAGTTCGTTGAACTTTGCCAGCCCACGGGAGTCCACCCCGGGTTCGTAACGCCGGACCGCCCGTCGAGCCCTCATTTCGTGATGCGGGTGCCCATCGTCGTTCGGTTGATCCGTATAGAGCGGGATCCTACCGGTAGGGCCAGGTGTTGTGGCCTGAACGCCAATCGATTGGCTGCGAGCATTCCTGATGGAAGCGCAATGGGACCCTGCAATATTGGCGCAGCGCGCAGAAGAAGGACCGTGCTCAATAACCATCCCGTGTTCAATTAAGTTCCTGTCTCCCTACCTATCGCAGGCAGCGTATACAACATGGCACATCGCGATGCAATATCGCTTAGGGAAAGGAGGGGGGTGGGTGGTGATACGCACTTGCGGAGGTTGTATTTGCCGCCCTTTTCAGTGACACGAACACGCACGTGTTGCGCTGTTCTTAACCAGGAAAGCGCGCATCTCCCGTGATGCATTTCAAATGTGAGGAAAAGGAAAGCCCAGGAAGCCTGGCCAGAAGGATACGACCAGCGAATTCCCCATTAGTTATCGTTGCAGGCGGGAAGATTTAAAAGCCCTGACACACGCTGAAATAAATTCGCGAGATACGCATAATTCCAGCAACAGAGAAGACAAGACAAGGCAAGGCAAGGCAAGACAAGACAGGACAGGACACGAGAGGCTTACCAGACAGAATTTCAACCTATACAGGCGCAAGATACAATTCTGTAACAAATATCAATTATATTGATCTGACCGATTGACAGTGAGGTTTTACGCGCCGACGTTACACAGGCGATGAGGCGCGCCGTAGTGGAGGGCTCCGGATTAATTTTGACCACTGGGGATGTTTGACGTGCGCCGAAATCTCGAGCACACGGGCGTTTTCGCTTTTCGCATCCATCAGAAACGCTGCCGCAGCTGCAGTGTATAAGCGTATTCTTGGCGCCTTGGCGTTTTTGCCCACGGAGATGAAACCGTTCGGGGTGAGGTGGGGGGGTATAGGTATACAACTTTGCTGTAAAGGTCTCGTGGCTTTGAAGCAGAAAGCGTTCTAACGCGAGGCGTAGGAAAACAAGTGTCCCGGTGTTTTAGTACCGTGACTACATGAAGCGACGACGAAGACAGGAGACGAAGACAGCCCGAGCCCCTAAGGGTCTCCCCGCCTCTAAAATAACAATCGTAATATTAAGAAGAAAATATTGATTGATTTCATTGTTTAACGCGCCGACGCCACACGCGCGATGAGGCGCGCTGTAGTGGAGGGCTCCGGATTAATTTCGACCATTGGGAATCTTTGACGAGCGCCGAAATCTCGAGCACACGGGCGTTTTCGCTTTTCGCATCCATCAGAAACGCTGCCGCCGCGGCCGGAAATCAAACCCGCGTCCTTGTGCTCAGCAGCATAATGCCTTGGCCACTGAGCCACCGCGGCGGGTTTAATATCACTTAGGACGGTCCGCTATCGGGTCTCTCATGACTCGCCTCAAAGCACGTCCTTTATTCTGCGATCACCTTCGCATGCAGTCCTCCACCGACCAATCGCAGACGGGTATGTTTAAACACCGTGAAATTTCCGATGACTTTCTGGGGAGTCTTCTATGCCGAAGACTGAGGACCTTGGTTTCTGGAGATTAAAAGATGGTGCAGGTTCTGGCAGGTAGAAAAAAAATCCCGGGCCATCTCCACTAACGTGAAACCTGGTGAAGGGCGAAGCATGCAGTGAAAATAGTATTCTTGGCGCCTTGGCGACTTTGCCCACGGAGATGAAACCGTTGGGGGTAGAGGCATACCACTTTGCTGTAAAAGTCTCTTGTCTTTGAAGCACGAAGCTGCTTAGCGCGAGGCGTAAACGAGTGTCCTAGTGTTTTAGTGCCGTTACTACATGAGACGACGATTACGACGAGGACAGGAGACGCTATGTATAGCGATATTCGCGCTTATTTAACAACACGCCATTATATCATAATTTCGACGAAATTTTTGAAAATCCAAGTTTAGTTTGCCCTGATAGCAACTATTAATGACAATATAACATTTTTCGGAAACACCTAATGATTCGTAAATTAACCGATTTGACGACGTAATCTATTATGCATTGAAAAAGACGAGTAGGCATGGATATTATCCTGAAATGATTGTATCGGATGAAAACTACGTTCGTACACAAGAGAGACAACTTCTTTGTTCTGTTGTTGCAACAGGACGCACAAGTCCCGATTCGTGACAACAGCTGCCGACAGAATGAAGCATCCTGCTTACAACGTTGAAAGGATGCTGTCGAGAAACCGCTCGATACGCCGGTCAATATCTCAAACTCCAGGCGCCGCCTACAGATCCGTGACACTATGGAGCCCATCTTCACGACAATTGACAATGAAATCGAACAAAGTGTCGATACAGCACTTCGATCCACTACGACGCCTTACACACCCGATCCAACTAAGATTACCCTCACTAAACGACTGTAACATAAAAGGCTTAAGAACACTCAATGAACGCTAACGTCTAAAATATGTTGACGCTGGGTATACCTCTACTAAGCGTTGTCTTTACCTTTCCCTTTTTTTTCTGCTTTGTTTTTTTTTTCCTTTTCTGTTTTTACCACGTGCAGTACTGCACGTGGTACACTCCGGATTAATTCTGACCACCTGGGGATCTTTATTGTGCGCTGAAATCTCGTACACACGGGCGTTTTTTGCTTTTCGCCTCAACCAGAAAAGCGGCCGCCGCGGCCGGGAATCGAAACCGCGACCTATTTTACAGTAACCGAGTTCGTAGCTTTGTTCAAAATTCGGTGCTCCTCCATGGCGGGCGCTAAACAGCCCGCCGGTAAACCGCCTTCACAGAACGGAATGAAGGATAATTTTTTCACTCAATCCCCCATGTTTATACGCAATACCAATACGCAATTCCCGTATCGGCAGTAACTGCGCTACACCGGACGTCGTGGTATGCAATCGTGTTTTCCCCACAACATAGCGCAACACCGGAAATGCCCGGGAAACTGCAATTCCAAACTTTTGTCGAAGAATTCTGCAAAGAGTGCGCACGGACTCGACAACCGTGTTTTGAACGTTGGCGACCGCAACGCGTTCAGAGCGGCGCGGACGTTTTAATTCCTCGCGAGCCGCGTTCTTCGAAGCAACGGAGTTCCGCGCATTACCAACGTAAGCCGATCCGGAGCAACCTATACAGCTTCGCCCGAACCCCGACAGCGCACGAGTTCTATAGGACTAGACCGAATACGGGAGCGGGGGACAGTCGACGCTGATGCCTCTGTCCGGCGGTTCCCTAGCGGGATTCCGGCAATTACGTCGCCTCTGTCGCCGCCGTAATGAAGGCAATCAGCACTCGCTCGGCCGTGCCGAACGCGGAGCGACGCGCGGCCTGAATATGTCATTCAAACTGTAGTTCTCTGTTCGAATTGTGCTCAATGCCTAATTTAGACGGGACGGGAATTGTGAAAGCCCTGCAGCACCACTGCAGAGGCGCATCGTCACCGCGCATTCGACGAATAAATAAATAAATAAGTTCGACCTTTCAGGTTTTCGCGGAAATTCGCGTATTTACATTTCTTGATCGGTTGAACTTGAACGATCGATTGACTGATCGCAACTACCACCCACGCTACCATTTTACGAGCCGGTGACTGTGGTGGCGCTGTGATCGCATCAACAGGACGTGACGTCACCATCTCAAGAGGAGAAAGCGTCGCTCTGGCGGCGAACAGCAGAGGCATTTTTTTTTTTAACCTGAACTAGTGCAAACAGTGCAGCGTATGTTTATTTTTTACTAATTGATAACCCCAGTAGCACTCGACACTGTTCTGCACGACACTGCACTAACCTGCACCAGTTCTGATTAAAAAAATGCCCCCAGCGTTAGCTCCGTTGGTGGCGCTGCCGTCGCGTGAGGAGGAAGTTTGAAGTTGGGGAAGCGAAGAGTAAAATACGTTTTGAGAAGAGGCTGAGAGCAATGGAACAACGTAGGTGGACAGCTAAGGTTTTTAGGTACCTGTACATGAAAAGCGTGGACACGCAGTGGCTAAGGAAGACTATAAGGCTAACGATGAAATACGGAAAGAACAGTGGAGAATCCGATACAGCCAAGGTAACGAAACAAGAGGCAAGGCAGATAGAAACGAATAAATGGAGAGAAAAAACGGAAGCTAAAACGTCGTTATAGATGTACAGGGCTGAGAAGTTGGACATCGGAAAGGAAAATTTCTACGATAATTGCAAGGCCAGTGTTTTGCTTTTCGAGGCTTGAGCAGGCTGCTTGCGAACTAACAGCTTTGTGGGGAAGTAAATACAGAATTATGGGGTTTGCGTGGTCGGTGGGAAAGAAACAGAAACTATGTCGCACATAGTGTTAGAATGCGAATGTATCCATCCAAATCTACTTGGGGGAAATATTCGGCTTTAAGAAATATTAGGATTTAAGGGTAGCACAGACGGAGTTAGCTTCAAGGTTGTCGAGGCGACGAACAGATTATAATGTTGGTTGGCGAAAACCAGAGAGGGGAATATTGCCTAGGATAGCTACCACCTGTAACAGAAAAATTAAGTATTTGGTGCGTAATAAGTTTTTTGTGCCTGCCCTAAGAGCAGCGCCAGTATTAAACGAGGAATATAAAACATTGTCTTTTTAGTTTTTTTTGTAAGATGACACGTCATCACACCGCTACACAGAGGATACCACTAACAATCATCATCATCACCACAATCGAGGACGCGATGATGTCACGCACTTTTGTCGCGGAAAATATTATGCACGCATTGCAGCCAAAAGTTTTACTTCGATCGTTCAGTGGTAATCGACATCCCGCGCGCTTTTTACGTCACACATACGTCACAAAAGGGAGCGCCACGCCAGCTTTCTTGAGTTAAGATAAACAGGGCGCCTTAGGTGCGCCAATTTCGCGTCCCTACGGACTACCAGCACGAAGGATGGCACGAAGGATGGCACGGGGGAAAGCGCCCACGCAGGGCACACACAGCAGGACGACGACGAGGGATCCAAACGGTGGTCACTTTCGTCAGCGTTAAGCGCGGGGGGTGATGATTGTGTACACTATGCATAACGCGGGGCGGCCTCGCTTGGCGAAGCAATAAACGAAGTCGAAGCCGGGTGACCCCGAGGAGCAACTGCAATTGGGGAGCGGACAGGAGAAATGAGGATGGCGGCCCGTTAGGCCTCTCATCCTCATCCATTCCTCCCTCCTCCTCTTCCGCGCATGCGCGCGGAGCCAATCGAAGTGATTTGCACAACGGATTAGGGCTGGCGTTGCGTAGCGAGAGGAAATGAAAAAGGATGGACACACGAAGCAAACGAAGCAAAGAGAGAGAGAAAGAGAGAAAAAAAAAATGGTGAAAGAAGCAGAAAAAGGGCGAAGCTGTTAGACCCTCGGGCGAGACAGGCATGTCCGCGCGGAACTATAGGCATCGCTAACGCCTGAAGAACCCAAGAGCTTTTAGCTAAGGCGGAGGGAGAGAATATTCACGCCCAAGTTTAAGAACAAGTACGCACAGAGAGAGCAGTAAGGGCTTGGGTGAGAACGAAAAAGGGGACACAAAAATGCTACGACTGTTAATTCGCAAAAAAAGCGTAGACATTCCCTAAGGCGAGCAAAGTCTACGCGCCTTTAGCATGCGCGTAATTTGTGTAACTCCGTTTTAACTACACGAAGCGGGTACTCCCGCATAGACGCGAATTGGCCGAAGACCAAAAGGCGATGCTGCCAAAATCTTGCGTGTTTTGTTTGTTCTCTCCGTTTGCTTCGTGTTTTTTTTTTCCTTCTTAGGCGTGCTAATTAGGTTCGTAGTGAGTGCGACGGCCGATTCCGACCCCCGAAAACTTGTGCCGTGTGCGGCGGCGACACCCCCTGTGGAGAAGAGAATTATTTTCGTTTAATTAGCGGGGGTTGACGGGGAAACGTTGGGTCCCTCTGGTTTAGCAACTGCTTCTCTTTTTTCTTAGGAAACATCTAATTAAACGCTAAGCAGGGATAATAAACCATGCCCGTTTGTTACATGTAAACGACACACACACAGACAGACACACACACACGTATATATATATATATATATATATATATATATATATATATGTGTGTGTGTGTGTGTGTGTGTGTGTGTGTGTGTAGCTTTATATATAGTTCTGGAACAAATAAAACTCACAAAGATGGCGAAAACACAATGTGTGTAAAGACACAGACAAATGTGAAAAGCATTCAACAAATGAAATTTACTCCCAGTGTTTCAGAAAGGAGACTTTATGACCTTAAGTATTTATACACACACTAATATATATATATATATATATATATATATATATATATATATATATATATATATATATATATATATATATATATATATATATACATATGTGTATGTGTGTGTTGTTGTGTTTGTCTTCTACGACTACGTATGTGGTTACAGGTTACACAAATATAGATATAAGTAAACCTATCTGTTTAGGAGGCACTTATTATCTTCAACAGGACCGAATATTTCCCTTGCGTAAGTAAATGCATATAGATCCGAAGAGCGCGACAGTAACGGATGTTGTCAGACCACGCTAAAATAAACCACGAATTAGGACAGAAGCAGTACGCTACATACCTGCTAGCGGTCGGATGTGGTCAGTCGTAATGGGGAGTAAACGTCACGACGTTTTGAGGATGGGTTGAACGAGCAACGTGCTTTGCTTACATATAAATTACCAATTTAAACCCCAATGCGTTCGCTGCGAAGTCGTTCTTCATTATAAAGCATGCGATTCGGTTGTTTGGAACACGGTGCCCCTCGTTCAGCTTTTCCTACAACTGTAAGAATGGCCACATGGACTTCACAACACAGCGTAACCAACACGTTGTCGGAAAGTATCTATGCGCTCTAAACGGCGTACGCTTTGCAGTTGTGCGGCTACGCTTGACAGAACATCGTCAGTGTCTAGACAAGAACAGTTCGCTCGTGTCTTTTTTTATCGCCGAGCGACTCGGAATTCAATTCCGTGGTTGTCTGACAGCCGGGAGATAACAGGGCCCAGGATATGTTGCAGCTAAAAACAGAGCTTTGCTTTGAGCGACTCCGGAACTTCGGGAAATAAGCGCGGGTCCTTCTTTTTCTGTCGAAACACGATATTCAATTAAACGTGAATCAAGTTTCAATTTATTTCCCTGTACATATTAGAATTGGTTGACATTTTTTCCTAGACGAGCATTTATAAAGGCTCTCGATATAAGGGCTGTTTGCTTGCCGTAAGGTAAGCACGCGTTAAGATATTACAGCTCGTAACGAGAAGATGCCCCATATTTAAAACAAATTCTTCCGACAATGTAAAGTTACGCTGGAGAGATAAACAGCGTTTCTTAATGAAGGTCTATTTTGTCAAATTAAGGTAATTTGTCCATTAACTATTTTCTATGGATCGATGAAAAACTGCGAAGATTCGCTTTAAAGCAATTTTGACCGTGATGCTAGAACACAGGCGCAGACCTCACAAAAGGTTACAGCATAGCCACGTGAGCTTCAGTTTTCGTAAAATCCAGGTTGGATTGATTAATTGTGGGGTTTAACGCGCCGACGCAACGCAGGCGATTGGGCGCGCCGTAGTGGAGAGCTCCGGATTAATTTTGACCGCCTGGGGACCTTTAACGTGCGCCGAAATCTCGTACACACGGGCGTTTTTGCTTTTCACCTCCATCAGAAAAGCGGCCGCCGCAGCAGGGAATCGAACCGGCGTCCTCGTGCTCAGCAGCACAATGCCTTAGCCACCGAGCCACCGCGGCGGGTAAAATCCAGGTTAAACTGCAGCTGTATTTGCAAAGCAGTTATATACGGACATACGGTGAGACAGGAACAGAAGCTACACGACGCAAAAAAAAGAAAACCCAAAGAATGATAATACCCCACGGCTAGCGTGCATTCAATTGATGAGCGGAACCCAGATGATGGAAAGAAACTGGTTTCGCATGTACAATCAACAGTTGTTTCTGGCACTGTTGTTGCTTATGATGATGGCGGTAACAGTAAAAAACAACACCAAAACAACAACAACAACAAAAACAATAACAGTAAAAGAATAAAAATAAAGTAACAATAATTACGGCAAAGATGACGAATAGGACCAGGACATCACAGAGAACTGAGCGCTCCGAGACCTCCAAGAGCGAGCAGGTCGAAAAAAAGGGAAACGGCGCGTCAAGTGACTTCCGGAAAGATGGATACACACTATTAAGATTCGCTTGAACCACTCGCTACACGGAAGACGATGAATAAATCACGCACACATCTTTTCCTACAAGACAAGAGGAAGTTGAACCACCGCACTTAATTACGGTGATTCATGAACGCAGCTCGCCGCCCATCCCCCCTTCCCAGTCAACGCCAGTGTTTCAGCGCCCTTACTTCCCGTTCTATCTCCTTTTTTCCCCCATCCGTTCTTCCTGTACGCGGAAGTGCTGACATCCTGCGACACTGATTTCGGAAAAAGTGCGGGTCCCCCCCCCCTTCCCCCTTCCCCCTCGACGTGATGAGAAATCCGAGCTTAGTGGATTAGAGCAAAAAAAAAAAAAAAATCAAAAGCGGAAAAAAAAAGGAAGCGCGGGATGAGTGGGAGGGGAGAAAGATGTACGGCATTAACATAGACGAGGAAGATGCTGGAATAGATATGCACGGGGAGAGAAGTCGAGGAGCGGGGGCGGTTTTAATCACGTTAACTCACCTTCGCGCAGCGCAGGCGCTTCTCCGCATTGCCCGAGCGTGGCCCCATCTCAGGCCCGGTGCGGGCTACAGGTCAGAGCCGGCCGCGTGATCAATCAATTAACGAAGCACTCGCAAAGTTGGCTGTGCATGCGCGTGGCTGGCTGGACTGGCAGGGGCTATAGAGGGGAGCCGGTCATTTCGGAAAAGCAATCCAGAATATGGGGCGGGGGCGATCTTGATGTAGGAGGAAGAAAAGATAATGCCGGGGGTGCGGGGGGGAGGGGGAGGGGGGAGAGAGCGGTTCAGATGAGGAATAGAAGTAGCGTGTGCAGAGAGAGAGTAGGGGAAGAGAGGGAGAGTGAGAAGAGAATGACTGCTGCCGAAGAGTTGGCGGGAGTGTTAATTGCGTTTTGGTGGGTAGATGACGAACTCAAAAAAGGAGAGTAGGCGGAAAATCTCCCCCACGTCGTCTCGCGCTGAAGTCGCCGCCAAGGATTAGAGAAAGGGAGGCTGCAAAAAAAAAAAAAAAAAAATGGCGGGCAAACGAGCCAGCTTTAGCAAACAAGGGTACGGGCGTTTCTCTCCTTCCCTCTTTCCATTCATCGTTTTTTTTTTGCTTAAGCGGCTCTGTATAGTTCATCACGATGAAAGGAGGGAAAGACGATGCGTCTTGAATTCGCCGGAGGCAATCGAGAACTCGTGTTCTCTCATACTCTTCCAGTTTTGCGCCTGGTGATTTAACGCGGGTTTCAGTCGAACTTTCCCTTAAAAGCTGTCCTGGATGCTCTGGTTCAACTTTAGACCTAACGATTATTTATGTGAGCCTGTACGGCTCATTCATAGAGTTTCCTTTTATAATTCTAACGTTGGGCCATTGACACTGCTCGTATTTTGCCGGCAGATATCACCTTCTCTTAATTTTTATCTGCTTTTTACGTGCCCCTTCTTAACCAATTTTGAAGTTAGACTACCCCCAAGAAAGCCTTTCATTGCCGAAATCCACTTCTGATATCGATTGGTTCTCGATCTCTTTACGAGAAACGCCAAACACCCTGATGAAAAGTCATGCACCTTTCCGTCTACCGATGACTATGGACGAACGCCAAGCTTTCTTTTGAGGGATTCCTTGGTTGTCGCCCGAGATTGGACTTTGACTCACAGACGGTTTGGACTTTGACGCGTTGTACTTTAAAGGAACCATAAAGACAAAATACAATTTGAGTTTATTAGAAAGACGGCTTAGTCCCGATAACAATGATACCAATATCATAGCAATCTTCGAACAAATAACGGAGATGTAAAAGAAAACATGTGAAGCAGTCACGACTCCCTAGCCAATTTCCCGCAACTTTTCTATGACGTCACGGAACTTTGTTTGAGCGAATGGCGGCAGCCTAACTGACCTGTCGCGACTACACATGACCGGACATCTGTAATGGGGCCTGTAGTTCCATTTGACCGCATCACTTGAATGCTAACATGCAGTTAACGCACTGAAAAGTGTTTCATTGTTGGCCCGTATGACGTCATTCTGGCTCATAACACGTCACTGTGGCGCAAAATTTGAATGTTTAGATACTTCTTGCTTTTTTCGTTAAAAAACATCTTTTGAGGCTGTAATGGAGCTGAGTGAGATACCAAATCCTAGTTCTTTCAAATTAAACCAAGTTATATTTTCTCTTCATGGCTCCTTTAAGTTGAAATAGCACGCAATTTGCACTTTTGATAGTAGCGGCTTTTTGACCCGTCGTCATTTGATTTCGCACGAAGAAAGTTTTGCGTTCAACCATCGTCGTCGTTAGACGGACGGGTGAATGATTTTTTTCTTTAATTTTTGCACGTCCATGCACCCCTCTCCAAATCTACGCTTCTTTGGCTGTGTTGGATTGTCGCAATCGGACAGACGGCGGCTTCCGAACGCGAGGGACCGAGGTTCCACTCCGACTACGGGACGCGTCTTTTTAGATGCGACGCATCTTTTGCTCTGAGGCATGTCCCTCCTGCGTCGGCGTCGGCGTTGGCGGCATCCGCACGCCACCTGCACATGCGCGACTCTCCTCCGCTCTTCTCTCCGACAGCTGTGCGCAACACTCTCACTCCGTCTCATTATCATAAACAACAGCTGCGTGCGCGCGCTTCGCTCGCTTCGCTCCGCTCCCGTGGCGCAAGTGCGCGCATGCGCGACTCTCCTCCGCTGTCTCCTCTCCTCCAGGCGCTGTGAATATAAAGTGGGTAGCGCACTGCGGCGGTTCAGCCAGCGCTCGCTCTCGTTCGACTTCGCGTCGCAACACGTTTCCCCCGATTTAGAGAATCAACCCAACGGAAACACCAATTGAACCCCCCCCCCCCCCCCCCCCCCCGATGCGTCGCATCACACCAGGGTTCCCTCGCGGGAAGATGGGCGTAATTTTTTTTCACTTCACCTACGACATTCATCATCATCATCATCATCACCCGAGAAAGTTGCCTTTCCTGCGATGCGTTTTCGACGCCACATAAGCCATCAATGAGACATAGAAAGCTTGGCTGTTAAAAACCATCAGCCCTCCCGCTGTGGAAGGGTGGATGACCAGGGAAGCTTTGTAGAGCACGACATAGATGCGACACGGAACAAGGTGAAATTTATGAGCGAATTTTAGTTTTCTTGAGCTTTCGATTCGATGGTGCTTTGTTCATCACCAAAGTCATGGATGGTCATCCCTAAGACACGTACTATTATGAGCAATATGAAAGGGAACACGGGAACGCGTAGAAAACATCCTTGGACCCAGATATGAGTGATACGCAGCGGCCGCCGTCGGAAACAAAGTGTAAATGGGGACGCTGTTCTAACAACTGTTCCCATTCCCTCCGTGCGTGTTGTCGGCTTTCGGAAGATACCATATTATCGAATAAATGACGTAAGCTGCTGCTTTGTAAAAATCCCAGCGTGGTGGGAGTGCCAACAGTTAGTGGAAGAGCGCTCTCCTTTCCCACTTTGATTTTCACAGCGCCATCCGCGTATCGCTGCGAGTCTGTTTCGAGGCTGTTTGCCACGCGTTCCCGTGTTCCCTTTCATATTGCTCACACGCATATTTCCACTGCACGGATTTTGAAATCACGCTATTGATAACTAATCTACTCAAAAAGGGTATTATATAAGTGAGGAGAGGAATAAGCTTGAGGTCGAAATCGTGTTTTGAACTGTTTTGAGCAGCTTGCGACAGAGTAAGCTTGGGGTCGAAATCATGTGTTGGACTGTTTCGAACGGCTAGCGACTGAATAAGCGTGAGGTCGAAATCTTGTTTTTAACTGTCTTCAACTGTTTTGAACGGCTTTCGACTGAATAAGCTTAAGGTCGTAATAAGCTTGAGGTCGAAATCATGTTTTGAACGGCTTGCGACTGAATAAGCTTTAGGCAGAGATCATATTTCGAGCGGCTTGCGACTGAGTAAGCTCGAGGTAGAAATAATGTTTTGAACGGCTTGTGACTGGATAAGTTTGAGGTCAAAATTATGTTTGGAACGGCTCGCGACTGAATCAGCTTGAGGTCGAAATCATGTTTTGAACGGCTTGCGACTGAATCAGCTTGAGGTCGAAATTATGTTTTGAACCGTTCTGGACGGCTTGCGACTGTGGTGATGACCGCCTGTTAATAGCACACGCCGGGACGTTCATTTTCCAACACCTCGCGCTTCAAAGACACGTGGAGTCTCGGGAGTTTTCGTTCTTGGACACGGATATCACACAGAACCTGGGCTACATAAGCGTCGCATAAAAAAAACTTTACTGCATGTGAAGCATTACTGTTTATCGTTCAAACGCAATACAGGAGGAGGTCCCAAAGTTAAAGGAACTGTCCGGGGGACCTCCCATGAAAGATATCAAACACTATTACATTTGAAAGCAGCGAAAATTATACATTTACAATCATTTACCGTTTAATCTGGCCATGAAGACGAAATACGTTTGGTTCATTAGAAAAACTGCTTTGTCCCGATAACACTGATACCCATTTCAAAAAAAAACTTCGAAAAACTAGCCGAGATATGAGGAAAGCAGCTGAACCAGTGGCAACACCCTAGCCACTTCCCAACAACATTTTATGACGTCACAGAATCTTGTTTGTGTCACTGGCGACCACCAAACTAACACATCACTAAGATACATGACTGGACGATTTCAGTGGAACTTGCTGTTCCGTTTGATCGCGTCACGTTAACGATAGCGTGCAGTTAACACGATGAAAATCGTGTTTTATCACTAGCCTATATGACGTCACTCCTCCCCAAACACGCAATAATGTAGCGCGAAATTTGAAATTCCTTCAATACTTCTTGAGTCTTCTCTGTTAAAAAAAAAGTTTTTCGGGGCTACAGTGGAGCTGAGTAAAAAACTGAAGCCTAGCTCTTTCAAATTAAACAAAATTATTTCAAATTACTTTGTCTTCATGGGAACTTTAAGAAGACGCCCTTCCTAAAAAAATTCACGCATCTCCACGAAGTGAATCATGACGAGTGGGCGAAGCACTGGGGTTCGTTCTTACCGTAAATCACCCGTGGCATTGCCCACTCGCGCATGTAAATGAGTGACAACGCGTGTGTAGAGTATATACAATTCCAATGCAATCCAATAAGATACAATCCAATCCAATCCATTTTAATCCAAATCCAATTCCAGTCTATTTCAATCCAATTCAATCCAATGCTCCTCGCGCATGCGCAACACTGCGTACACGGACGCCAAGGCCCGGACAGTGCGAGGTCCTAAGGTGCTTCACGCGTAAAAAATATCGATTTGAACGATAACAAGGCTAGCCATGCAATAATAATTCCAACATAGTGCCCAACGGCTGCCGTTGCGACCGTTTCACCTTTCAAAATCGATAACGTGCGATCATCCTTTCGATGACACTGACGCCGAGTTCGGAGAACGCGACTCGGTTTTTATTCCCGTCATCGCGATTGCGTGCCGTCTGCGTTTCGATTTTCCAGTGCCCTGTGTGAATATATCGTTGAATGTAAGCCCTTCTTATAACGTTCCCGTTCACTCTCCCCTGCCTCCTTGTTTCATTCGCAACTTAATCCGACACTCTCTCCCCTCAAATAAGTGAGCGGGCACAGCAGGTCGTCAACCTCCGGCAAGCTGCTTTCCTCTTGCGCAACCACGTCAACGGCAAAGCCAGCTTTACAGACGGAGCGCCAGAATTCTTTCAGGGTAGTGCTCCGAGCCATTAGGTGGCAAAATTATCCTTAAAAACAAAATAAATTACAGAATTAATCACTCTTCCCAAAACGGCTCAAAAGTATTTAAATTAAATTTCCAATTATTTCTGAAAGGTATTGACATACTTTCAGAATTACAATTCAGTTTCAGGACGAAAAACAATTTTTCCCAGTTTCTAAGAGATCTGGATTTTTTTTTGTTTGAGTGAAGGCAGTAACTTAACGTCGAGTATTGCGTCGTAAATCTTGGGCCCACCTAAAGGAAAATGGTCATTCGCCACGTTGAATAGCTGCCACGCCGGCGCAAACGAAGAAAGGGCTCTGTCGCGTTGAATGAAGAGAGTTTCCAACATTTTTGGTACTGCTCGTAGATGACAAAATACCTTAAACCTTCTGTGATCCAGTTCTTCAGTTCATCGCTTGATTACATATGCAGTTTCGTGCCCCAAACATAAACAACCCCAAATTAACAACCTCAAAACAATAACGTGTCCCAACAACAACAACGTCCCGATAAACACCCTGTGGAAGTTTTGATGATCGCATGGCAATCGTGTCGTCTTGATACAGAATTTAAACATTGTTACCGAGAAATTCCTAATTAAAAAGCGAAGGTTCTTTTTTTTTTGTTACGTAATACTTTGTTTGGCGGAGTTGCAGTCTTGAAATGCCTTCCGATTTTTACACACACTTGCCGCAAATAAAAAAAAACGTTTTTTCACCTTTGATAATCCCTTACGGCTTCTCAATTTAGTCGTTGAGTTGTGAAATCAGCCAAGCAATTTAAAAAACAAAAACGAGCAGTTTTGCAACACCGCACACTGTCGGTAACGGTGTTGTAAATAAACTTCTCAATCATAACATCCCCCGGGGGTCTTAAAAAACGTGTGACGTCACTGCTCCTCGCGCATTCGCACCACGGCTCTCCAAGAGTGACGCGAAACTGCTCAACCTCGGCCAGTGTAGCTCACGCCACAAAACAAAAACGAGCAGTTTCGCAACACCGCAAACTGTCCGCAGTGGTGTCGTAAATAAAGTTCTCGATCATAGAGCATCGCCCGGGGGTCTTCAAAAACTCGCGACGCGTTATGCCAGTGCGATCGCAGCTCACACCTGCGCTCGACGCGAGCGGAACGCCTTTTGCATTGATGTCAAGTTCAGCGACCAAACAGTTCGCTGCTGCTGCGTCGCGAAAGAGCGCATCCCTGGCCGAAGTTCAAGTTCTAGAGCTCAAAAACAAACGCCGCAATCGCCGGACGCATTCTAAACGCGGCCCGGAAAAGGCCATTGCCGGCCACTCCGTCAACGGCAGCTGTCGGATGCGTGCAACAGGTTTGCCGTCATCGACGGGATAAAAAAGGCAGTGTTTATAGCACGTTCTTCAAATTTAGAAACTGTCATTACAGCATGAAAGACAAGCTCCTCTCGGCCGCCGTGAAGCGCATTGTAGCAAGAAATGGGGCTTGGGGGTAGCCATATGCTTTCGCATTCAAAACACGTATACAGACTTGAGTGCTCTGAGGAGAAATAACTATTTGAGGGCATGCAAGTATATTTTCGTATCTCCGGGGAAAGCCAGAATGCTTTCGCATCGAAAGCACGCACGCAGACTTGAGTGCCACACCTAGAAAGAACTATATCGGTACACTTAAGTCTGCTAACATGTCTCCGGGGAAAGCCATCATTCTTTCGCATTGAAAGCACGTCAGAAGACCAGAGATACGAGTGCCCCGAGATAGTCCTTTCTCTTTGGGGCACTGAAGTCTGTTTACGTGCTTTGAATACGAAAGCATGATGGCTTTTCCCGGAGATACCTAAGCAGACTTAAGTGCGCGAGAAATTATTTGATTATTTTTATAATGTAATGCTATATAAACGAGCCACACCCCCGTGCCCCGTAATCAGCGTTTCCTTATTAATGGGGTGCTTTTATTTTCTTCACGTTGCGTCACGTGTTCCCTTCACGCACTGCGCTCCGCGAGGCTTTTTGATACCATCAGCTTTGGACACTTAACAATATCGGGTTTTTCGACGCATGGAACAGCAGCAGTAGTACGCCCATGTTTATTGGTGCAACGGCATCCCACGCCAAATAGCACCAAACCAACTTATTTGTGGTCTTCACATGAAGATGTCAATTAAAATGTGTGGTGCACGAGCGTGACGGCCTTAAAAGTGTTAGCATTTGGGTCTATAAGGTCCCTAGCTATAATACCCCCTAGTTAAACATATAATGCTGTCTCACTTAAACAAGAAGCAAGGGAGAGTTTAATGCCTACAACGTGACCCCTGATATCCGATGGAAACACAAATAGTACAACAGTTTGAAGCCGCGACAGCTGCTACGTCTTTTTCTGACGTCAGAGGCAGTCGGTGCGTGACGGTTACGGAAGTCTGTCGTGACCGAAAGTGCAGCTAGCCTAAACGTTAGGTTGAAAGGGCATAGTAACTATAAACCATGATTTTTTTATTCTGTGTAGCCATTGGGGCTGACGTATTTTGCAATCTTTGCCATTGCTATAGTGCTTCATTGTCATTGCAGACAACTAAATTAAATAAAGCAAAGAGAGAAAACTCGGCTTATAACATTAGCTTGAAAGCTAGACCACGCAATCAAAAGTGGTGCATCTTAAATGCAGAAAAGCAAACGTAAATTGTTATTCATAAATAAACGCGTGTTTCTCATGCAAAGCCCCAGTATAGATGGTATTCACTGAAAAGTTTAGCTGGCAATTTCTTCGCTTGGCAACACTGGAAACGGCCACGGACATGACCGAAGCGCCACGGACCATAGAGTTTCTTAGTAAGTAAACTAGAGAGGAAACTGCGCCTCGGAAGCCATGTCGTCTTGGGGGTTCATGGGAAGACCCCCTTTTTGCCTTGGGCTTGGCATGACAATTGGATTCTTAAGCAGTTTTTGGTATTTGCTTTCTTCACTATGCATTAACACATTTACCACCTACAAGGAAGCCGAAATCTTCCCGTTTCTGCGGTAGCCGTGTTCGGTGAAACAGTAGGCAATGCGTGATCGCACCTGACGTTGCTCATGCCGCAGTCGAAGGACGTATGACTGAGCGGGTAATATGCCGCCGCGAAATTTGTAGCCGACGAAAAGAAGAAACAAAACGTACTTTGACGAAGACAAGATACGGCAGATACGGGCGCTTGCATGCGTCCTATCTTGTCATCGTCCACGACTGCTTAACACCACGTTTTCATTTTTCATGTTAAACTAGCTGGTGGTCGGGGTGCACCGGTCCACCACGAAGGCAAAGTTTTCGTAGGCACGCTCAAAAAGCTTTCGACACTCTTCAAACAAGTTATTATTTGAAATAATGGTAAAATTAATAAAATAACAGTCTCTAATCAGTTACCCCCCAAATATTAACATTGTTCGTAACTACAACTTTGGCCTGCGGAATAGCAAGCACAACCGTTCCGGCAGAAATACGCTTTACTTCTTTTTTTCTTAGTTCTAAAACAGCCTCTTTTTATTTTCCACTTGCATAATTGCACACTATTCTTCGCGTTTTTATGGCACTTTCTTTAAGTTTGCGGTCACTAAAAATTTTCAATCCAAGCCAATGATGAAACTAAGGCGAGCGCGATGTATAATGGCGGCCCATGACGGCACAGACGACCTTGATGTGAGCCGCATAGACGCTAGCGCCAGATTCCTCTCTAGTGTATACTTTAAGAAAATCTATGCCACGGACATTGCGGAGCTTGTGCCGCTGCGTCCGCATTCCGAAAAACAACAACAACAATAACAAACAACACCGGCGTGCGTAGTCTGCTCCGTTTTAACCCAATTCTCAACGGTGGTGTCAACAGAGATGTTATTAATCGCATTCACATTGGAGTCGAGGCATTACATTTAGTTCGGTGGGTTAACGCTTGGGACGACCAACCCATATCACGGACAAGTACCGCCATCCCGCGGAGCCCGACGTAATCAGTGAAGGCGCAGACACAAGGTTGTCGGCATGCGCGCCTCGCCAGTGAATACAAACTATACCTTGCTTCGGGAGTCGGAACGAGGCTAGCTAAACACGTTAAGTAAAGTAAAAAAATAATAAAAACACTGGCAATACTAAGAACAGCGTTTAGCGGTTGTCGCGGGTGTTATTTTGTCTTCCTTCTTTCGCTCAGGGTATTTAACGCGTATTACTTAAGGGTTAGTGAAATATAATGAAATAATGAAATAAAATAATTCTTTTAATAACTTAATTCATTCGTTTGTTCATTCATTCATTCGTCGACCAGACAGATGGAGGATTTACAAACTTTCTTTTACAAACAAAATTTCTCATTAAACGCCCCGAAAGCAACCGAAAAAAATTACACATTAAAGAAAAGATCTCTCCAGCGAAAAAAAAAAAAAAAACCCTCGGTAAGCGGAACCCGTGGGAAACGGTACGGAGGTTGCTGCCCTGCAGGCTTGCCGCTTGGAATAACGAAGCACCCATAGTTCAGCTTCGGTTCACTGGGGCGCTCCAAATTACGCACATCGCTAAGGTATTACTAACAGAGGACGCACCGCTGATAAGAAATGTAGGACAGTTAAGATTAGATAAGAAGGGAGAAGGCTCCGAATCACGTCAAGGGTACACTGAACGGAGCGGGCACTCGAACATAACAGGCGTGACGCTTAGCCTTTGTTCACTTTCGTCGGCAACCAAAAATTACCACCGCTTCCTAAAGGAAGTTGAGAGAAGCGCAGGAGCTTTCTCACATCAAAAGGGCGTCAAAACCTTCGCTTAAGTTCGTCCAAGCTTCGCTGAAAGCGCGGCCAGTCGATCGTCAAACCTCGAAAGACCCAAATAGTAAACGAAGAACGAACCAATGCAACTACTTTTCACGCATTAAGTAAACACATCTACGAACGATGTAAATGATACCGATAGTACGTGATTTATGAGATGAAGGTATACTATTTTACTCTTTCTTTATGATCGATACGTGTATATTATCTTATCTAGAACCGTTTATTTTTTTGCGATTTTCGAGTATTCTTTTTGCCACGATGGATGTCTGTTTTCACGCACGCGCCATGTGCCCAGAGATCTTATCACATCTTTTCGGTCTACCAAATGGTCTATGAGGAAATGCATTAGTTTTTCGACAGTACGCCATCGGTTCCATTAAGAAAGCTTTCGCTTTAAAATCTCGCTCAATATGTAGCTCACTCGCGAGACCCTCTAATACACAGGTTTAACCACAAGCTGACGTTGTTTGACACACCGCATTCAACTGTATATCACCCTTCCCCCTCTCTAATGGTCCTTTCATTCGTCGTCACCGCTTGAACCGCTGAAAAAGGCAGCCCATATAGGCTAGTGCTCCAACGCCCAATGGGGACGACGCTCACAACTGACAACACACAATGGCCCACGTTCGTCGTCCCCGACCGCGTGAATGAAACGATGAAACGACACGGTCGACTGCGACAACAAAGACAATTTATAGCGTTGGGCGTGACATCTGCCCCTAGCCGACAGCTTTGAAAAGGTAAGGGCTCCTGTCTGCTAGCACCACTCAAAGATCGACGAAGAGGTCTCTGTTACGCCGTGTTTGACTAACGTTGGAAATGGAGAAGGCATGGACGGGTTACGAAACAACAACTAGGAGGAAAGTAGACAGGAGGCAGTAGAGGGGCGTACTATTACCGAGGAGGTGTTTACACAACCTGGAGCGTCGAATCATCCCCGAAGGTAAGCTCATCCCTTCTTTTCTCTAGCCCTCCCTTTTGACCTCGACTGCTACCCAGTGCTTCGAGAAAACAGTGAAGAGGCCTACTATTATCTAAGAGGTGTAGAACCATCTCGATACCTCAGCTTATCCCTTCTTTTCACTAGCCCTTCCTGTCAACCTTGAATTATCTCCCCTGGTCCGAGAAAACAGTAAATGAACCTGCTATTATCTAGGAGGTGTTTCCACTCCCTCGAGCTTCGAATCATCCCTAAACATCACGTCTTCCCCCATTTTCCCTAGCCCTCCCCCCTTAACCACTTCCACTCTTCCCGGGGCCTAGGGAATACACTCGAGTGCCGGTGCGTGCGTTCCTGGCGTTCGCGAAGCACGCAACAAGTGCCGCTCTCGGGTCCTTCCGGTAGAGACATATGAACGCCGCCCCTTCTCTCCACAACCAGCTGCTCATAAGCGTCGGTGCGAAATCCGTGAGGCGCACGCGATGCGAATGAAAACTGACGCCCTCACGCGTGCTAAGCCTTTATGGGTGTGCTCGCCCGTTCGTGGATTCGGAGAACCTCAAGAGCTTAAAGCCGCGTTACGTCTCTGCGCGCGCGTGTGTGTTCGGGAGACACGACTGCAGGAGACCTGTCACAACTGTCGTCGCGGAGAATCGTGCGAGGAGGGTTTCGCAACGGCTGTCGAGAAGCTTCGCTACTTAAGCAATGTTGTGAGTAGGTATAGCCTTTGACGGGGACCTAATAGTTCGAAAGTGCCCGCTTACGTCATGTTAAAGTAGATCAACTAAAGAAGGAGATAGACAAGAAAGAGGGAAAGCAAGAAATGCGCCCATGCACTTTGTACAGACGGTTAACCAGCGAAGCTGCAACGTGCGGCTCCATACGCTCCGCCCCCGCCGTTGTCGCTTGAGCTGTTCTTCATGCAGTAGCTTGCTGCGGGCGCGCTCTGCTGTACCCTCCAATGTGCCGTCACCTCTCCCCAGTGTCCGTAGAAGTGCAAAGTGTACCTACGTCATCTGTCACCGTCATAATCATCATCACCATCATCATCCTATCTATGCCTCCTGCAGGGCAAAGGCCTCTCCCATTAATCTCCAATTATCCCGGTCCTGTGCTCATCTATTAACCCAGCCAATATCTCCCCACTTACCCGCAACTCATCTTCAACCTGTTTTTTCTCCCATGCGCATGAGATTGCACCGTTGGAGTTTTCTGCGTACACGGGACCGCCCGATTTTCCTTTCGCCCAGTCATACAAAGCTTCGCTTTAAAAAATGGCGAACGAGTCTGCACTCGCTAGTGTCCGCATTGAATATAATGAATGTCCCACAGCTCGCACGAAGCGTCTAAAGCAGGAATTATTGCAAGCGCTTTAGGTGTTTCCCGCCCGCGCGGGCAACACGCGGGCTTCTGACAGCGTCGCTTCAAGCGTCCGTAATTCCCGTTCGTAACAGTGCACGCTTCGATGCAAAACGAGCGCCAGCTTCGACTCCCCAGCGCATACGCGCGGGCGACGGGAGTAGTGACGCACGAGCTAAATAAATCCGTCTTTTGAGAGGTCGACATTGTCGCATTTGGCGACGCCACTCACCAACGCTCTCGCAAGTTGACACGACAACAACAAATTGTGTCGCGGCGCGGCGGAGCACTGAAAGAAAGCGAATTAATCGGTCGTTGCGCGCGCACTTAACACCGACGCGACGCGTAGCTGGAATATGCCGCGTTGGTTGCAGTTCATGAGTAGTTTGTTGGGAAGGTCTGTTGTAGGCGTGCGTGGGAAAAAAGGGTTCTAAACAGTTCTGCTGAACTTGAATATGTGTGGAGTTCGACCCGATATCAAAAGAGCCGTGAAGACAAAATATAACGTGATTTAATTAAGAAGAACTAGGCTTTAGTACCTCCCTCAGCTCCATTCTAACCGAAAAAACAGCAGTATTGAAAAACTTTCAAATTTCGCGCTACAGTGACGTGTTACGGGCAGGTGTGATGCCATATGGGTCAGCACATAATTCTCAGTGTGTTCACTGTACTTTGGCATTCAAGAGATGCGATTAAAGGGAACTTGAGGCCTCGCTACAATCGTCCAGTCATGCGTTTTAGCGATGGTTTAGGTTCTGTGACGTCGTAGAAAAGTTGCCGGAGGATTCTGTGACGTCATAGAAAAGTTGCCGGAGGATTCTGTGACGTCATAGAAAAGTTGCCGGAGGATTCTGTGACGTCGTAGAAAAGTTGCCGGAGGATTCTGTGACATTATAGAAAAGTTGCCGGAAAGTGAGTGGGGAGTCGCCAGTGCTTGACATGTTTTCTTTAATATCTCCATTACTAGTTCGAAGTTTGTGATAAAATTGATGTCATTTTTATAAGGACAAAGCGGTCTTTCTAATAAACCGAACTTTTGTTTTGTCTTCATGGCTCCTTTAGCGTTCGTCCTCCAGCTCACACAAACAGGCTGATGATGGGGAAGAAGTCGATGGCGATGGTGCGGAGACGATGGTGATGACCGTTATGATGACGCCGATGGTGAATGTGACGACGACGACGACGACGACGATGATGATGATGATGATGATGAGCCCAAACTTGAGTTACGAAATGGGCACGAGCGGGCCCATGATGAAGCTCCTTAGCTGACTCGGCTGACCAGAGGTTGCTAAAAAAGAAGGGGCATTCTAAAACATCGACACCATGACAGACAGCGAGCGTTCTCGAAAACGTTATTTTAAGCGGAGGACCTGTACAAGGAGTCTCACAGTTGACCGCAGTTGCGGCTAGCCATACCGCCGCCGTAGTATGGGTAAAGATGTCCTCACACACCGAAATTTAATTGGACACGAACCCAAACTGCAGATATAACACAGGCTGCCGTTTTCTGTTTATATAGTTAGTTCGCTTTCTCATCATTAGTGCTTGCGCGGAGCACAATGTAGCCATTGATTGATTGATTGATTGATTGATTGATTGATTGATTGATTGATTGATTGATTGATTGATTGATTGATTGATTGATTGATTGATTGATTGATTGATTACACGAACCGGAAGACTGACTGCGCGATAGACGAGTTAAATTTTCAATTCATACCTCTGTCAGAATCATATTGGCAGCTGGCTAGTCTGATACCCACTCAGTTCATTTTTCAACAGCCCACACTCGCAAGGCGCGCTTTGGTTATTCGCCCCGGCATGCGCCTTCCGGCAGTACAGGCCGTACCAACAGGCTCCTGTAAGAGCCTGAGAAGGCTTAAAGTATTGATACATAGTAAAAAACAACAGTAAGAACGCAAGAAGCAAGCGCACCGCCAGCACTTCCGATTCCCCAGACTCTTAAAGGAAACTAGCGTATATTTTGAGTCACTCTTTTTCCCTCACTTTTATTTACTCGAAGACTCTGTCATGCCATTTTCGCCTTTTCGCGCGATCATCGCGTCGGCGTAGTATCAAGAGGCCTACCTTTGAACTGAACCTTAGAAACGCGGCTGACGAAGAAGACCCTTGGGGCTTAGTGAAGAACGTGCAGAAAAAAAAAGCGCCGTATGCTCTCAAGCGGCGTTTATTTCCAGGAAAAAAAATTCTTTTTATGCCACGGCGTGCGTCAGGGGGATTCAACGGGAATGGCAGAGCATAAAGAATTTACTTGTGCGCTAAAGTAACGCGGCCCTCGGCGTGCCGTTTAATGTCACGCGGCGGGTAATTGACAAGCGCTCTTTGAGGTCGCTGACAAAAAAAAATGCAGTCATGGGCAGAGCGGACAAAAGACAAAAGGCATGTGTAAAATGCCTTGTCTTGCTTCTAACTTTAAGGCTTCCGGTGAAAACTAGTCTCAGCGAGAGCACACCGCAGATACTAGAAATAAAAATTATTGCCTGTCTAATAAAACACTAATATTTAACGAATGAAAGAACAATAATTAAGGTTTAGTCGTTGATGCTTTTTTTCCTGGACACGAGAGTGAAAATGCCGCAAAAATTTTCTACAAATCTTACACTGACCTCGGAGCATTGAACCTTTTTAATAGGAAGAGTGATGGAGCTACTTCAAACTTCGCGTGATCGTTCCAGCATTTGAGTGCAGCCGAGCGGATAACGCCAATTACGTAACCGATGTGTGGCGTTACGCCAATATTTGAGGGTTGTGGCTTGTGGAAAATAGGCGTCACAGCGAGAACTTCAACGTTCAAAAATGAAGGTCTCGAGTTGTGTGCCCTTAAAAGGAGCCATGAAGACAAAATACAAGTTGGGTTTATTAGAAATACTGCTTAGTCCCGATAACAGTGATACCAATATCATCGCAATCTTCGAACAAATAACGGAGATATTGAAGAAAACGTGTGAAGCAGTCGCGACCCCGTAGCCAATTTCCCGCAACTTTTCTATGACGTCACGGAACCTCGTTTGTGCGATTTGCGGCCGCCTAACTGAGCTGTCGCGACGACACATGACTGGACGTCTGTAATGGGGCCTCTAGTTTTATTTGACCGCATCACTTGAATGCTAACGTGCAGTTAACGCACTGAAAATGATGTTTTTTGTTGGCCCGTATGACGTCATTCTTGCTCATAACACGTGACTGTGGCGCAAAATTTGGAAGTTTTTAAATACTTCTCGCTTTTTTTCGTTCAAAACATTTTTTGCGGCTGTAATGGAGCTGAGTGAGATACTGAATCTTAGTTCTTTCATATTAAACGACGTTGTATTTTCTCTTCATGGCTCCTTTAAGAGTTCTGTACAAACACTACAGGCGCACAAAAGCAATTCTTATGATGTGTAAATGCGAGGGCACTACATGTCGCTGAGTGTGTGGCTGAGTTATGTTGCTCAGTGTAGTGCGCCGACGAAAATAACGGCAATCGTATCATGACAAGCGTTCCAATACGCCATGTTCAAACTACGCGCCTTAGGGCAGCTTGCGCCATCTAGTGAGTGGCGCAGCAAGTAGCGCCCGACGGAGCAGCAAGCAGCGTCACAGCCAATAAGAATTTACGTGCCATTTCCCTGCAATGGGTTTGTGAGGACGGCGAGGTTTTCTCTTAACAAGACAAATAATGTCCTCAATTATAATCAATCAATCAAATCAATGGATCAAATCAACTTTATTTGCCTTACAGATGGGTACAGGGGAAGGAGCAGCCACAAAAAGCTGCACAGAGCAGCTTGACGAGCCGGCTGCCCGCCATGTGATTGACAGCAATGGGTCGGACAGATAAAAAGATACAGCGGAGGAAATAAAAAAAGAGAGAAAAAAATGAAAACACGTGTCAAGTAAAGCGTAACAAAATGTGCTTAACAGTCATGGTTAGCAGGGCAACAGAAACAGCAAAATGAATTCAACAGGTGCATGTCACACGTATTTATAACAACAAAAATACAACAGATATATAACACGCGTTACAAGAAATATTCTTTCAAAGCCGATTTAGAGAGTTTACCGATCTCAATTGAGTTACTTGTAAAGTTATTCAGCAGTCTGGGTAATGTGAAAGTTAAGGATTGACGGTCGTAGTTGTTGTGGGGTGTAGGAGTATACCATATGTCTGGACTGCGTGTGTTGTATGCTATAATATTTTTCTTTAACTTCGCTAGGCCCTCGTAAAAGCGGTGGTTATTTTTTATAGCTGCAAGTTATGACTGGGCCAACCGGTATTCGCAGTAATTGCTAACTTTAATTATTTTAAACTCCTTGAAGAATTCAGGCGTGTGGAAATTATATGGCACATTCGCTATTATCCTCGCAACCTCGCAGTTTATTGCAAATTGTTGGTAGCTGTTGTTGATGATACACGAAGTTGTAAGTTAATACCTTCAGAGTCTTTCAAGTGAAAAATTCTCGATGCTATTACATAAGAAGTTTTGAAATCAAGAAAACAGAGTGCCGTGAACATGTAACAGCTGTTACGTCTTTCTTCGTTTTAATTTGCTTTTTTTTTCAGTAAGTTTAGTGGTTATCACGATAGTTTTCGCCTGTGCTTTGACGTACCTACCATGACCTGTATTGTTACAGGGACCCGATGTTTTTTATTTAAATAAAAACCAAGCTCTTGCAGCCGAATAAAAGTTAGGATTTATGTCTTATATGAACGTCAAACCACAGAGAGAAAAAACGATGACCATTACAAAAAAGGTTGATTATAAACTTGCATTACTATAAACTTGCAATGACACCACCATTAAAAGATCCAATGAGATTGTGCTCATTCCAGCTTTCCAAAAAATAAACACTGTGTCATGTTGTCGTAAGGCAAACTGTTAAGAGTAACAAGACTAAGCACGAAATAGAGAGTAACCAGAAATATAACAAAACGCCTGTTACAGACTTTGTGAAAGCTGTTTCGTAGGCAGCGCGCAGTTGCTTAGCTCACTACAAAAGTCATGTCGCAATGGTCAATTGAAATCCTTCATGCCAGTGGAAGCATCGTTGAGGTCCGTAATCAGGAAAAGTCTGTACAACAAGTGCCTGATCTCCCGTATTTCTTTTACGAAAACAATCATAACAGTCATCATCGGTATCATTATCACCTTCGTCCAATATCCGAGCATAACCTTGCCCCAAAAGATTATCATTTTTTTCTTTCTCCTAATTACAGCCAACGCTTTAAATTCCCATTCACGGTTTCAGCGGCTAAGCCACGAAGAGCCGTCGCTGTAAAGCTTGCTTCCCCACAGTAAGGTTGTTTGTCAAGTGGTGCACACTTTACAGGGACGCTAGTAAGAGACCACGAGTTGTCCGCGGACGAGACAGGATTTCGTAAGACCATGCCCTCAAAAGCTGTCGCTCTAAAAACGCGCGAAATGAGAGGAAACTCTGTTTCAGAGCAGGTGCAACTGCGGTATTACGAGGATGTCAGTGGAAAGAGTGTCATCTTTCGCAAAAGCTATTTTTGTTAAAGCCAAGGTTACAGAAAATCCAGCAACGTCCGAAGATGCATACGATTCAGAACTGGTAGTACTTTTATCTGACCTGCGCCTGAAAATAACACTTTTTGAGGAGGCGCGGCCACAGCGTGGCTGAGCTACAAGCGCTGTTCACGTGACCCACTGACGTCACTTCGGCCCCAGCGCTCGCTGCTCTCAGCCGGCGCGGAGCGTTTACGGAAGGCGCGTGGCGTAGTGCGTGTTTAAATTCGCGTGGGAGAAAGGGCCGGCCTAGAAATACATCTGAGATAGCGGCACCTTTGTCTCGTACTTAATGTCTAAATGCTATCTTAGCTGCACTGACATTTCGCATGACGTCGCACGATCGCTGTTCAAATTCTCGTCCTTTTTTTAGCACATTTGCACTGCATTGTAGCTGTTTTACTGGAGCCAAAAAGCTCCGCAAAGGTCGCTGCAGGGCCTACTTCTTTAAATAGTTTTGAATAACAGCGATTGTGAATATATTTAAAAAAAATTAAAGAAGCAGTCGCGCGCAAGCAGGTACACGCACGCATCCATAGCCAGGCAGACGGCGCTTGCACATTCATGCGTGCACACAGACACACGCACATAAAACACAGCAGCGTTTCTGAGCCAACAGCAGGAGTTCGCATAGAGTATAGCATACGTAATCAATTACCAGCGGGCTGAACAATGCAAACTTCTCCTGTCCGCGTGTCGTGTGCGCGTTGTAAGCACGCCACGGTCCACGATTGATTTGGCATCATAATGGCACGTCGCGTGCAATTTGGACTTAGTTAAAAATGGTTTTCGTACAATAGATCCCAACACCTATATCCCTCAGCAGTGCGTGACATTCCGCTAGTACGCTGTCGTCTTGCTCCAGAATTTCCAAAATTGCCGCGCTTCTCTCGATTAATCAGTGAACAGTCTGTCGCGCTCTCGCGCTCTTTTTTCCCTTCCAGCGCTATCCGTCTGAATCCAGTCCAAGCAGGCTATTTTAGGCTACCACTGCGAATACATGGTGTTAAGTTGCGTAAACTAGCAATTGGGTGCTAGTTTCAGACGTTGCGTAACTCCCGACGGACGAGCTAGACGGCTGCACAAAATATTCAGACAATAATACAAGAATAACGGGGAAACAAAATGGCCGGATCGAAGCAAGGTTGTCGTCTCTCTTGCGCTTTACTCTCGGTGGGCGATGAGTTCAATAGCCGAGACTTTTTTCCCCCCCAGATGCCTGAGAAGGAATTTGAAAGCAGCGTTAATGCCAAATGTCGTTGTTTGGAACGGCTTGACATTTGACAAAAGCTGGGCTTGGATTCGCTTGGCTGGGCTTGGAAATGTTGACAATTTGTCTGCGCTGCTGTTGGACTTCGAGAAGATAACGATGAGTGTAGGGTTAGAAGGACGCGTTTGCTTTGGAAAGAGCGTAGACGCCAGTGAAAAAAAAAAACAAAAAAAAAAAAACAATAGCTCGTAACGGCCTACCGGATGGGTTCAGCTCAGATTTATGACTTGTTGTTTTAGGTCAGGGGTGCAGTTGGACTGACATTGGGTAAAACGTCAGCGATTCACAACCTATGTTGAAGCACACCCACGTGCATTCACTAAAGTAGTGCTGCCGGGTGAAATAACGCATTAATTCATCTCCAACAGATAGCGCGAACTTTTCATCTACTATGCTGACCTTTGCTATTACCAAAAAAAAAAAAAAAACCACCTCAGATATTGATAACAAAAAAATAATACTTGGCGAAGAACGCGCAAGAAATTCGATCGATCATTTTTTTTCTGCCGGCGGTGTAAACGAACTTCTTTCGAGCCATGATTTCAACTGAATGCTTGTCGATCAGTTCTAGCAGCGAGCGACGTAAGCTCAACTTAGCTGTCGACATCAATGTCCTAGTGCGAACCAGCAGCCATGCAGGACTTGAATATCCGGCGTCGAAGAAAATAAAATCAAAACTTTTCCTTGGAAGCTTTACCAAAACTTTTCTACTTAACGCTGCTCTTATACAGCCCACTTGATAGAAAGGTTTGCACGCGACTTTCTACAAAACAGGAATTCATTCATCTGACCTTATTAGTAGGACACATTTTTAACTTTCTTGATACTTTATAGCGAAAACGCCCTTTTCCTAGACAACCTTTCTTGATTTAGCATGTAGAGCGCACGCCATGGGGGCGCTTATTTCTGAAGCCGGTTTATCTACGAACGCAGCGTGGTCTGACTCTACTAATTCCAGGGGCGCGCGAACCCTCCTACGGGTGAGCGCGCTCGTTGGCCGACGACACGCCGCTGCCGCAGACATTGTGGCTTTCCGTTACAAGCACGTGTAAGATGAAGCCTTAGAGACGGCGCAACAGGAGCTAAGGTGCCAGCCAAACTGCTGGAGACGCGGGTAGGCATGAGGTTGGGGTGCGCACATAACTCCACCCTCCCACCTTTACCCACTTCCCTTCCCCTCCCTGAGCTGTGGGAGGACCGGACGACCAGCGCCGGCTTGGATGCGCAGCAACTCCTGGTGTCCGCGGCTGAGACAGCACGGTCGTCCCATGGTCTCCTGGACTGAGGAACCACTCCCACATCACCAGGCTCAAAATAAAGTTTTTCCACCACTCAACAGCCTGATCTTATGCCTAATTTCAGTCCTGACGTCAGGCCTAACTTTAGGCCTAACGTTAGGCCTAACTTTGAGGTCTAACGCATAGAGTTTCATACTAATATATACTAGAGGGAAATCTGGCGCTGCATTCGCGGGCCGCCGTGGGCGGCGCCATTGCAGCTAGCGACGTTCCTCGCCTCCTTGGCTTGGTTAGCCACATGGCTTTTTTCTCGTCTTGAAGCCAAAAGGGGTAACATTGTTTTTTTGTTCATCTTCCATGAAGCTTCTAAATAATCCCTGACAAATAAATCTTTCTGGAGCTTTAATTTTATAATAATAGAACAAATTCGATTAACTTTCTGTAGCAATATTGTTGCATTTTTGCAGCCAAAGCCAACTTTTCAGCCTGTTCGTGAGCCATGCCAAGGACAAGTGGAACGTGCCTGCTCGGTACATGACGGCACGCTCGCGGAAGCGGGGCTCTCCTAGACAGTGGCGCCAGATTTCCCTCTAGTATATATTAGTATGAAACTCTATGGTCTAACGCCGTCAAAGTGTACTTGCTGGTTTGACAATGGGAGGAGGAAAAATAAACGAGTTTCTCGGCGCTGCTTTGGCAGGCTGTCAAGCTTAACCCTATGGCTGCCAAGTGTCAAGCCTAACCATAGGCCCCTCCTGGGCGGTTGACCAGTCCTCTTAGTCTTAGTGAAGGAGCGACGGACGAAAAGACGCAAAAAATTGTGACGATGACGCTTTCGCGCCCACATCTTGAGCAACGCAGATGTCCTCTCAAACTCAAGTCAAGCCCGCCGACAGTGGCACATACCGGCGAAGGCGTACCGGACGGACAATGCTATGTGAAACGGTTAATCAAGTGAATATTTTCAGTCAGACAAGAAGTTAATTAAATAAATAAATAAATAAATAAATAAATAAATAAATAAATAAATAAATAAATAAATCACTACGAGGGTCAACCCTATTCTGAATCTGAATCATGTGTGTGTTCTCTGATGGCTAGCAAACTGTTGTACACGCACAGGGCAGCCCGTACCCTCAGCGGTGCTTCAAACGTCTCGTTATAAGGAGAAACGTGCGCCGCTTTTCAACGATACGGTTCGTCGCAGCCAAACCGTCTGTCATTTCTTTTTCTGCGACTCGTAAAATCACCGCTATACAGGTTAAAGGGGGGAAAATCAGCTGCATCGCGGAAATGGCGGAGCTCGGCGAACTCAGACGACATTTAGCTCAGAACTATAAAACGTTTTACTCTACGCGCAGCTGCGACGCGAAACTCGCCGCCGAGGTCATTCACACATGCGAGCTAAAAGTTACCTCTGCTGCGGATAAAAGACATATTCCTCGGCGAAAATTCCTCGGGACGCCAAAGTCGGCCTACGAGCTCTGAAGGCGAAAGACTGATGATACTTATTAACAATTACGCGGCAGTGTTGTTATGGCTCCAATCATCCCACTTCTTTTCTAATGCATCATATTTGCGTCTCTTTCTTCGCTGTCGTTTTTAAGTCTTTTGGAACGAATTACTCCGATCGGGCTACTTTAACAGCGAAGCTGTTTAGCGCATCGTTATTTTTCGTGTCCGCACTTAAAAATAGTAAAAGAAAATGCCGAGCGCACGTGAGCGCGCGCACATGATGGCGTGCCTCGCAGTGACCACCCGGCAGTTAAAAAAAAACGAAGAAGATGCCGAGCACTCGTGTGCGCGTGCCTCACGACGACCACCCAGCGTCCCCTGCGCACTTTTGTCAAGCCAGGCGTATCCAATTAGAGAGATTGGCCAAGATTGCGGCGACCACCCGGCAGTTAAAAATTAAGAAAATGCTGAGCGCTCGGGTGGGTGTGCGTGCTTCGCGGCGACCGCCCAGCGTCCACGGCGCGCGTTTGTCAAGCCAAGCATCCACACTTTGGGGGAATGGCCAAGATTGGCAAAAAAAAAAAAAAACAACCTCCAGCGTTCGCCGTAATCGTGGCAACACTTGCTCGGAACGAGAAAGACACGTCGTAGCGTACGATCTTCCAAGGTGATATGCAATCAATTCCAAAAAATGATGAAAGCTCACACTTATAGCACCAATGATGGAGTAAAGGTCGTTGAGACAGCGAAGAAGAAGCAAATCGGCTGCAATCGTTAACTTAAACCGTCGTGATGGTCGTGAAGGTTGCGTGCAGCTTCGCTACCTTCAAGTCTTACGCGTTAGCGTGAGCTTCCTTCATTTTTTTTTTTTTTTTGCTACAGGGTTCTTTTCTCTTATGGCGCGAAATACGTCAGCAAGCAGTCTGGTAAATACCACAGCTTCCCTACAATCACGGTTCGGCGCGGCTGGTGTGCACCTGTCGTATACTCACGTGCCATCACGCTCCGAAAGGTATCACGTAGCACGCACTTTTCTACAACTTTTATGTGTTCAATATGTAGTTTCGTGAATTTTGCGAGGCGGGTCTAATAACCTCTCAGAGATCCAGACTCATGGCCGAACTCCTCAGTGCATATGTGCCACGAAGGAAGAAGCGACGACAACTTTTGTTCGTCCACCTGGAACGTGTAGATGTCTACGATCAAAACGAAATTCTCGCCCTGATTGGTATACCCTGCTTATTAGTTGTTCACTGTTGCCCCCGTTTTAAGCCAAATGTACCTAATTGTTTATTGTGGTTAGTTTTGTTTTTCGTCTTGTATTCAACTCATGTGAATGTATGCATAGTTGTAAATATTGCCGCGAACCATGCATTAGGTTTGTTTATTTATGTTTTTGCTTTTACCACCCGGCTTCGTCGGGCTGTGTTATCTATGTCCCGACTGAAACGCATGTTCCATTCTCTATTTCTTATGCCGCACGGATTATCTCATTTGATAGGGAGAATGTTTCGCCCTAACGCCAATAGCCAAGAATAGTCTTCTTTTATCTACAGTGTTTGATGCAATTCGACGGTTAGAGAAACACCCGTGCGGCGAAAGATAAATGCCGCAGAGCAGACGCCGCGGCATTCGATTCACCGACACTCGCCTGCGCACGCCACTTTGTTGACTGCTGCTTCACCGCCTGTGTATTAGTTGCGTAGTTCGAGGAGCACAAATTCGCTCAAATAAACTTGCCTTTCCTTCAAGACAGCTGCGTCGTCTTTGGCTACGTGACAACATGTGTTGTAAACATCGTTCCCTACATTGACCGACAGTGCAATAAATACCACGCGGTAGACAAAAAAAGGAGATAGGAGTGGTAGCGCTTCGGGCTGCTACTGTGGAGATCCAGGCTCAAATCCCATTTTAACCTGTTGCGAATCGGGCTGCTACTGTGAAGATCCGAGCTGATATCGGGCTGCTACTGTGGAGATCCAGGCTCAAATCCCATTTTATCAAACCATGAATTTAATGTTTTACTCTTCGCGGCGGCGGCCATTTTCTTTACTAGACAACAGCAACATCTACGCTTTTTCGGAGAGTGAGGCACTTAAGGTTATGATCTTATGATGTACAGACGGTTTGGCTGGGCCAACAATGAAAAATCGCGCTGAAGCAGCGTTTATTCCTCCGTGCGGAGCGTTGTGCCATATACGATTGCGCGTATCTGTATAGCTCGTGGGCATAGAGCACTTTCTTAAATTACTAGCAGCAACCATCGGGAATGCGTCGGACCTTAGGCCTAACGTTGAGGTTTGAGGTCTTACGACGCCAAACTACGGGGGAGAAACTTGGAGGCTCACTAAGAGGGTTCAACTTAAATAGAGGATGACTCAGCGAGAAATGGAACGGAAGATGGTAGGTGTCACGTTAAGGGACAAGAAGAGAGCGGAGTGGGTCAGGGAACAGACGCGTGTTAAGGACGTATTAGTGGAAATTAAGAAGAAGAAATGGACGTGGGCAAGCAGGGCATGTAATGCGAAGGCAAGATAACCGTTGGTCATAAAGGGTAACAGACAGGATCCGTAGAGAAGGCAATCGTGGTAGAGGGCGGCAGAAGGATAGGTGGGCGGATGAGATCAAGAAGTTTACGGGGATAAATTGCTTGTAGTTAGCCCAGGACCGGCACATTTGGAGATATATGGGAGAGGCCTTTGAGGATGAGGTGGAGGAGGAGAGGCAGTTACGTGGCAGGAGTGGAAGAAGACTATTGTATTTATCTGCAACGAAGCGAGCAGATACGCGGGCAATCTTTCTGAAGCTTCCACAGAAGTTCAGCAGGAGGCAGCTTTAGAGAGCGGCTGGAGCTAGTGCTGCTGCCGTCTGCGGCGTATATCAACTGCGCGGCGATTGATCCGCTTGATACATAGGGTTTTAGGGCTAACCATGCTTCCATAGGCGCTAACGCACGGAAGATCGGTAGCTTCGTTTTACGTCATAGTTCTAACACTAGTACCATTTTGCGGTTTAGGTATACCCGGATCGACGATGCTCTCGCAATCTCAAATCGTTGTTCTCGATGGAGAACTCTGAATGAACAAGAAGAAAGGCCTGCTCATGTATGGACGCATCTCACCGTATTCTCATTACCGGCGAATCCTTGCTTTTGTATTAACGTGTACGTGGGCGTCACCGGGAACCAAAAACAGAGCACGGGTTTTTAACCCATGTAAAAACAAAGAGTAAAAAGCTCGCAGCGATCGCGATCTCCCCGCTTTGCAGGACACGGTTGAATAAAATCTAAAATACGCATCAAAAACGCTTCAAATAACAAAACAATTAATTTCGTAGAAGCGAGTCCGATTTGATTTTTTTAAATGTTCCGTTATAGAGACGGCCGGTAAATTAAGTGACTGCTGATTTTTGCTCGTATGAGCTTTTGTCTCCAAATACGGACGACGTGAACGACTACACGTCGCAGAAAAAAAAATTATTTTTTTGCCCTGAATAGGGTTCTTCCGCCTCCCGTGATGAGTTGGGATTAAACGGACCACGCTCGTAACGACAAACCCGTCATGAAACTTTTTTTATAACTCCACGTCTCCGCACGAAAAATCATGGGCTGTGATGTGAATGTGATAGCGCTATACAAAGGGTAGAGGCAGTACGGGACTTTTCGCATTCGCTTGAGAGCCCTAAAGCTTTCACTTGCCGTATGGGCATTTACATGCTCAAAAGGGTCCCGAAGAGAAAATAATACTTTGTTCGATTTTTCAGAACCAGCCTTTCATAGCTCACTAAGCTCCACACCAGCACTAAAAGACGTCTTTTAAACGAAGAAAAAAATCCCGGGCCATTGCCACTACTGTTTAAACCTGGTGAGGGGCGAAGCATGCAGTGAATAAGTGTATTCTTGGCGCCTTGGCATTATTGCCAACGGAGACGAAACCGCTGGGGGTTAGAGGTATACAGCTTTGCTGTAAAAGTCTCTTGTCTTTGAATTGAAACACGAAGCTGTCTAGCGCGCGGCGGAAACGAGTGTCCCGGTCTTTTCTTAGTGCACCCTACGAAGCGCTCCATCGCGAAACGTACACGAGTGTCCCAGTGTTTTTTCTTCAGTACGCTTTAAGTTCTAGCGTGAGGCGTAAACGAGTTTCCCGGTGTTTTAGCACCGTGACTACATGAGACGAGGATTACGACGACGACGACGACGACGGCAGTACACCCCAGCAACCCCACCTCTTAAGGTTCTTCGCCTATAGCAAGAAATAGTGAAAAGCTTTCAAATTTCGCGCTACAGTGACGTCATATGGAAGGGAGTGACATTACGGGGCAGCACTGAAAACATAGTTCCCAGTGGGGCTATTCCATTCTCAGACCCGAACTAACCGCGGATAGTCTGCGGGTAGTTCCAGGATTCAACACGCCATAGGAATGTATGGGAGACAAGGATGCTCGACTGCTTCTCGAGGAGTCCCCAGTGCGTCCGGGACTGTAAATCGAATAGACTCACTGTGTAACTGCCCGTTAGCGCTCAAGTGATACAATCAAATAGAACAACAGACCCAACCTCCATCAGCCGTTCATTGTTTTTTTGGCGAAGACCGCTAATCGGACAAACAAGATCCGGTGACGTCACGGACAAATCGCCCGAAAGTGGTTTGTTAGTCCCCACTGAGTAAAGTGATTTTTTTAAAATATTTCCGTTATTTGTTTGAAGTTTGGGATTAAATTGGTAGCGTTGTTATTGGGACAAAGCAGTATTTTTAATGAAACAAACTTGTATCAGGGGCGACACCTGCTGCTGTTGGCATCTCCTGTCATCGTCGTAATCGTCGCCTCATGTAGTCACGGTACTAAAACGCCTCGCGCTAGAACGTAATGCGTACTAACAAACACACCGGGACACTCGTTTACGCCTCGCGGTGGAGCGCTTCGTAACGCGCACTAAAAAAACACCTCGAAGCTCGTTTAGGCCTCGCGCTTGAGAGCTTCGTGCTTCAAAGACCAGGGACTTTTACAGCAAAGCTGTACACCTCTACCCCCAACGGTTTCATCTCCATTTGCAAAAACGCAAGGCGCCAAGAATACACTTACACACTGCATGCTTCGCCCTTCCCCAGGTATCCCGTTAGTGGAGGTGGCCCGGGAATATTCAGGGGCGAAGCTCCTCTTGCTCGGGCCCTGTCCCGGCCGTACACGGCACATTGATGATGATTGTGGCAGGATCCCCCTAGGGATTGGCCAACCAAAGATTGGCCGAAGAGGACAAAACGTTCAACGCGTTCGTTGCTACCCAACAAGGAGAAGACGAAGAAGGAGAGGTTGTCGTTCGTCGCCTGCGAGCTCAAGACACGTACCGGGGGTACGCGACACAAGACGCTCTGCAGAAGGCGACGGCCAAGGTGGCTAAAATGTCACACACCGAATTCACCAACTTACCCATGGAGATTCTCATCGTCCCAAACAAGCCCTACATAATCACCACAAACATCGACGTCGTCGACTGGCTTGTTAAACGGAGCGGTGGAAAGCTTGACGTGTCGAGTCTTTATATAATGTTTGGGCGAATGTTTCACGGTGTTACCGATAAGAATTTTAGCTTCGCCCCTCTCATCAGCATTCACTTCGTGGAGATGGCGGGATCTTTTGTCTTCATGGCCTCTTTAATGCCGCAGTCTTGCTAATGTGCCATCACAGCTGACGTCACCAAAAAGGCGAGGAGGATGGCGCGAAGGAAAGCAATTTCTGGATGCTATTTTTCTGGTGAAAAAGAAGAGTGTGCCAATAGGTCTGACAAGCAGGGAGCCTAAAATATACGCGCCGTCCTCTAATTTTCCCTCGTTACGTAATCAACCAAGGTTGACAACTGCCCTCAGTGCTTTATAAAATGCCGTTATTACTGGAGAGTCAGAGGAACACTAGCGCCGCGATAGCATTCCATCGTCTGGCTTCTCTGTAGTTGTGCGATGAGATAAACAGAACAATGTGTCACAGTTGTTGACGGCTACACTTTACATTTTCTGTACGTCTTTTCTGATCGTTACAATGACCCGTCTTTCTTTTTTTCACTGCCTTAAAATTGTTGTCGGTAAACGAATCGTAAAATAAACAAGCCGCAATTACGCCTTTTTACGACCGGAGCATATCATTAATAATCATGGCGCCCACTCGTCTTTTTTTCGAGCGCTCCAGGTTGTTGTTGTAATAAACAAATAACCATCGTTTAACACCCGTAAGCGAGCACGCAAAGGAGAGCTTGGAATATTCTATTGCGCAGGAAGCTTTTAAAAGCATCAATTGCGGTTCATCGATGACATGTCGAACAAAAAGAACAAAAGAGAATGGACGTGCCGTAATTCAAGGGTCGGCGCACACATGACGTACTAGAATCCGCTGGCAATCGAAACAGACAGTCATTAAAATGATGTGAGGGAACGTTGGTGAAGCGACGGTCGTGTAAGAGATTGTTTTATACGACCGAGTTCGAAGCGCAAACATACCATGCTGCAGTACATCTGCTGGGAGTCTATCGTTATCACCAAAAGACGCACATTTAAGGGCGTTATGAACCCTGAAATGTTATGAAATTCGAGTAACAGTTAAAAGGGCCATGAAGACAAAAAAATCCCGGGCCATCTCCCCTAACGTGCAACCTGGGGAGGGGCGAAGCATGCAGTGTAAAAGTGTATTCTTGGCGCCTTGGCGTTTTTTTTTTTTTTGCCAGCGGAGATAAAACCGTTGGGGAGTAGAGGTATACAGCTTTGCTGCAAAAGTCTCCTGTCTTGGGAGCACGAAGCTCTCCAGCGCGAGGCGTAAACGAGTGTCCCGGTGTTTTAGTACCGTGACTACATGAGACTAACAACGATTACGACGATGACAGGAGACGCCAACAGCCCCAGCCCATAAGGGGCTTCTCCACTAATACAAGTTGGGTTCCTTAAAAGGCAGCTTTGCCGCGATAACGATGATACCAATATTATCACGAGCCTAAATCAACGATGCTAAATATTGAGGAAAACAAACAAAGCACTGGCGGCTTCGCAGCCACTTATCGGCACTTTATCGATGACGTCACAGAATTTGGCTCGCGCGATTGGAGGCCGTCGACCAATGCCACTTCCAAGGAATATGACTGGACGGTTGTAGTGGTGCTGTTTTATCGTATCACTCGAATGCTAGCGTGCCGTTAAAGGGAACCTGTTACACTTTCGATAAGCGCTTTCACTCTTTTCTTCGCGTCTGGAAGCACTGCGAAAGCTACAGTTATCGCCAGCACGGAGCGTCACTGCGTGATTGGCTCGTCGCACCAGATGCGCCTTCCATTTCTGCTTTGTATTAGTGGCTTTATTTCTTAAATTGCTATCGAAAAGCGTTCATTGCTGCAACTGAAGGAAAACCGGCCAACGGCCGCTACATGGCCTTAGTGACGTAATCCAAGCCGTCGAAGACGTGAAGACCGGCAAAGACGGAGAAAGTGTTTTGAGCGAGTTTACATGTAATCTGATGGGCATAGAGCAGTAATTTTTGGCTGCGGTACTTTGCGATCCCCTAATATAAGTTCTGGGTGTGTTGTGTGACTATGGTCTGCAAGCACTTAAGGTTCCAAAAGAAGTTGAAAAAAGTGTTGCAGGGTCCCTTTAACAAACTGATAGCTCTGTTATCAGTGTTGGTTCATACTACGTTTTTCATGCAGATATACGTCACTGCAGCGGAAAACTTTAAAGATGTTAATATCTCTTCTGTTTTTTAGCTTAAAAATTATTTTGTGGCTGAAATGGAGCTGATGGAGTTACGAAGGGTAGCTCTTTGAAGTAGAACGAAGACATATCTTGTATTTGCGGCCCCTTTATACTTTCTTCTAAGACACTCCTGATGCTACACAAGTTTCGGATCTTTTGTTGCTATTTTTGATCGCGCGAGCAGATACAATAGCCGCCACTGTTCTGCAAGAAAAAAGAAAACTTTTCAAAAGCTAGCCCCTAAAATGTTGAACCCTCTCCTGCCGCAACAGGAATACTTGCTAGAGGGTGAAGATAGCGTCTAGCGGCGGCATCAACAGGTGCTTCGAATTCCGGCGTCAGTGAATGAAGGGCGTAGGTCGTACGAGTTGAACGACATTGAAAACACGTCGCGATTGACACAAAATGTCAACATAGGCGCAATGTCTGATGACCGCATTGCGAAACGAAACTGATAAGCGACTTGGAGAGCGCAAGTTTGCAAACAGGCCCGGAAGTTTCAACAGGTGCGTGCGTAATGACCGCTGTAGCAACTAAGATCGGTGCGAGCGTCTGTGCGTAATGTTTGTACAGTGACTGTCAGGCGGGAGATTTGAAAACACTGAATTGAAGGCTGGCGTGCTGTTCGCATAACTACACGAATACACATTGACCATTATTACTTGGAGCGCGAGAGAACAGGACGGAAGAACACAGGGCAAGCGCTAGACCTGAACACAGGACTAGAGCTTGTCATGTGTTGCTATTCCGTTCCTGTTCTCTCTGCGCTAAGTAGTGGAACCAACAGCAACTAGCCGGAACCAACTAGCCCACGTCGACGCTCTGACACATTGAACAGTCTCGATACTTCAAGAACGATTCAAGACAGGCTGTCGAGATGTTTCAGGCTGATCGATTCCAAAACTCTAAGTAGAAAAATAGATCGTACATGTCAGATGATGCATGAGAGCCTGTCGTACGCTCTGAGGCCACTGGCGCAGCGAGCAGCGGAGCCCAAGAGCAAGAAAACGTCGCGCGAGCAACAGGTGTCAATTTCCGTCCCAGCGCTCGAAACCCCGGAAGGATTAAACTGGCACGACCGCGGCCGTATACTCTCGGGAAGCAGTCACAAAAGCGCGAAAGATAAAGCGCTAACAACTTACGGTTTTACATTTATGCGCATCAATGAATAACCGAATATGTATCGTCTTAAAAATTATCGAAGCGACGAGCGAGCAACAGGGAAAACGAATAACTCCGGAGCAAAGAAATCTAGTCGAAAAGTTCGTTTATTTTAGAAGAGCGAAAACAACTCCTCCGAAGCGTTGACCGCTACTTTTGCGGTCGCCCGAGCGGCTAGGCGTGTAACGTGGCAGGTGACCGACGCGTCCGCAAAACAGCTACACTACGACTCGGCGCTGATAACCATGCAAAGATACGAGCAGAATGGGGGGATAAGATTAGTGTAGTAAAGGAGACAACTAATTAGAAGTGTCCAGTGGTGGTGGACGACGGTTTGTTTTGACGAGTGACTGAGTTCTTTCTGATCGGCATTCCGTCGGTATTTTCTGACAGATCTAGCTTGCCGCCCGTTTACCACAACATGCCGCTTTTTCCCTCCTCTTTAACTAAGCAAAAAGTGTGTTGAAACAAACATTATCAGCTATCGGTGACGAGACAGACAACAGCCACGCCGGATGCTGCCAACGTAGGTAGTAGCGGCTAAGAAAACGGATTGACGCGGAAGGGGTTTCGAGCTCACCGGACGTGCGTCGCTGCCGATAGTGGATTAGCTGGCTCGAGTTAGCCGGGGATCCACGACGGCGACGTTGACGTTTTGTTTCGCCCGACGGTCTCGGCGCCGATTCCCGGCTGCTTGGCTTTTTTTCTTTTCACCTTTGCTCCGTTCGTCTCTTTCTCCCACGTTTTCCTCACTTTCCGTTGTCGAAATCACCGAAACGAAAGCGCCGTGGGCCGCGGTTCGCGACCCGGAACGCACGACTCCGCAAGCACCGGCAGCTGCCAACACACGCACGGAGAGTTCGGACGGAGCGGGCGAGCGGCGTCGGAACCCGGGCTCCCCGCGCCCCGGCGGCGCCCCCGGAGCAACCTCGCAGCCAATGAGAGCGCGGGGACGGGATGACGTCAGCGACCACCTGGCAGACTACGTTGAGCCCGGGGCTCCGAGCGGGGTTTTCGCCGACGGGTAACGCGCGCGTAGTTTTCCCTTTTTGTTTTGCGTTTCTTATCGCGTCGCAGGAGGGGTCGCTTTTGGGTTCTGTTTCGTTTCTTACTCCCGCGTTTTTTTTTTCTGGGGTGGACGAAAAAAGGAGTGCGACTAGGATAAGAAAAGGTCGCACTGGGTGAAAAATTGAGAAAGTAAAAATCAGAGCGCTCGAACATGTCGTTGTAATCTCTGATAGCGGAAGGCGTGGGAGGTGACCTGTGTGGTTTTCGCTCCGAACTGATTGAGTGCGCGTACAGCGATGAAGGTTTTAGTGCATCTCTTTCAAAAATACCTCAAATGTTCTACAGGAGTCAATTTGTCGCAAACCAAATTAATCCAAGAAAAAGGAGACGGTATAAAGTGAAGCAAAACAATCCTCATCATAACAAAAGAGACATACTATCTGAATATTCTGTGCTGAAAGAACGACAAATTAAACCTGTGTTGTCTACTAAGATTGGGGTTTAGGGCATGGTGATAGGGCGTCGCCAACGTCATAAATACTATAAATAAATAATGTATATGTGGTGATAAATACTATGTGCTATCAAGGGTAAGTTGGTTATTAGGAAGTTGGTTAAGGAGATGGGCAGAAATGTTTCCTTCGTACTTGGAGGGATGCAACATGGCTTTTAGGCTAAATGAATATTCCAAACCAAAATTTAGGATAAATAATCTGGCGGCTTCAGAATAAATATTCTAACGAAAACCCATTGATTGTAACAGTAACGCTATTCCTTCTAACCCATGATGAAGTTGTTTGTAAAACGTACATCAAACTTTTCCCGAACTAGCAGAGTGCTTTAACCATCGATATATCTTCACTATAATTAAAAATTTGCTTCTAATGACTACTGATTTTCTAAACGTAGAGACACATTACACAAATAACTACAACTTTCGTCTGCATCTGTTTTTCACGCAATCATTTCAAAGTGCTTTGTCAATACTAGTTCCCATTCTTTCATCCCAAACAAAATTTATAAAGAGACACTTGATCATTTCGCGGCACAGTGACGTGCTACGGGCCCGCACAAAAATCACCGTTATCAGCGGCTTAACTGCACGTAAGATACGATCAAGCAGGTTTTGAAGGCCCCGCTACAATCGTCCAATCATTTTTCTTAGTGGTGGCTTAGGCCAGCAGCCGCCAATCACACAAGAAAGATCTTGTGACGTCATAAATAGTTCGCCGTAAAGTGGCGTGGGAGTCGCCGCAGCTTCATATATTTCTTCTAATATCTCTGTTGCTTGTTCGAAGTTTTCGACCAAATCGGTACGATTGTTATTGGCGCAGAGTAGTCTTTTTAATGAACCAATTTTATATTATGTCTTTGAGACCGCTTAACACATACAGACGTAAGCGTGAACTACCGTAAACCTACACTTCCATCACCAGTGTTTTCTCAAAACGCCGACCGCTCAGTAACCTGGCGAGAACATTGCAGAAAAGTGATACTTTTCACGGAGAAAGGAGCCAATTTGAACATGAACAGTGTAAAACAACTCTGCAGAACTTTCCGCAGTTTATGTTATTCTTCGTCAAAAGCTACTGCCCATTGAGTTAAAACTAATAGTTTTTTGTTTGTTTTGTTTTTTAGTGTTCCTCCTTCTGCAATATTTTTTGTTTGGTTTTTGTATTCATCGTTGTCTGTTTTATGCTGAGTGTTTATTTGCTGACATTGTATTATAGTTTTGCTTGATGATTACTCTCTTTTTTTTTCTTTTTTTTACAATCAACATGGGAGATCCCGCCTGCGGTTATTACCTTGGGACCTCCCAGTGTGCATCTGTACCCATTCACGTTTCACGTTCACGCTTGATCAATAAAATTCAATTCAATTCCAATTCCCTGGCTCGGGCCCCAGGCAGAAACTTGGTAAATTTGAAACTTCGCACAAAACACGATTTCACCTTAACTACCGGCAGAGCAAATGTGCTTTCCACTTCACGGAATACTAACTCCCGAGCAATCACAACTGAAGTAACTGCGATCAGCGGCACAGCTGCACCTTCTTTGCTGATGCCGTATAGTCTTCTGCAGTGCACTTCAGAGTGCACCCACTCTCACACTACCATTACGTGTTCTGGGGTGAGATTAGAACAAGGGCGCACAGTCAGGCTTTTATAATGAACGAGTGCGAGCCTTAGTCTTTCACGGGCCCACCTTTTGGTGGGGTCTAAGAGCACCAAAAGATCACGGCGCAGCTCGAGCGATGACACGGTATCATGGGCATTGGCAGGATGTTGTCTTGAGGGGAGAAAACCCATTTTATTGAGGGAAAAGAGGGAGAGGGTGAGGGGGCCGGGCAATTGTTCAGGGGTGGCTTGGATTGGGGGGGGGGGGGACAATTGCTTCTTTTGCACCCCCCTGCCGACGCCGATGCACGTTTCGAACACGCAGGTCTATAACCTTGGAGCAACAACCTAGGTGCGTCCTGCGATTTCTCCATCGATGTCTTAAGCACTAAATTCTTTGTACAAAAAAATAAAAACAGCACAATTTTCGGGCAAAAGAACACCGTTCCGTGTAAAACAAGATGGCAATACAATTACCCAAGCGCCTACACACGCCTACTACACGCTAGAAAACTTTCATAGACCTCGTGTCCCCGTCAACAACGCCCTCCATGTCAGTAATGCATTCACAATAATTACACCCTCCTTGGACCCAAAGCATGTAAAGGAAAAAAACGAAACGCGAACCCGAAAATATGAATACAAACACACCAGTAGCGCGATTTCTTTCCTTGAAAATCAAATTTTCGCGTGGTGGCTTTACTGCAGTAACAAAGAGTGAACATGTCTCCTTCTAAACATACCACTAGCGAGTCATTAGTTCCTCTCCCCTATCCATATTGTTTGATTTTGCGTGTTCCGGTTCATATTTTTGTGTTCCCATTTCATTTGTGCATGACTGTACCCGACTGTGTATATTTGTCAGGCATATGTAATTCTCTTTGGTTCAACAAAATTCGTATGCATACTTCTAGGCAAAGCCAATAAAGCAGCTCGTGCGTTTTTCTCATCAAAGCTACTAGGTACTGCCAGAAAGTTTCATGCTCTGCACGCTTTTGGCAGCCAATTTAAGCGGAGCTCAATCTGTGCTCCAACATCTGTGTTGAGATCGCAAACAACATGTCGTGATGTCTGCAAAATTTTTTTTGCTCAACCGTCGATGGCTGTTTTGTAATTAGCTGCGGAAATTTATTGCCTCAGCGATCAAACCCCGTTTCTACTTCGTTATGTTGTACCACTGAGAGAGGGATATAAATTTCGTTTTTCCTACTGAACGACCGATGGACTGACCCACCGACGACGGAAACACTGAAGAACCAATTTAGTAACTTTTACGACAAATTACCTAAAGGGAACACAACAAGAACATAAAATTCTATTCATTCGAAAGACTGCTTCGTCCCAATCGCAGTGATTCCAAGTGTAACATAAACTTCAAAACGTAATCCAGATAACAAGGAAAAGAGACGAAGTAGTGGCGATACACCAACCACTTCATCTTCTAGCCCTTATGACGTCATAGCTACTTGTTTTCTACAGTAACGGCCGCCGACCGACACCAGCGCCCATAAACGTGCCTGTACGGTTGTAGTAGTGCGTTTAGTTTCGTTCTACCGTAACCAAAGATATCAGAGGATACTGTACCTCTTGGAGGCTAACAGGGTGTCAACATACTGATAACATTGTTCTTGGTATTTTTCCCTCCGCATCTCATTCTTCCATAGTGACCAGTGACCCTATTTTTCAAGTAAAAGTTCTACTTCTACTGCTCCTGATATGTCACTGCTGACGGCGAGCGGCGGGAAATTTAAATGATTTTAGCACATCTGATAACCTTGGTGAGAGCAACGTATACTTCGGGATTTGAGTGAGTTACCGAAGGCTAGTTCTTTCACATAAAACGAAGTCGTCTTTTTCACAACGAGACCTTTAAAACTAGAGCCTCTCTGAACTGACTTAGACTTCATAGGTGGGCTGGAATTTCCAATTTAAATTATACGGAACACGGGAGATGAAGCCAGCACAATGATTTCTACGCCCGGAAGCGAATGTTAGGATAATGGAGACATGTTTGGCCTTGGGTATTCTGCTCACCAACGCGCCAATTTCAGAAGTTCGTTCTGAAGAGCTTATAGGCCACGCGCTCTCGGGTTTCCTCGAAAGTGTAACTCATCATCATAATCCCCACCACCACCACCTTCATGATCATCATCATCTCGCTTGCGTCCCGTCCATTGCAGGACAAAGGCATCTCTCATGTCCTTCCAGCCGTTCCCGCGTGCACGGTATAGTTAGGATAGTACCCGTAGACAGAATGCGTAGAGAGTTTTCGGGAGGTATACTGTGTAACAGCCACAGCGAAGAGTACAGGAGCGTAGGTAGGTTAAATTGCCCAAAAAAGTAGAGTTCTGCCCTCTGCGCCGGAAGCAAGGCAACTAAAAGAGAACGAACGCCTAATGAATACATCAGCCCGCCCGTCCATCCGTCGGTCTATGTTCTACAGATATAGCGTATTTTCGTGATTCTAAGCATCGCCCCCGATTCTAAGCACCCCCCCCCCCGTACTTTCAGAAAAAAAGTTGAAAAAAATGTTTCCATGCAAATCTAAGCCCCCCCTTCCCCACTTTCTGAGAGGAAGCGGGCCTTGCCCAAGCAATAGATTTAACACGGCCCAGGGCGCCAAACGCGCTTTCTCGCCCTGTTCTTGAGCCTTTTTCTGCACTTCAGTCATTTAAAAGAAATGTTTGACGGAACATAAGACCACCTGCTGTGATATACTGAGTGCAGTGGCTCAATCGGTGCTGCACACTCGAGTGGTAATGAGTGACTGAGTATCAGACGGAAGCGGTCAATTCCCTGTCTTTGCCCACCTATTTTTAATGTTTGCTGTGTAAAACATTATTCCTTGCTCCTGTCTCATCCAGCTACTGCCACGAAAAGTGTTTGTATGCGGGGCGGCGAGGCAGGAGATGGGGGGTTTGATTTTTAGAATATAAGACTTCGGGCATCACGATCTTGGAAAAACGGAGGTGCTTAGAATCGAGTAGATACGGTATACATGTTCAACAGATATAGAAGGCAATAAAGAAAAAAAAAAAACAGGTCAGAAAAGTAGAAGGAAGAAGCAAAGAAAGACGAATGCACCGAAAATTGTGCCGTATGTAAGGCGTGTCGATTCGGCGGTGAAGAATTTATACTTTTTACACGTTTAATAAAACAAAATTGACCCAGCTTACACTTGTGGCGGAAGGCTGGAGAAACAGCAGAGCTGCCGGCTTCTCTTCCGTCGTCGGAGACCCGGCTGTTGCACCCCACATGGATTTCCGAACTTGCCGCTAAAAGTTCTCCATGACTGGCAGGCCCGGATCGTCTTGCCCGCAGGCTCTCACAACTCTCCGAAAGTGGACCGCGTTAGCACGCGCTAGAACCCGCGGCAACCGGCTTCGCGAACTCGGCGTCTGTGCTCCCCACTTCAGGCGAGAACGCACGTGAACAGGCGAGGAGAACAGCACGCGAGAGATCACGACACGAGTGTTCTCGAAGGTCGAGCTGGCGGCCGCCGGGCGTTCCTCACGAGACGCAAGCTCACGTGCACTCGGTATTTTTTCTTTGTGTTTTTGGCAAGCTCCTAATGTCGCGCAAGCCGACGCGCAAGCCTGGACGACGCCGGGCGCCCCTTACGGGGCGCACGCTCACGCGCGCTCGGTATTTTTTGTTGGTATTTTTCTCTGGCAACGCTCGACGACGGAACTAAAAGCTTAAACAGCTCTGCGGTAAAAAAAACCAGTTGCGAGTCAGCGCTTGTTGTGACTTTTGTGTCCCCGTCGCCGTCGAATTCAGCGCTGCGGTTTTTAAGATAGCGAAAAACAGACAACGCGCGAGTAGAGACACAAACTAAAGAAAAGAAACGAACAATTGAGGCCAAAAAAGGAACAACGAAGGAAGTAAAGAACGATGTAAGCACAGAACAAACAATATTCTTAGCAACAAATTCCAGTTGTTAAAGGTAAGTACCAAGGACGTTCACGTTGCCTAATACACACGTAAATAGAAAAAAATGACATATGATATTATCCGCTCTGCCAGTTGACTCAAATTAGATAACATTACATTTTTATTTTGTTGTGAAATGAACACCAAGTAAGTATGCAAACATGTAGGCGTGAAAACCTCCTGTCCGCTAGTTATCTCAAATGAGATAACGTATGTTTTTTTTTTCAAATGGATACCAAGTAAATGCGTAAGTAAATATCTACGTATAAAATCATAGAGCCTGCTAGTTATCTCAAATAAGATAACGTATCCTTTTTTATTTTGTTGTCAACTAAGCATCAAAAATGTACGTAAATATCTGCGCGTGAACAACTCCCGTCTGCCGGTTATCTCAAATAAGATAACGTATCCTTTTTATTTTGTCCTCAAATTGGTAAAAAGTAAACACTTAACTAAATATCTACCTACCAATGAAATCACACCCTCTGCAGTTATCTCAAATAAGACAACGTACCTTTTTTATTTTGTTGTCAACTAAACACAAAGTATGTAAATATTTACGCGTGAAAACTTCTGGTCTGCCAGTTATCTTAACTACGATAACGTATCTTGCTTATTTTGTCGTCGAATAGATACGCAGTAAACACGTAAGTACAAAATCATACGCTCTGCCAGTTATCTCAAAAAGACAACGCATCGTCTTTATTTCGTTGTTCAGTTGGGATTAGGTAGCACGCTCCGGTTCCACCCGCTAGACAGGCAGCGAACTAGTAGACGTCAACACAAGAGGCCGCGACTCGAGAGAGGAAAGACATAAGACAACATTGACGCAGGATAGAACGCCTTCGCGTCGCAATAAAATAAGGAGAGACAACAGAGGGCCGGGTACGCTCCAAAAGCGAATACCCACAAATAGCCACGCGTACACAACGAGATCTTCACAGGGAAGTTACACACAACTCCAAAAGTAGGCATCTCGTCTCTCCCGGGGAAGCGCTCTGAACACACACACACACGCAATGTGACCTTTTCGCCATCCCGACAGCGTTGATCGCCTTGATAAAATTGTGTTTTTCTCCGAAATCCCTTTTCTTTCCAGTGAAGCACGCAGGGGTTTGAAAGAAAACTTTCACCACGCAGCTTCTTGAATGTTTAAGCATCTCCCCCCCCCCCCCCCCCTGCCTTCCATTCAGCGCTCTCGGCAGAAACGGTTTTCGTGTCGTCTGGCTCTGAGGAGTCCCAGCACGAGATAAGAGAAAGCGGATCAAAACGGAGGAAGGAGGAAAAAAGGAAGAGAGAGGAAGAGCCAAGTTTCCGCTGGATCTCTTCAACTATGTCATCGAGAGCGAGAACAGAACGCCCGCCTCGCGCGATGCGCGGTGCCTATAGGAAGAAAACACGACGAGAAAACGAGGTTTATCCGTTTGTCCCCGCGTGATCTCCAAGCTGAGAGGCGACTGAAGGGGTGGCAAGAAAAGGAGCAGCGGAGCAACAGATTGCAAGCAAATGGGGCCCAAGGAGACTTGGAGTAGAAATTCTTTTCTTTTGTTTGTGAGTGTGTGTGTGTATGTGTATGTGTGTGTATGTATGTGTATGTGTGTGTATGTGTGTATGTGTATGTGTGTATGCCTATGTGTGCATGTATCTGTATGTGTGTATGTATGTGTGTATGTGTGTATGTGTATGTGTGCATGTGTATGTGTGTATTTGTATGTGTGTATGTCTATGTGTGTATGTGTGTGTATGTATGTGTGTATGTGCATGCGTATGTACCTGTATGTGTGTGTATGTATGTGTGTGTATGTGTATTTGTATGTGCGTGTATGTGTATGTGTGTGTATGTGTGTGTACGTATGTGTATGTGTGTGTATGTGTATGTGTGTATGCGTGTATGTGTATATGTGTATGTATCTGTATGTGTGTATGTATATGTGTGTATGTGTATGTGTATGTCTGTGTGTGCGTGCGTGTGTGCTCGAGTGCATGTGTGGATGAAAGCCTTAGATATATACTGACATCCAGCTCATCTTTGTTAACTTCCGCCTGCAACCTAACCCGCGCATGCGCGTAGAATCTGGGTCACGTGAGCAAAAAATCTGAGCGACGGCTAAACATGAGTGCTACGAACCACGAAGTCAATTAAACTTGTTTGATTGACTCGCTCTCTATTGTTCACCAAAAGGTAACTTGTCGATTAAAATTTCAAATTAGCTGTAATTGAGTGAACTTGCTTAAGAACCGCCTGCGTCGGAAATCTCGCCCGAAGTCTCTATTGGCTTGCAGCTTCCGTGGGCAGTGTCGCAGCAACACGCATAGTGATCCTGCAACGAGAATACTTCCAGTGAGTACGATGTCGTGGTTTTAGGCCTATCGTCGACTCGGAAGTATAATGCAGTCTGCGAAGCTAGTCAAAATGTGCGCGGTAGCCTTAATACGTTCCCTGCTTGATTCGGCCAAGGGCTGAGCGCTGTCGGTGTTGTTCCCTTTAGCGGGTCACAAAAATGTTATCTCTTGTCTTTGTTTCCCCTTCGCGCCTTTTTTTTTAAAAATTCCCCGCATTTCCCCGAGGGGAAGAATGTGAAAGTGCGAATGCACGAGTTGAATCTGCGCGGTTCGGTAATGTTCGCGAAAGAGAGATCACACACACACACACAACTACAAAGAAAGAAAGATGCATTTATTCACAGACACCTATTTGTGTTGTCGTTGTACTTGATTGCTAGAGCGAATCTCAGCTTTGAAATTTCGTGTCAGTACTCCTTTAAGCAGGTGCATTAGCCCTTCTCACGCCCGATTCTTGGCCAATCCCCCACGTGGGTATGTGCCATGTCAGCGGCCAGGCAGCGCGCGCCCATCTCCCCCCGTTGCCAAGGAAGACGAGGAGATTCCTGGCCAATCCCCCACGTGGGTATGTGTCATGTCAGCGGCCAGGCAGCGCGCGCTCATCTCCCCCCGTTGCCAAGGAAGACGAGGAGCGCGCGCACCCGCAGCTGTTGCTATGAGGACGGCGGCGGACGCTTCAGGCTCGCTTAAGAAGTGCATTCGCACTTAAAAACAGCCATCCGAATTCCCCATCATACCACTACCCTCCACACTTCATTTTCTTAACTGTTGCCACGACATTTCGTTTTTTTCCCTTACGGAAAAAAAATGCAGCAAAAACTCGCTCTTAACGGGAACTGCATTGCATTTCACATGAACAAACCGTGCTGTATGCGATGATCTATGACAGCCTTTGTTAGATGTCAGCTGTTGCTGCAGCTGCTATACAGCGCATAACAATGCGAATTTCAAGATTATTCCTTTCTTCGCTATGGATCTATTGCACGGATCTATTCATTTCGTCCCCATTACGTAAAGCACATCTCGCTCAAATGCAGAACGCTGTTCACTTCGCCAACGCAAATCGCGACATCCGATAATTCTTGGAGCAATTGCGTATGCTTACGCGCTTCGAATGCGAAAGCAGTATGGCTTCTCCCGGCCATACATAACCAGACTGGAGTGCGCCAATATTTGTTGCTGTTTTATTCTATTACGTGCCTTGCCAACGCCAGCGCTTTCTTTTTATGCAACTCCCTCCCCAGGATCAGCGTTATCCGTAGCTGGTGTGCGCATGTCCTACTCACGTGCCTTCACGTCCGCGCCCCACGCGATGCTCTCTGCGAGAATTTTCCCGGACACACAAAGATATCACTGACGTCATATCCGTCACGGAAATGACGCCAGTACAACAAAGAAAGCGGCCTGTAAAGGGTGCACCCCTGCACGTAGGGTCTTGTTGCGGGGAAGCAGCCATCAGTACAAAAGAGTACGTTATACTTTATATATGTTAAAACGAAAGTGTTTTATGCCGGGATACCCCAAGATATCACTGACGTCATATCCATCACGGAAATGACTGGTACACCTTTGCCGAAGCGACCCGCCAGCAGGCCGCCGCTTGCCAAGCACACCCACAAGACAGCCGCCGACCCGCAAATCATGCTCAGATGCAGATTTCACTGCAGATTTCACTTTCGTGTTTTACCGATTCCTACGACACGGGAATCAACCACAGTTTTTTCGAGCGTCAGATATATAAACATTTCGTATCAAAATTGCTTGAGGTGCCGAGAGCAAGTACAACTATCGCACGACTTTCTGCCCACTCTTGGGAGGGTACAGCAGGGCCTGCGGTGTACATGAGCCGACAAAAAAGTCAGATGTATACATTGGCACTGGCATTTTGTCCAATTGTTCAGACTGTAGTCTTACGTACTTGCCGCTGGCGCCTATGCTTATGGTCGCCCTGATACAGCAATGTCAAGGCTTCCCGCTGTGATTATGCTTGGTGAAACTAGAGCAAGTGATGGGTATTAATCCAGCAACTTGGGGCTGCTGTATTTCTGCATCCAAACAGCAAATCATGCTGGAACAAATTGTACGATTTCAGCGAGCTGGCCAGGCGAAGTTTGAGTCGTTGGCGTCGGCAATATCACGTGGTTCATTTTCTGTGGATAGGCAACAAACTTGTTTGCGGTTTAGCGAGATAGTTGTACGTAATTAGGGCGTTTTACCAAGACGTGGCAACGCTCACGCAAAAATTTGCGGGGCAGCTCTAATGCGACTGTTGACATAAAAAAGACGACCGGGAATCAAGCCGATCCGAACTGAGAGGCACGGGAAGTTAATTTGCAAGCTGTTAGGAGCCCAGTCGCTTTTACTGTCATTCCGTGACATTTTCGAGGCGCTCAGCGCTTGTCAAACGAGGTGAACTGTGGCTCTAGCTTAATGCATCCACTAGGAAGTAACCAATAACGCGTGCAGTGCAGTTGTTTAAGCTACGAAAGAGCGCTTGGATAAAGGATGCCCTCATAACATGTATTTGGGCAGTTCCGTAAACATCGCCCCCGTCAAAAAAAAACGATCTAATCGTACTCTTTTACGTTCAACTTCGGAGCAGATATTTGGTCTAGGTTCGGTTTATGCCGCTTCTTTTTATAATACTCGCGTGATTCGCCTGCATAAATTACGCCAGATCGTCGTAAAAGCGGCCGGAGGGTTCCTAGTACGGGCTCTTCATATTTGGTGTATTTTTTTTTACAGAGAAGCCGTAAGCCTCTTGTTGTTTATAGGATATATCATGGCGTCCGTGTGCGGGGAGAAGGCTAAAGTAGAAGGAAGGTAGAAGCGAGCCGAAACGCGAAGAGCAAGCAAACAAAAAGAAAAGCCAAGAGGAGAGTGACATCGCGCGCCCCCGGAGAGCAAGAAAACACGCACAAAAGAAGAACAAGACAAGAAGAGAATGAACAATAAACAGCCGCTCACGTGCAGCTCAAGGTAAAAGCGGGCGCGTCTCCACTGGCTAGCCGGGAGAAGACCACGTGTACATCGAGGGTATATAGAGGGTATATAGAGAGCAACTGGGTACCCCTAGTCCGGTCACTCGGGCCGTCATCTGCCATGACGGGCAAATTTCATGGGGGTTCGTGGACCAGCTCTAAGTGTTAGTTGCCAAGACTCGTGCGTGCTGTTTAACGTTGTTGATGTGTGAATAGCGTATTATTACCAAATGGTGTTATTACCAAAAAAGATCGCTGGCTATTCACTTCTGTAGGACATGATGGGCCCTCAACTTTGTGTTACATTTTAATTTTTGTTGATGTTAATTTAAGCGGACATCTGTAGACATAAAACGTCATTTCGTGGATCCTGGGTTATCTCGCCTCAGCACGGTTTTCTCAACAAATTATACGTTCTAAGCTTGAGTGTCACGTATCTCTTTTTTCCCTTTACGCAATGTTTGTGCCTCTCCGTATCACGCTTACAATAGGAATCAAAGCCCCTTCAATCTAACAAGAAAGATGGTTGAAATGCGAAGCTTAGTCTGCGCGAAGTTAAGTAAGTGGGCGTTTGCAATTGATTTGAGTAGATGCTTACAAAATCCAAGCTTCTAAGCTAAAGGCAACACAAGCTAAAGGCCAAAATCTAAGCTAAAAGGCAACACAAGTGTTCGCATAACAAGGCACAAAGAAATGTTTGCTGTATCCACACATAGAACAACTTATGATGAACAATCTCTGTCTTACAAACTACCTTCCTTGCTAAATTTATTAAACCGTGAAGACTTTGGTCCGTCATATAATCCAAACTATCTCATCAAACGCTTCGCCCAGCTCATTTCATCCCGGGAATAGTACATGCCTTGAACTTTATTCCCTTTTCTTTTAGATTGCTGCTTTTAGTGTTCACGTCACTTCATGACTATGCCTATGAACTTTTCTGTACTGCTGTTGCGTTATGTCACAAAAGTTTTGTATTACTCGATGTTATGTAACACTTGTCAATTTATTTGCATTCATTGTTCCTGTTTGATCATCATGCTGCTGTTTGCTGACTTGTAATGGGGTCGGGACCTCGTCAAGCTGCTCGAGCTTTTAGTCCTGTACTCCTCCTTTTCAAAGGAAATAAAGCTGTTTGATTGATTGATTGATTGATTGTCGGAATGGCGCAGTCTGATAGACGTAGGCCTCATAACGCGAGGGACACTGCGTTCCACTCCGACCATGCAAAAAACATTTCGTTTTCTTGTTTCATCATCATCATCGTGATAACGTGCCCTTCCGTTATGTAAAGTTGGCTTTCCTGCAGTGAGTTTTGCTAGCGACACCATCATAAATGATACCGAGAAAGCTTTGCTTCAAAATAAGATTAGCGGGTTGGTTCAGTGGCTGGGGTGTTGTGAAGATGAGCACGAGGACGCAGGTTCGATTCCGGCGGCCATTTTTCTGATGGAGGCGAGAAACAAAACAAAACAAAACAAGAAAAAAACAGGCAGCGACAGAGAAAGCGTGCGCGGGAGGGACATTAATTACAAACTGAGATGCCGAGCGGAACGCGTTCCGCTCCCCGCTAGCAGACGACGCTCGCTTTCCTAGCGCAACTCGCAACCGCAGCGCCGCGGTGGTGAGAGTCGCGGCCGGCCGCCTTCCCTCCACGGCCGCGGCGGGGAGATACGGACCTGAAACTAAAGCGTGGCAAACTGTTCGCATGGCGACGCAGTGAAACATCCCCCTCGCGAGGGGCACGATCAAATGCAGAGCATTTCCGGGGGCGCACGACGTTAACTAGTTTGCGTTACGTTAATGTTGTTGCACTTGTGGCAACTGCTAACGAGAGAGCGCTCGTCAGCAGCAAAATTGGCAGCCTCGGCGCACGTTGAGTCCAAGAGAGGGGAGAGAGTGTCCTTGAAACGTGCCTGGGCGCGCTATCGAATGTTGATCGGGCCGATAGCGAAACGTCTGAGCCGGGCATGTCGAGGCGAGCGATGCGGACAACTACGGACGCCAAGAACGGGTGACATCGTGAGTTAAAGAAATGCTCTGCATTTAAAACATCCAAATGTTGACATTTCGGGGATCCTTAAAGATCCTCAGGTGATTTAAATGATTTCGTAGACCTCCACCACAGCCCGCGTCATAGTTCAGCAAGTAAATCCCCGGCTTATTATATTTTAAAAGATTAAATGACATAAGACGCGTACTTATCTGCTCTTTGGCAGGAGAAAAAATCATGAAGCACTCCGTCTAACGACGACGATAGTTGAACGGGAAACTTGATGGTGAGGGATTCCTTAGTTGTCGTCAGAGTTCCGAACCACTTCGACAATGTCAAAATGAATCAATTAAAAAAATGGATCAATCGGACAGACGACGGCTTCAGAACGCGGGAAACCCAGGTTCGACTCCGGCTACGGCAAGCGTTTTTTTAAATGCAGAGCATTTGTATAACTCACGATGTCACCCGTGCGTCGGCGTCCGCAGCAGCCAGCCCCCCCCCCCCCCCCCCCCCCTACACTATAAAAAGAAATAACAGTTACCGGCGCCTGGTTTCGATCCCACGACCCTGCGGGCGGAACGCAAAGTACATGGTGCTCTACCCACTGCGCCACAAAGCCGACACAGAATGAAAGGCTACGAACGCGCCTTATATCCTTGACTCATTCAAACTACGTCAAGAAGCTGCTGATACAACGCATTCACTACCTGTGGGCGGAACGCGAGGTACATGGTGTTCTTCCCACTGCGCCACAAAACCGACACAGAATGAAAGGCTACGAACGCGCCTTATATCCTTGACTCATTCAAACTACGTCGTCAGTGGCGTGCTTTGGCGACTCAGCGGCGTGCTAGCGGCGTGATAGCTGCGTGGTCTACACGAGATAGCACCAACCCCCCAACACTAAACGTTAACGCAATACACCCACCCCCTATGCGACGCATTTACTCGAGTCCCCCACGCGGGGAGATGGGCCCATTTTTTTGTTTTTCACTTACCCACGGTCATTCATCATCATCGTCAAATAGTTGGCTTTCCTGTAGGGCGTTTTTGCGTTACAGATGCCATCAGTACGAACAGTAAAGCTTCGCTTTAAAACCACACATGTCAATGGTATTTGGCGTATCCTTCACGTTCGCAAGCGAGTTAATAGGAAGAGAGCTTCACAAACATGAACGAACAACGAATTCAACTTTTGAGAACTCGCGAATGTATCACTACAGAAAAAAAAAAAGAAACACGACACGCAGGAATGCTGCAGTTTAAATTCATACGTCAAAGCAACTAGTACGACATATCGCTCTGGGGTTTTCACATGCTGGAATTTTAACGAGGCGCTGTGTTGCTTGCTGATACGATATCAATGGCGGTCTGCCTGTGTACGGGCATTTTTATCTGCACATGTGCTGGTTCGTTGTAGCTCTTTATGCCGGAATATCAGCGGACGTGCAGAAACTTTTTATCAGCGCTCATTACCATATGACGTCCACGTGGGTGAGAACAAAAGCGAAATATGTCACCTCTGTAACGTAAAGTTTAAAAATATGGGATATGTTTAGTTACCCGATGAGGATAGAATATATAATTTATGAGGCAACGCGTCAAAACGGATGTTCGCTTTAAAAATAGGCATACAGGGACCACGAAAATGAAGTGTGACCTTTCACCGCGAGCTTAAAGGGGATCAGAAACGCTTTTCGGTGCGTTTCAGTGGTTGGAGCTATCGTCACAGCGTCGGCCTCGCCGAAGCCGTACGTGTTTTTCTCTCGCTTTAGCGTTTGAAAGTGAGCACAGTCGCAATGAATGGCTATCCGCATATCTATCTCAAAGCAAGTTTGGCGAGGGACCCACTCAGAAGTGCACGATGCTCAGTCTATTGGTACATTTGGTGGATTACGTCCTTGATGCACGAAAAAGTGAGAGCGATGGCGTTATGATATTTGCGAAATGCGAGAAAAAAAATTAGCAGTGGCTGAGCTTGGCTATGTCAGGATATACGTAGCGTGTGTTAAAGTTCAGCTGGCTATTCTTAGCTTTCCTAGTTGTCTAGAATTAGCTTGATTACCATGCTTACTGCTGCTTCAATGACACACACACGGTATACGCATTATGAGACTATTGTATATTTATCAAGCGGCTCTGGCGCAGCGTCACCAATCGCCCCAAAGCTAAGCCGGTTCCACAGGCGCACGCCGGCGTTGCTGCGACGCACGAGCCATCGGTTGCACACCCGGCCACCCCTCGCATGATCATGAAATGGACCGGGCCGCCACGTTGGGAACGGAGGTTGGCGAAGACGCTGGGCGCGTGGGGTGTGTGAGAGACGCCGGGCAGCGAGCAACGTTCTGTGCGCCGCATGACGTCACTGCTCCTCGCGCATGCGCAGCACGGCTATCCAGGAGCTAGGCGAAACTACTCAACCTACGCAATTACAGCCTTTCCGCTACTGTGGATATGGAAGACCAACGAAACTGTATTGGTGCAGGCCGGAACTGCACAATATGTACAACCTCGCTGTGAACTACGTAATCATGAAAAGTAGGTGGAATTAGGCCTGACGTTACAGAAATCGTAGCGGCTAATTGGCGTAGTATTTCTTTCGGGATAGTTTCGATTAAACAATATAGTTACGGCGGTTTTCTGTAGCGATACCCCCTCGGTAAGTGGACATACCTTGATAGCATATCGGGATTCTTAAACATTTACAACTCCACTTCGAAATAACTTATTGAGACGAGTAAACGAAACTCGACGTAATTTAGAGCGGTACTAGCGGCTAATTTCAGTATAATTTTTTGAGGTGTCTCGTGTTTGTAAAAGTATTCCTTGTAGTTATTTCGGTATAGAAATTATGTTGAGGAGTAATATGCAAGCTAGCCTAACGGCCAAATATCCCTTTCATGAACCTTTGATGCGAATAAAAAATATTCAAGCAGTATCTTAAGGTAGCATGAGAGATAACTATCTTTTGGTACCCAGCCCTATCTGAGAAAAACGAGCTTAGTACATATTTCGTGGATAATTTGATGCAAATAAAATAATGTAAACTCGCGATAATTCAAACTCGGATAATTCAAACATTCGGGTAATTCAAACAAGCTTCAAAATTTTGGTTAGCTCGCTATGTTTTCAATGTATTTTAAAGCCGTGTAATTCAACCTGCTAAATTGCGTAAATTCGGTTAACTCGTACTTTTTGTTTGTTCTTCCCGGAACATATCTGCTCCATTTGCAACTTCTAGCTCCACATTTGGATCCTTTCAGCATATTTCTGGGACCCGCAAGTTCTTGAACAGTGCGGAAAACTCTCGTAATAAGCTGGCTGCTTTTTTCTGGCATCGACAACCTTTTTTTTTCAACTCTCATGCCAGGACAAAGCAGTCATTCCTTCGGGAATTCTTTTTTCAAAGTGTGAACAGCACTGCAGTATTGTGTGTGAAGGTTGCATTATTAAATATATCTGAATGTTTTATTCCAGCACGAGTTGATATGTTCCCAGAGTCATATAACGACAACTTCTGTAATTCAAACAAAATACTGGGGTCCTCCCTTCCAGTTTCAAATATTACGAGTCTATTGTACTGCCAAATTCAATCAAAAATACAGTGTCATTTACCAATACAAGCTCTAATACTTCAGTAGAACAGACGGTTGCGCAAGTTGGTGTATATTTCGTAAAACTTATATACAGCGCGATTTCACAAGGACGACAGAAAGAAGACAAACACAAGCACTCACTCGCAACTAGTTTTATTGGAGGCATCGTCTCATATATCTACACAAAAATTCCCCGGAGCATGTACACATAAGACACCACAAAAAAAAAAAAAACACTGGTCAGATAGCTGCAATCAGAGAGCACCTTCCGAAAAATGAAATTCACTCGCACGCTGTAACACCGATGTCTCACTGATGCACTGGTCCCCTTTCTTCTTGATATCAAAGGCTTCTAAAAGCTCCCTGGCCATTGTGTTTTCCCTTATTCCTAGAGTCTTTTTTTTTTCGGTGTTCTTGTGCGAATGCTCCGGGGAATTATTGTGTATATCTATGAGACGATGCCTCCAATAAAGCTAGTTGCGAGTGAGCGCTTCTGTTTGTATTCTTTCTGTCGTCCTTGTTAAATCGCGCTCTAATTTTTGCCAAAGAGCCCAAATACAACACGTTTAACGGAACAGCTGTCTCAGGCAGTCCTTAAAGCACATGCTGCGCCCTGGTGGGAAAGTGAGCAACCCCGTTACAGCTAGAGTAACTACTCTCTACCGTTGCAGCGCACAGTTTCATAAACCATGCTACAGGTCGCTTCACTGGCGAGCACCGCTGGGAACAGCATGACAGCCCCTTGATCCTAAAATTACCGCAGTGCCCAAAAATAGGTTGCGGCCTACGACGCGCTCCCTAGTGGTTATCGATCCCAGAGCGCTGCCGTACTTGAGCCTCTTAAAGTGGTTTGCGGCCTGCCCACGCGACGTCCGCAGAGTGCCGAAACGAAGCGGCTTCATTTCGCCGGGTGTGAAAATTCAAATTCACCAACCGCGGTGGCTCAGTGGCTAAGGCGTTGCGCTGCTGAGCACGAGGTCGTCGGTTCGATTCCCGGCCGCGGCGGCCGCTTTTCTGATGGAGGCGAAAAGCAAAAACGCCCGTTTGTACGAGATTTCGGCGCACGATAAAGATCCCCAGGTGGTCAAAATTAATCCGGAGCCCTCCACTACGGCGCGCCACAATGCCTGCGTTGCGTCGGCGCGTTAAACCCCACAATCAATCAATCAATCAATCAATCAATCAATCAATCAATCAATCAATCAATCAATCAATCAATCAATCAATCAATCAATCAATCTAAAATTGTGGTTCATGCATGTAAGCTTTATGCGCAAAATATTTTTTTAAAGCGAAAGCTTTCTTGGCGGGGCTGATGGCGTCCCGTCAAAAAACTAAGGCATTTCCCCATAGACCAGTTGGTCGACCGAAAAGCTCCGATAAGATCTCTGGACACACGGCGCATGCGTGAACCGGGCCTCCATTGCGTCAAAACGGTTACTTGAAAATCGCGCGGAAAAGGAACAACATACGCATCGAGGAAGAAGAAGGAGCACGGTAGTTTACCTTTATCTCCTAAATTATGCATCGGTACACATTTAGGTCGTTCGTTGATGCGTTTACTTAGTGCGCGAAAAATCGTCGCATGGGTTCGTCCTCCGTTCGCGATTTGGATCGTCGTAGGTTTGACGATCGATTGGACGCACTTTTAGCGAATGTTTAGACGCACTGCCGATGAAGCTTTTGTGCCAGAATGATTTCGCGGTTCTCTAAACGTTCTCTGGGAAGGGATTGTTAAGTTCGTCTCTTTTTTTCTCTGTGTCAGCCCATTTTCTTGGTATTACATCTCATTTTCAGTGCGGTCAGAAACCAACTTTCAGAAGAGGCGGGCGATCTTAAAAGTTGCTTGGCACGCATGGAATGCTAAGAACAGTACGTACAGTTTACAGTGACGCCCAAAGCGAGCTGACTGTCAACAGTACCGCTGTTATTGATTGAGAATCTTCCCACTCAGACTTAACGACGTTGCCTGGTACCGCTCTTTTGTTGGCTGCCGCCAACGCTTGTCGACGACTGGAAGTACTGGCATATTCACTTTCCTATGACAGCGATCTTTCATTGATAGACTTCATGCGCACGTGAAGCGTATCTTCAAAGTGTGGGCATATATAGAATAAATGATGCACCCCTCCGTTTAGCGAACGCGACGGTTGCACGCAAAGCTTTTTGATGAGGAATTTCTTGGTTGTCCTCCGAGTATGGCTTAGACTTTTGATCGCAGCGGCTTTGACGGTTCGCCATTTGATTCCGCAGAACAAAGCTTCGCGTTCAACCATCGTCGTCGTTAGAGGGGTTCATGGTGTTCCTGCCCAATTGTGCACGTCCATGCACCCCCCTCCAAATCCGAGCTGCTTCGACCACGCCGTAATGGCGCTATCAGAACGACCTCGGGTTCATAACGCGAGGAGCGCGTTTTTCTTTCACTTCACCTACGATCATTCGTAATCATCGACACAGACAGTTGATTTTCCTGCATTGTGTTATGGACGCGACATGCGCCTGCAGCGAGACATTGAAAGCTTCGCTTGAAAAAATTGCCGCGGTTGAACGCGGTTAAGCTAAGCTAGTCGGGCGATAACTCTGTTTTCGCGCCGAGTGTACGCGCGCCCAATTGCACCGCAAAAGAAAACCCAGATGCTGTTCGGCGCTGTCGGTGCGAACGCACGGTGCACTTGGATGCCGCCAGTTCCTTCTTGTATCATTTTATAAGCACGCGTCCTTGCTCTTTTCCCCATACCCCTCCTCTCAATTCTTCCTTTGGGATGAATGAGCGATTACACACTTTCACTGCGCAACCGCACGAGACGCTGGCTTGACCCTGGCCGAGCTTGAAGGTCAAGCTGACGCTACGAGGAACGAGGTGCTTTTTGGGTTTGTACCAGAAGTAACAGGGCTTTCGTCCTAAAACGCACAATGGCACGTTCCTTCCACTCCCGGAACAGACCTATCTTTTAAGCTGGAGGCGCAAGAAACAGAGATTCCCGAAATCTGGTTAGCCTAGGCGTCAACTGCGACCATTGTTTAAAAACGCTACGACAGCCGCGACGAAAGTTTGAACCTGGCGTCAGACGAATCGTTCTATTCGTAGGCCGCGGCCAAAAAATATGACGCTCGACGTCTTTGGACGCAGATCTATGCTCCCGGCGCCCTGATTCATTCCACCCGACGAAGAAAATGCCTTCTGCTCTCGCGTTCACGCGAGAAACAGCTGTTTGCAGAACTTCTCCAACGCGCGCGACGTGGGAGATAAAAAGGAGACGCCCGCACCATGCATTCCCCTCGACAGCTGCTCAGAAAAGTGTCTCGTGACGTAGCCGTGACGTCCTCCCTGAACAGACCTCCCAAGTTTGCGAGCACAGCTGTTTCCTCGGAGCCAAGCGACGCCCTCCTGTTGCCCCTCGAACAAGCTGCGTACGCCACAGCGCACCTCCTAGATGAGCAGAAAGCCTCCGAACTGTGTTGTTACCGTCGGACAAGCAACAGGAATCTATCTGCTGTTGCAGGCTCAGATTAACGAAATCTCACCACCTTGAGGTGACGCCTGTCAATGAAGTTACGAGATAACAGGAGGGGAAGATGTTGATAGGCGGGCTGTCTCCGGAGATGGGAGGTTTTGCCTCTACACGAGAAAATTTTATTTCTGTTCATTTCATTTTATATAACACGGTTTGATACCTTCCTGTCTGCACCCTTCCCGCTTTTTTTGACGTAAGCGCCATTCAGGAATGCGGATCGGTTACCAGCTGACTAAGTTCAGCACGTGGTGAGAGCGAACGGTACGAAAGCGGAAAGTTTCGAAGATTTGAAAAATTGCGGGCCTCCAGTGAATATTCACATTGAATTGATCTACGTATACGGACAGATGTGACGCTAACAGGACTGGGACGAGGCGCAAACTGACAACTGTTTATTAAAAACGACGACAGAAACGGGGGACACTAAAATATAGGTGCCACAGAAGCATATCCTATAATCACTTAAGCGGAACGGTACGTTAGCACTCCGTCAATCCTGCTTACTGGTGAGGAACGAAAATACACACAGAGAGAGCCACCATGATGAGGAAGATAACGTATTGCAAGCAGTGATGCCCACACTTTTCTGCCAGTGTTCTCGCGCACTGTTGTCGTCTGAGTAGATCTGTTTCTACACCTTCATGTTATGGTTTTAGGTTTTATTGGTTTTACGGGTTGTAAGGGCCAGTCAAGTTGCTTATGTGCAACTTTTTCCCTTTCTTTCCCCATAACCTTGTACAGTTTATGAAAAATAAACTATTACTATTACTTACTTACTATTACCGCGCAAGCGCAGAGTGTCACTCTTGTGAGCATATTTAGGTGTCCCCCGTATCGGTCGTCTTTAAAGGGACCCTGCAACACTTTCGATAAGCGCTTTCGCTCTTTCCTTCGCGTCTGGAACCACTGCGAAAGCTGTAGTTATCGCCAGCACGGAGCGGCAGTGCGTGATTTGCTCGTCGCACCAGATACGCCTTCCATTTCTGCTTTTTTGTGGTTTTTTTTAGTTGCAATCGAAACGTGTTCATTGCTGCAACTGAAGGAAAACCGGCCGACAGTCGTCACATGGCCTTAGTGACGTAATCCGAGCCATCGAAGACATCAAGATAAAAAAATTGGCCGCGTATCTGCTCCTTTCGTTGCAAATGTCGTCAAAAGGTGATAGTCTTTGTAAACATCTGTCAATGAAATGACCCCCTTTGCTTTCCCGCTCACCTCTCATGCTGTTCCTGTACCGTCGCGCTCATCCCAAGGTAAACACACTAAAGGTTTTCACAAGGCGATTTGAATTTACCGCGTTCCACTGCTACAGGCCGGGTTGCTCGATGCCAGCGCTGCTGTACGGCGGAGATGCGCGTGAATAGAGGCAGCCGACTACAAGGTTTATAGAACCGCGTGGACGTGCTCCACGTGCGTTCCAAGCAGAACGTGGAACCTAGCTAGTGGAACCTTTCGTTGCTGTTTCCGCGTGATTTTTCATATGCCGCCAGGAGGCGGCGGTTTTCTGAACTAGATGTAGAATATGATTACCTATCGAAAGACCAAGCATCCATGAACTTTTTATTAAAGGAACACTGTAAATATCCCTTGTATACTAATTTCCTGAATTATATTTGCGTAATGTCTTGTTCTTGTTCAACAAAGTTGACGAGTATGAACATATAAACCGGGCTTAGACGTTTACATTTGGCTGTGAGTATAGTATAAGACTATTGCGCAATATCAATTTTACTTTGGCCGGGTGGCTGATTCGAGTCACAGACAGACAGACAGACAGACATACAGACAGACAGACAGACAGACAGACAGACAGACAGACAGACAGACCAAGATTTCTGGGTTTAAGTAGCCCAAGAAAGACTATTAAGTTATCTGATGTAATTCTTGACTGAGTAATTCTTGACTGAGGTGCTTTGCAACCCCCTGATGTAAGTACTGGATGTGTTGGGTGACTACGTTCTGCAAGCATTTAAGATTTAAAAAAAAATTCGAAAAAAGTGCTGCAGGGTCCCTTTAATAAACAGTGTCCAGTTTGCGCCTCGTCCCAGTTCTGTTAGCGTCCTGTGTCTGTATACGTAGCGCAATTCAATATGGAGCATCACCAACTAGCCCCATTCTACGTGATTTTGAACTCCGGCGAATAGACGGCCCGAACCTGCCGTAAACTTTACCGCCCTCAGCAGTACCCGTTACGGTAACAGGTGGCTGCGGCGATATTCGCTGCTCTATCGCTTCCGCGATAGCGATAGCGGTCAAAGAGCGTTCCGGGAACTTTCGTGCAGAATAGGCTTTTGCGTTTCTCTTACGCGCTCGCTTCCTGCCTGGGAACGCTGCCAGAGACTGGTCTGAAGCTAGAAACAGGTTTGCCTAACCTACAGCTTCGCGTCGCACCTAAACAGCGTCATACACATCCCTGGCCTCTCGTTCGCTAATTTCTCGCAGGTAACTCGCGCTAGAGCCATACTTTTTTTCGGTGTTGTTCCGGCAGAAGGGTACATGTTAATAATTTTTTTTTTCCTGGATGTTGGGACCGGGCTTTTCCAAGGAGACATAAATTGCACTGGCTATTAGCGAAAGAAAAAGGCATCGCTTAAGTGAAGCATTGTGGGGCTAGAGCGAGTTCAGCGTGTTTCTGAAACGAAAAAAAAAAAAAAAGGTTACAAACTCTGAACGCTGACAAAGAATCTGGCATCAATCAACGGTGTACAAGATTATTCAGGTCATTTAGCGCTTTCTAAGCAGGCGCTGGAATGTCACTCAAGAGATGTTCAGCGTCGCCGAAATACAATTACACAAAAGAAAACGCTCCAGGAAAAGCGCTACCTGGTAAAGAAGAAAGAGATCCTGGAAGAAAAGTTTATGGTTTAGGCCGCAAAATAAAAGTGTACTCAAGTACTCAACAGGCGGGACCAGAAAGGCGCTGGGTTTGTGTTTTCTTTTTTTTTTGTCCTAGATTTGTTAGTCTGGTCTTTTTTTTCTTCTTGACAAAGGTGTTCGTCCGTTTGCGCAAAATAAGGTCAGCATACGTGTTTTTTGTATGATTGGGTTGCGCCGCAAGCGTAGTTTGGGTGACATTAAGTTGACTGACTGACACTATAACGAACTGAGAGTATATATCTATAACCAGTGAAATGAAGCTCGTAATGTGTATGTTTATTTGTGCATGCGCTGTTGTGTGCGCCGCGGACACGCTTTGTATACATCGAATTTAGCAGTCGAAATGTTGATCCGGTCTTCAAAAAAACTGTATTAACTTCGGGAAAAGCACGGTGTACAAATTTCTAACATGTTTCTTTTTGCCTATTTCTCATCAGTCCCTCATACTAGTGTGTTGAAAACTCCCCGAATGCACACCGAGCGTGTATTTAGCACGTGTACAGGTGCCGCCAAAAGTAATTGGAACACGGTCTCGTTAACTTACAGGAGTTTCTTCTTCCTGAAACTGCCTGTCTGCGCTGGTGTGCGTTTAAAGGAGTCCTCCCTAATAGCAAAAGCTTCCCGTAAACCAGTAATGGCTGTCATAAAGCAAGTAAGAGAAATATATAATAATATTCACAAATCCTTGTTGCAATTACATATGACGGCACCTGCATATAGTGCGATAACGCATGCTTTAAATGCAACAGGTAAGTACCAGAAGAAAGTTACTTCAAACACATAAAAAAAAGCTCGTTTGCCGAACGTTTGCCACTACGTTGCATTAGGCACAACGTTAGGAGAAAAGCGTTAGGAGAAAAGCGTGCCTTCACAAAACTTGCTTCGTTTTAACGAGGGGGCCCTTAGCTATGCGGTAATTGATTTGAGATGTTTACCCTCAGTCGTGTTGGAGAGAACGCAGCACGAAGCCAGGGAAACACGAAGCCGGTAGCTTTTCTTTCCAATGACATGTTGTTGCCTGGCGGTAGTTAAGTTAGTTTGAAAAAAATTAGGCTGGGGGTGTTTATGACTTAATATATCTAAACTACTTATAGTTCGTTCGGGATGTATTGCCAAGCTGTTACTTCATGCCGATATCAATTATTGATTGATTGATTGTGGGGTTTAACGCGCCGACGCAACGCAGGCGATGAGGCGCGCCGTAGTGGAGGGCTCCGGATTAATTTTGACCACCTGGGGATCTTTATCGTGCGCCGAAATCGCGTACACACGGGCGTTTTTGCTTTTCGCCTCCATCAGAAAAGCGGCCGCCGCGGCCGGGAATCGAACCCGCGACCTTGTGCCCGATATCAATTAGACGTGTGTCGCTCGGAGCACGGAACGACACACGTTAAAGCCATATGTACGAACATGTACCCACCCGACTGTATTACAAAAAAAGCTCGTTTTTCGGTTAGAATGCAGCCCGCATGCACTTGTCAGAAGAAACATGCACGCTATATCACTATTACGCAACTGTTCTTGCTTTCTTGATGCAATAGAAAAAAAGACAATAAATATATTTTTTTTATTCGTCAATATAACTTATGCACCTCTATGTTTGAAATAATAGCGTGGGCTGTATGCTGGGGTCTTAATTTTTCGAAGACTTGATTTATAAATTTTTTTTTTCAAAATCAAGTCAAGCCGACATTGCAACATTTTTATTAACGTCCTTCACCTAAGTGGTTTTTTATCTTTTGTTAGAAAACATAAGGTTAGTTTGATTTTGCGGCGGGATTTACAAAAGTTTATTACTTCTTATTCAAGCAACAAATTGTAAAAAAAGCACCGACACACAGTGTTTTATACTTTTAGGCTTTACGAACATTGTTATAGCATTACGTGATTTCCAGCTTGAAACACCTGGTTAAAGGCAAAGTTTTTCTGCACAGTGGTTGTTCTTCGCTAGGGAAGAACCTTAAGAACTTTTTGGCGGCAGCGAAAGATTTCAAATGTATCTTCTCGCTTTGAATAACAACTACAGAGAAGCACTCTCCATGAAATGCTCAAGACGTGTGAGTTCTACACTGAGCATTTCACAGAAGAAGTGCTCTCAAAGCAGGCAACCAACCACACGCGAGATCGCAGGGGGCAATATCGTCTGCTACAGCGTATCCCCACTGCAGACGATCTTTTTCTCTCGCCTGCCCTAGGTTCGCACGTCGGAGTGAAACACGCAGAAACGCACGCATAGGTGAGTTTGAAATTTGCATGACTTAAGCATTCTGTTCGCTCGCAAGGCAATAACACGTGCGGCACGCAAACAACAACCCGCGCTCGTCTCTGGCTTTCACGCAGGCGCCTTGCACAGATGTAAGCAGCGAACGCTAGCAGACGAAAAACAAAGAGCCCGACGCTAGGATCTATGCGCCTGCTTCGAGAGTGGACGAAGAAACAATGCCAAGGTGCCGGCAGTGGCGGAAAACGTCGCAGTACAAAGGTAGCGAACGCACTTCGAAGAAGAAATTGAGGGCTAGTAAGAGGGAAAGAGAGAGAGAGAAAGAGTTGACTGCTTTTACATGAGCTTTAAAGCAAACAATAGGAATAACCACAATATAAAGGAATACCGAGGAAAACAGCACAGTACGCCGCACCTGAACTGCAGCGCGCTTTCCTGAAACGTAGTTGCAGACGATAAAAAAAGATGGCGGATTCTTGTTTATCATGAACGCAAGCGGGAGCGTCTTTGGCGTCAGCTTTTGCGAGCTTTGACGGCTCTTCACAATGGAAAAATAGGCACTAGAAATGTGCTCCTCTTTGAGGCTGTTTCAAACCGACATCAGCTGTGTGTTTCAAATTTAGAGCATACAGCAGTCGCCTATGTGCTGCAAAGCATAAGCGCTAAGAATGTGGTGCATTGGTAAAACGGTACATTTATTCTACCATACGAATGGAAACTAAACATGACTCGAGTGAGCATCACAAAAGAAGTTTTACCCCGCAACACGTATTTGAGCCACCGTGTCCACTTGTCATCTCATTGGCTATCAATATGCATATAGAAAAAGAAACCAGTGTGAAGCAGTGCGATAATGCGTTGATTCACAAGCTTAGTGTCACTACTAAAGACTTGAAATGTGAGAATACAAAAAAAATAAAAATAGGCGGAACGTTTTATGTGGGCCTTTCGTTGACCTTTTGGATAATGAGCGGGTGTGGTGATTACAGAGTGAAAAGCACGACGCTGTAAAGGCTGCGAGGATATCGACCTGGAAGAATTTCTACAAGACTTTCCCTTTGTCCAGTTTTCTTTACCACGAAAGTAAAAAAGTTTAAGCTCGGTTCATTCCAAATCACGATAATTCAGAGCTAAACAGAAGAACAAAATACCACACATAGCGCCGTTTGTTATCTTTTCTTGTCCGGTTTAGAAACGCTGTTTTAATTTATCGTGATCACACGCCAACTAGCCAAAACCTCCGCTTAAAGGGACCCTGCAACACTTTCGATACACGCTTTCACTCTTTCCCTCGCGTCTGGAAGTACTGCGAAAGCTAGAGTTATCGCCAGCACGGAGCGGCGCTGCGTGATTTGCTCGTCGCAGCAGATACACCTTCCTTTCCTGCTTTGTTTTTGTGGCTTTATTTTTAAAGTTGCTATCGAAAAGCGTTTATTGCTGCAATTGAAGGAAAACCGGCCAACCGCCGCTACATGGACTCAGTGACGGAATTCGGGCCGTCGAAGAACGTCAATACCGAGAAAGAGAGAAAAATCTTTTGATCGAGTTTCCAAGTTATCTGATCGGCATAGAGCAGTAATTTTAGATGCGGAGCAGCGTATGGTGGCGCCTGTTCCCTCCGTCGTTGTGCGGCGTCCACACCCCCAATGCGCATGCGCATCCTCCTCCCCTCCGCTCCTCTCCTTCCCGCATTCCTCCTCTCCTCTCCGGGATTGCGCAACGAATAACAACACATGTGGCTCCGCGCGCGGTAATGCGAAGCAGCTAACGGTTAGAGGCGCGACGGTAGCCGCTGCATACTCCGCTGGGGGCGCCACTGTAGCTCCGCGGTATAAATGACGCGCGCGCGCGCTCCGCTCCCCTCATTCTCCTCCGGCAACGCCGCGATCGAACTGAAAACTAATGGGAACTTGAGTCGACCCCATGGCTGCTTCGCATACTACTCAGGGTACCCCTACGGGAAGATGGTCAATTTTTTTTGTCTGAGGTACTTTGCCACCCCCTAATCTAAGTACTGGGTATGTGGGGTGACTACGTTCTGCAAGCATTTAGGATTAAAAAAAAAAGTTGAAAAAAGTGCTGCAGGGTCCCTTTAAACTTAGTTCGTTCCAAACATTATTTCCCACGTCACAATAAAATTCACACCATTTTCAACACAAACGTCCACTAATCTACACAGGTTATAAGAAAACACATGGGACAGCGGAGAATCAGCTGCCTGTTTCTCACACTACCCTTGTGAAGTCACAGGATCTAATGCGTGCGATTGGTGGTCGCAGACAGGAACCACTGTTAGCAAACATGCGTTTGCGATAGTACTGATGCTAAGTATGATGTTTTATTGCACTTCTCTAATTCCAGCAAAGGTTAATTGATCATCCACTTATTGACTCCTCCGTAGTGGCGTCACTACTGAATAAGTGTGGGAGAAAATTTTGAAGTCTGTTAATATTTGTGACCTTCTGTTTGGTAAAAACGCCCTTTGGGGCAGAAATGGAGCCCAAGGAATCATTAATAGCTAATTCTTTCAAATAAATGAAGCACGTCCGCTGTCTTCGTGGCGGTACCTTCCTTTCAGCGCGTCAGTGTGCCCAACTCCCCCCTCTACGGATTGTGGCGTCGGCGTGGTGTAGTGGGTATGTCACTTGCTTTTCTGCGGGTTCTTGGTAGACCTTGTCACGCGTACGGAGCCACGAAGACTTTTTACCGTTTTTCGCTCCCATTCTAGCGCCACAAAAATTGCTGCCGTCATGCTCAGATAAACGCGCCATTTATTTGATTCGGAATTTGCACCATGAACCATTTCGGCCTGTAGTAGTATGAACGGCTCTGATACACAGTGCCAAAATATTTTCATAGGCAAAAATAGAAAAAATCAAACCAAGTTTCACCATGAGTGAGGCCTGCTGAAACAGCGCAGTTGTGGTTCTCTTGTATCGGCTCGAATGTCGACGGGCGCTGGCCCAAGAACGGCAGCGCCGTCGCTGCGCAAATTCTACTGTTCGCTCAAACGAATCGGCCGCTAAATTGCACGGCAGAAGGCTCCCTCCCCACTCCCTCCTTTTACAGTAGGGAGAGGAGCCCTCCCCTTCAAGACCACTGCGCCCTCTATCGGGGAGTCTTGGAACCCGCTCCTACTCCTGCGCGACGCACGACATACAACAGACGGACAAAAAGGCGTGACTTACAACAGCTCCGCTGTTACGAAAAATTTTATGGGAAACGTTTTAAATGCGGGAGCGCACATTCTGACCTTTCTACGCGCCACATCTCGTGCATTTGAAAAATAAAACTTAAAGCCGTTAATCACGAGTACTCTCTTGTGCGTATCATTCCTGACTTAAGATTAGCGTACGCATACGCGCGCACACACGCACACACAGACACGAACGCACGAAGGCACGCAAACGCATGCATATTTCTCCGCTAGACGTACGAGTCCTGCGCAACACGTGTGGAAAGTAGGAAGCACGGTGCGCGAGTTGTTTGCAACAGGTGCAGAAAGCAGGAAAAACTGCAATATTGCAGCGGCATTGCTGTAGCTTGATAAGGCCCCACCACCAAGCAAGCCTAAAGCAGCAGTAAAAAAGTTAGCACAGTTAAAGAATTTTCCGCAACCTGGGGCAGGATTCTGAGTTTTGTCCGCTTTAAAAGCTGTCGCTTCGACGCTCGGAAGTTCTCTGGATGAAACGGACACCGGAAGTGGCAGGGCTGCTTTCAGCCTGCTTCCGGGCATGTTTCCGGTCCGCACAAAACGGACGCTTTTGTAACAGACAAAACTCGGAATTTTGCTTTGACATCGACGAGCAGGAAAGTTTGACTCTAGCTTGTCAGCGAGCAAATATTGACGCCGCGTAAAGGCGCCGCTTTTATGTAAAAAAAAAAAAAACAACGTGTGGAAACAGACATTTCTAAAACGAGGCAAACAATTTTGTAAATTTAGGTATAATTAAACATAGCCAAATTTGCAATTTGGGATTGCTGGTACTGCGGGTAAATGGTCGACTGCACAGCACTATTTTAGAACCACTATATCTACGTGGCGTAGTAAAAAAAAACCAACAAAGACGGATAGGTTAAATCTTAGTTCCTCGAGACAAATTTTGTTTGGGTTATATAGGTCGGAGCATGTTCGTTGCTCAGCTATGACTTTCCGACTGGCACTATCGATACCAAGGTGTGATGCTGGTAAGGTACGTCAATTCTACTGCGATGTATTGCTCGAATAATGCAATGCTGCGAGTTTTATCATTCTCATCCGCGGTGTGCGAGCAGAAGCTCCTACTTAAAAACAATGAGATTGTGTGCAGGACTGCAGGTGTGCAGAACACCTGCCGACAAGACGTTTTTCCCGTGTGGTCGATCTGTTCACTGCTTTCACGAGAACGTTAGCGCATGTTCCTGGAATAACTGGACTGGCGTCACCTGTAAAGAGATGGCTATTTCATGGTGCTATGCTTATCAAACACTGTTAATGGAAAAACAGTGGCAGTTGATTATGGGTTTTTTTTTTTACATTGTTTCCCCACCCCGAAAAGCAACAAAGCAGATGGGAAAAGAAAAGGGAATTGTTGTTGCTTTGTTCTTATAGGGGCTATGATGACAAAGTACAACTTTGTTTAATTTCAAGGAACTAGGTTTCGGTGCCTAACGCCAGGTCCACCCCAGGTCCACCCCAGACCCAGATCCACCTCACGTCCACCCCAGCCACGAAAGATGTTTTTTAACAACAACAAAAAACGCAGAAGTACAAAAAAACTTCCAAATTTCGCGCTACAGTAACGTGTCATGAGCTAGACTGACGTCATAAGGGTCTGATCATCATTCAAGTGATGCGATTAAATGAAATTAGAGGACCCGCTACAATCTCCTAGCCATATTTCTTGGGGGTGGCGTATTTCGGGGCCGCCAATCGCACACACAAGATTCTGTGACGTCAAGATACGTCACCAGAAAGTGTCTAAGTGACTGGAGAATCGCCACTGCTTCACATATTTTCTTTATTATCTCCACAATTTGTTCGAAGTTTACGATAAAGTTGGTATAACTGTTATTGGGACAAAGCAACCTGTCGAATGAACCAAACTTGTATCTCGTCTTCATGACCCCTTAATAATAACATCGTTCAGGTCATCACGGTGCAGCGACAGTGCACAGCAATTTAGAACTCCAGAGTTTGGTTTTAAATACCTGCATCTACTAATTGGTCGCTAGTGTCGTCTGCGAATGCGGAGAATTCGCGTTCGGGCTGCTCGAATTGGTAGACAGGACTCGTTATTACGCTTTGTTCGTGCTTTATTTTGCAACAACAGCTGTCCGCTTATTGCACACGTACTGTGTCGGCCGCCATTCTTCCAATACGCTGGTGGATTCGTCGCAGGCATAACTAGCGCGCAATCCGCCGAGCACAGATTTCTAAAAAAACAATTTTTACTTTTACAATTTTGCAGGTCGTAGTGTTTGAACCTAGCCGCCCGTGCACCCGTAGCTGGGATCATTCCCCTCTGCTACAATACTTCAGTGATCAGCAGGTTTTATTCGACTTTGATGGTCCGTTTGCGCAGCAAGGATGGAGAAATAAAACTTTACTGTGGGTTGGAGACTTCGCCGCCACAGGAAGCACTAATGCAAGAAAATCAATGTTGCGCTGGGCGCACTCACGCGGGTCGTATTTCTCCGTGAAAACGGGGCACAATTCGTCGCGGTGTGTTGCGCCATGGTCGATTTTCACGTTTAGAGCTCTGCAACGTTACGTCTGCTTGGAAAACGGAAAGTTAGAAGGCGCACAGGAGCACGTGATTTGGTGCTAAAAAACAAACCAACCAAACAAAAATTCCACCATCTTCCCGTAGGGGAACCCCGAGTAGTATGCGAAGCAGCCATGGGGTCGACTGAAGTTCCCATTAGTCTTCAGTTCGTCGTTTCCGTTGACGTTCAGCTTCGCGTGCCTTCGTTGTATCAGTAGCTTCTTGACGTAGTTTGAATGAGTGGAGGACATAAGACGCGTTCGTAGCACATGCTCCCGTCTCGGTTTGTAGCGCAGTGGGAAGAGCGCCACGTACTTCCCGTTGCGGCCAGAGAGTCGTGCGATCGAAACCGGGCGCCGCGAAACTGTTTCATTTTGTAGTGGACTGCGCTGGGGTCAGCTCAAACGCTGACGGGGCTGAAGAGACGCGCATGCGCAGTAGAGTGCGGACAACGACAACGCGGGAGGGAGGGACACAGCCCCGAGCATGAGATGCTTCGCATCTAAAAAACAATTGCCCTCCTCCGTCTAATGACGACGATGGTTGAACGCGAAGCTTTCTCGGGACGGATTCTTTGCTTGACCAATTACACACTGCGAGTTTGTGCTACTCTGGAAGTACGCACCACTTTTCTGGAATACCCCCAGCAACTCTCGTGTGTGCACTCCGCAGGCCTAACGCTTAGATTTGGGGTGGGTGGGGCGAATCGGTACCTGGTGCTTGTCGTTCGCTTCGACCATGTCGAAGTAGAGCAATCGGATAAACGCCGGCTTCTTAACGCGAGGGACCCAGGTTTGATTCCGGCCACGGAAGTGTTTTGTAGCGTGAGCCACAGTGGCCGAGGTTGAGCAGTTTCGCGTGGCTCCTGGAGAGCCGTGCTGCGCATGCGCGAGGAGCAGGGACGTCTCACGGCGCACAGCTGGCGCGCCGGAGCCACTCCCGCCGCGACTGGATTGGATTGGATTGAATTGGATTAAATTCAACTGGCAATCGTTTTAGCAGCAGTAAGCATGATAATCAAGATAATCCTAGACAACCAGGAAAGCTAAGAATAAGCAGCTGAACCTTAGCTCACGCTGCGTGTATCCTGGCATAGCCGAGCTAAGCCACTGGGAAATTTTTTCTCTTTCGTTTCACCCACGATCATTCATCATCATCGTCAGAGAAAGTTGGCTTTCCTGCAGGGCATATCGGCGTCCAACGGCATCATTGAGGACATTCTACAGCTTCGCTTTCAAAAGAACGTTGCACGGGTCCGCTGCGCAAACCACAAAATATTGTGCTAAAACAGCACATACAGATTTCTGCGTATAAAGCGTTGTCCGATACACGGGCACCATTACGGGTATGTAGTAATCTGTGGGTACGTACTACTTTGCTAGAATCCGCCTTTTTCATTGCGGTGTGCTGCCACCTAGCGTGCCTAGCGGAAGTTGAGGCGGTAGGGTTTGCCGGCGTTTCCTCCGGCTGCGTTCTCGTTGTATGCACGGCAATCCCACATTACGGCGAGGAGCAGCCGAAGTTTTTCTTCTGTGTTGGTGTTATAACGCCTTAAGATGACAGCCCCTGGTCATCACATACTACCAGGCGGCTTCTTATCACTGAATGAGGGCTGGCAGAGAAATCTCGGACAGATCCGTGTGCCGTCCGAGTAGCAAAGCGAGCAGTACTTGGAGTCGTCTGGCATGAAGTGCGATCGCCAGCTCAACAAAGGCCGGCAGTTCGCAAAATGCCTTTAAGCGCTGGACACATGTACGATTGGTACACGCGATTCGCATGCGACTGATCGTTACGACTGTCGCCCCGACTAGTCGTACGTGTGAATTTGAGACGGCCCGATGCGCGCATGAGATGCGTCGTCGGCGTCGCTCCGCCCACTCTTTTGCTCCATGGTCAACTACGATGATCGCTGAGCTGAATTTGTAGATTCTGCGCGTTTGTTCGCAAGAAATTGATAAAGCAAGCAATCGTGAAGCGTTTTCTTCCTTCGGAAACAGTCCGCGCACACGCCGGCCGCGCCTGCCAGCTCGGCACACTCAGCGGCTCGAACCGGCGCAGACCACGGTAGCAACCGCGCTTGTCGCTGCTCTTCTGAATCAATCTGATTGCTAAAAAGAAGTTCCACATGCGAGAAAGTAGGTGTTAGTGTGGTGAAAAATTGTGCTAAGGATTGTAGTCAGAGCGGCGATCAGACATCTGCCGCGATGCAAGCCTACGCTGACCGGTCGCCGCGGCGCGCGGTGCGCCGAGCGGCCCAGAGATGGCGATACCTGCGCGGAAGCATCGAAACAGGCTACGCAGATGTCTCGGTCACCGATCGCTCAAACGGCAGTTATAGCTTAAATAGAGTTCCTCATGCGAGAAAGGGGATGATAGTGTAGTGAAAAGTTGTGTTGCGGATTGTCATTCGCAGTTGCACAGATAGCGGCGATCAAATATCCGCCAGGATGCTAAGCCCAAAGTTCCCATCACCCGAGCCGACGCGAGCGACGCAAGCCGCCGTAGCCGATCGCGTGCGGCCGACGGGAAGCGATAGAAGCCGACACCGTTCCCTTTTCGGCACTCCGAGTTACAGCGGAACGCAGCACAAGTTGTGGGCATTGTTCCGCGCACAACGAGCACACACAAAAAATCAAACGATGTAAATACAACCACGACCCCTTCCCGCTTGTGCGGGAGCTGTGGGGAATGTCGTCTGCTGCCCCTACCGGACTGCTTAGGGACTTGGCCGCTAGGGGATTGCGCATGCGCAGTGAGGTTGTGAAAGAGGCGGATTACACCGCTAACCATCAGTCGGGCTTAGCTGCAGTACAACCACCTCCGGCCGTCACTATAGCAACCGTTACGACGCTATGGTTACACTCCAGACATATATCCCGCTGATGACGACGACTGTCGCAACTGAATGTTATATAATCATCACAGACCTATCATCACAAGGGACCGCATAGCTTGAAAAAAAAAATGTAATGATTTCTCGTTCTCTTACGTAGGCGGTCTCAAGTCTCTTCCTGAACTTTTCTTATACTAGTGTTGAGCAACCCTCGATCTACAGCCCACGCATAACAACGGCGCATGCAAAAATTGCTCTCTCCGTATTCGGACTAATATGCGGTCTGCTCGCTAGATGTTTTTTTTCTTGCTCATCTTTCGTTTCACTGTTTCTCCATTTTGAAAAACCTTACCGCTAATATTGCCCTTTTTTAACCAGCGCATGCCGTAGCCGTACCGTAATCGGCATCAGATTGCTGTTGTCGGGAATAAAATTGCGCGCTCGTTTAGGGCATTCGCGGGCACACGGCTTTAACCGGGCGAGCACATTTTTTTATTTCTTTCTTTCTGAAGCGTTCTAGCGAGAGATTAAGGGAGCCTCCTCATATACGGCTCTCGCAGTAAAAATACGACGATGCAGCACCAAACGCCACACTCCGTTTCCCGAACGCTACAAGACCGGTGCTCCCAGCAAGCTGCAGAAAGTCAACTAAATGCCATAACGGGCTGCATCCTGCGCCTAAAGCGAAGTGAAGTATACATAAAATACCATTATCTAAAAAAATTCCAGAGAAATTTCGAGATTTTTTTACGCACGACTACGGTGTCTCGCGTAGCTTCACCACTTGACAAAAAAAGTGCGTTCCCTTGGTACCGCTGCCCGCGTGTCATTTTTTTTTGTTTCGTTTTTAAAATGCGTAACTGTCCTGCCTTTTTGTCCGTAACACTTGGTGCGCCGGAATTCCGGCGTTTAAGAAAAACTTCTGGGCCATCTCAACTAACATGAAATCTGGGGAGGGGCGAAGCATGCAGAGTATGCCTTAGAGTTTTTGCCAACGGAGATGAAACCATTGGTGGGTACAGGTATACAGTTTTGCTGTTTAATTCTCATGTCTTTGAAGCACGAAGCTCTCTAGCGCGAGGCGTAAGCGAGTTTCCCGGTGTTTTTTTAGCACTCGTTACGTTCTAGCGCAAGGCGTAAACGAGTTTCCCAGTGCTTTAGTACCGTGACTACACGAGACGACGATTACGACGACGACGACAGGAGACGCCAAAAGCCTCTACGGGGCTTCTCCCCTAAAGTATTACTAACAGGAAGCGTTACGGCATCATATTTTTGCACAAAACCGGCTATACTCCCCTGTAATATAGGAATTCCTAGCGCAGCATTTGTGTACAACAGTGAAGCCGACTTGAAAGGAATTCAGAGTACAGGTTATCAGGCATGCTCGTATGGACTGCACACGACGCACGGCCTAAGAGTGGAATTGACTAACAATGGTAAGAACCTACGCTGCATAGTCTCGCACGTGCTACAACTTTCTGTATCGAAAAAGGTCGCTTAGCTGGCCAGGACCGGGCGCACAGCTGCTGCCGTCATTAGGTTCCTGCAACAGGTTGCAGCCATTCCGCAGTTTGTTTTTGTCTTTTGATAGAGAGTACGGACTGCAAACAGGCACATACATATATATCCTTTTCTATGTTGGACAAAAAATATACCTAAAGCCCTGATCCCGGTCGAAAATTTAATTTCAGAGTTAGATATATTTAGTAACAGCCTTTCAGACAAGAAGCATGCTGCCCCATTTCAACTAGTAAAAAAAAAACTGATTTCATTTTTGAACAGCTGCCGACAAGTCGTTTTTTCCCGTGTGGTCGATCTGTTCACTGCTTTCACGAAAACGTTCGCGCATGTTCCTGGAATAACTGGACTGGTGTCACCTGTAAAGAAATGGCTATTTCATGGTGCTATGCTTATTAAACACTGTTAATAGAAAAACAGTGGCAGTTGATTATGGGGTTTAACGCGCCGAAGCTACTCGCGCTATGAGGCACGCCGTAGTGGAGGGCTTCGGATTAATTTTGACCACCCGGGGATCTTTAACGTGCGCCGAAATCTCGATAACACGGGCGTTATTGCTTTTCGCCTGCACCAGAAAAGCGGCCGCCGCTGCCGGGAATCGAGGCGGCGACCTCGGGCTTAGCAGCACGACGCCTTAGCTACTGAGCCACCACGGCGGGTAAAAAACAGGGTAGCGTCGCCTGCATAAATGACTATTTTCGAGAATTTTCCCTTTTATCATGTACTCCACGTAAACTGTGAACAGGAGCTGCTCAAAAACTAGTGTAAAGTCACGTCATGACTTATGTTCAAAAAATTAGAATTTACTTTATATAAGCACGAAGCGCGCAGTTCAATGAACAATGAGGGACCAGATATAAGAGAAGACATGTATAAGGTTCCTGGAGGACACATACAACGGATGCTGACATCCTACATCTTTATACGGGCTTTACGGCGGCGATACGGGATTTACGCCAAGTATACAACAATTGTACTATTTCAAGGGACATCCACACACTACTAGACACGTACCCCTGCCCTCTCAGGCTGGTGTGGGTTAGGCGGAATACGCTCCCCGCTCACATTGCAGCGGATAGGGCTTGTCACCCTACGTATATTCCTCGGCCGCTGCCAATGTCAACACCCGGTCCGATAGAAAAGTTTCTCAAACGGAAGGACGATCTGCGTCGCGCCACACGTGCCCTCATCCCCCCGTGTGGAACAGACCTCCCCAGTAGACTTGCTGGCTGGGAAGAGGTTTTGCTGCGCAGACTTCGCGTTGGAGTGGCGCTTTCACCTGCTGTCACCCGGGCGTGTCCTCCACGCTACCATGCCCCGTTCGACGACACCTGCCCCTTCTGCACAGCTCCTGCCGCACAAGCTGATGCGGACCATCTCATATGGGCATGTCCTTCACTGGACTCAGCCAGAAAGCGACATTTGAGAGGCACAGGCCTCCATCCTGGAAGACCCCCCAACCTCCAGCGGTGGCTCTGGGGGCCCCACCACCACTACCGTCTTGACTTCCTTCGAGAAACGGGTGCCCATTTCTACTTGAAAATAAGTTATTTTTACGCCAACGGGCATTCTATCGCAAATAAAAGAAAAAAATTCCCCGCATTTCCTCGAGGGGAAGAATGTGAAAGTGCGAATGCAGGAGTTGAATTTGCGCGGTTCGGTAATGTTCGCGAAAGAGAGATCTCACACACACATACACAACTACAAAGAAAGAAAGATGCATTTATTCACAGACACCTATTTGTGTTGTCGTTGTACTTGATTGCTAGAGCGGATCTCAGCTTTGAAATTTCGTGTCAGTACTCCTTTAAGCGGGTGCATTAGCCCTTCTCACGCCCGATTCCTGGCCAATCCCCCACGTGGGTATGTGCCTTGTCAGCGGCCAGGCAGCGCGCGCCCATCTCCCCCCGTAGCCAAGGAAGACGAGGAGATTCCTGGCCAATCCCCCACGTGGGTATGTGCCATGTCAGCGGCCAGGCAGCGCGCGCCCATCTCCCCCCGTTGCCAAGGAAGACGAGGAGCGCGCGCACCCGCAGCTGTTGCTATGTGGACGGACGGCGGTCACCGGAATTCAGGGTCGCTTATAAAGAGCATTCGCACTTAAAAAAGCTCCGCCGCAGACCACGCTGCATCTGCCGGCGGATCGCGTAAACAGACATGACGCGCCTGTGACGTTCCAGCCGACGGGGGCTATTTCCTCTGGCCAGCCACGCAGCTGGAGGAACCGGTCGAGCTCTGCCGCGCGCTCTTCATCCACGGGCTGCCCCTTGCGCGCGTAGAGCTTGCGCGCAGACTTTCTCCCGAGCTGCCGACCGTCGGGCCGCTCGCTGGACGGCTGCAACGTCATTGCAATGGCCGCTGTCTCCTCCGTTTCGGTTTCAAAATTGTCGATTTTTTCTGACCGCTTGCGGCGTCCACGCGCATATTTCAGCTGTTGTATTTTGCATGTTGCTTTCTTTTTAAGCAGACTATTAGTAAATAGGGTTTTCAAGAGGTCGAAATTTTGAGTACAGTTCGCCTTTAAAAGGCCCCCGCCTTAAAGGGAGTCTGCAACACTTCCTATAAACGTTTTAACTGTTTCCTTCACGCCTAGAAGCACCGCGAAAGCTATAATTATCGCCAGCACGGAGCGGCACTGCGTGATTTGCTGGTGGCAGCAGAATCGCCTTCCTTTTCCGCTTCGATTTTGTGGCTATGAAATGCGTTTCTTGCTGCAGCTGAAGGAAAACCGAACAAAATTCCGCTACACCGCTGTAATGGCGTAACTACAGCGGTCAGAGAACGCCAAGAGCGGGAAAGATAGAAAAATCTTTTGAGCAAGGTTCTACGCTATCTGATGGGTATATAGCAGTAAATTTTGGCGGAGGTACTTTGCGACCCCCTAATGTAAGTACTAGATGTGTTGGTTGAGTACATTCTGGAAGAATTTAAGATTTCGCAAAAAAGATTAGAAGAATGTTTCAGGGTCCCTTTATTAAAAGAAAACCTGCGCGGCTTTCAGCGGATCATCTGCAGGGATGGCAGCCCCAGAAATTGAGAGAAGGAGCGAAGTAAATCGTGCCTATACAGAGTCGTTGAGTGCCGGAGCTACGGTCGCATAATGGCTCGCTCGCCCCGACCCACGCAGAAGCAAGATACGCACGCGGCACGCGGAAATTCATAATCGTCGCCTCACGCGCGTCATCCATAAGCGTGCAGGCGCTGACCGTGTCACGCTATACCCAGACTGAGTACGGCGGCTTTAGCGTGGCGACACATGCGAGGTTCGCTCTGAGCGCGCACGCACTCTGGAGCGCCGAAACAGCTGCTTCTCGGATTGTCGGCATTTGAGTTGCTCGCGGCCGGACGCGCTTGAAGAAGACACCTACAGTGTTCCTGCGCCCGGAACAGGGCGGGAGGGAAATTGATAAGGCTCATGTTCTCGAAAATGCCCGAGCCTGAGTTCTTGGAATTTCCATGCACTTGTACTGTTGATATATATACCAGAGAACGGTAGGACGTTTGGCCTTAGGCGCGCATGGAAAAACAACTAACGAAGCAGTTCAGGGAGATGTGGGCTGGGCGTTGTTTGAAGTTAGAGAAGCTCAGAGTAAAAAAATTCCCCGCATTTTCCCGAGGGGAAGAATGTGAAAGTGCGAATGCAGGAGTTGAATTTGCGCCGTTCGGTAATGTTCGCGAAAGAGAGATCACACACACACACACAACTACAAAGAAAGAAAGATGCATTTATTCACAGACACCTATTTGTGTTGTCGTTGTACTTGATTGCTAGAGCGGATCTCAGCTTTGAAATATCGTGTCAGTACTCCTTTAAGCAGGTGCATTAGCCCTTCTCACGCCCGATTCTTGGCCAATCCCCCACGTGGGTATGTGCCATGTCAGCGGCCAGGCAGCGCGCGCCCATCTCCCCCCGTTGCCAAGGAAGACGAGGAGATTCCTGGCCAATCCCCCACGTGGGTATGTGCCATGTCAGCGGCCAGGCTGCGCGCGCCCATCTCCACGTGCGCGGACATCGCCGGTGGACGCAGGTTCAGGGTCGCTTAAGAAGTGCATTCGCACTTAATATGCTTTGAGATGAGGTTGAGGGCAATGGATCAACGAAGGTGGGCAGCTAAGGTTTTTAGGTACCTATACTTGAAAAGCGTGGACACGCAGCGGTTAAGAAAGACCAGAGGGCTAACAATGAAATACGGAAAGAACAGTAGAGAATCCAAAACAGCCAAGGTAACCAAAAAAGAGGCAAAGAAGATTGAAACGAATAAATGGAGGGAAAAAATGGAAGCTAAAACGTCGTTAGAGGTGTACAGGGCTGAGAAATTGAACACCAGAAAGGAAAATTTCTACGATAATTCCCAGGGCAGTGCTTTGCTTTTTCAGGCTAGAGCAGGTTACTTGCGAATTAAGAGTTTTGTGGGGAAGTATTCACAAAATGATGGGGTATAGGGGAATATTGCCTAGGACAGTTACCACCTGTAACAGGAAAAAAAAAAGTATTTCGGGCCTAATAAGCTTTAGTGCCTGCCCTAAGCAACGCTAATATTAAACCAAGAGGGTAAACATGGTTATATTGCGCACGTTAAAGATCCCCAGGTGGTCAAAATTAATTCGGAGCCCTCCACTACGGCGCGCCTCATCGCCTGCGTTGCGTCGGCGCGTTAAACCCTACAATCAATTAAAACATGGTTATATTAGTCCTTTTTGGTAAGATGACATGTCATCACCCCGCTTCAAAGGGGAAACCAATAGCAATCATCATATATATATATATATATATATATATATATATATATATATATATATATATATATATATATATATAGGAAATGAGGGGCTCGTTGAAAATAACACAGAAATAAGGGTTGGCAGTCGAGAAAACCTCGGAAAGCAAAGGGGAGGATGTGGTAGATCATTGAAACAGATTAAGAATTTGGAAAGAAAGAAAGAAAGTGAAGAAAAAATGCCCGCCAGGTGGGATCCGAACCCAACGAAGCAGTTCAGGGAGATGTGGGCTGGGCGTTGTTTGAAGTTAGAGAAGCTCAGAGTAAAAAAATTCCCCGCATTTTCCCGAGGGGAAGAATGTGAAAGTGCGAATGCAGGAGTTGAATTTGCGCCGTTCGGTAATGTTCGCGAAAGAGAGATCACACACACACACACAACTACAAAGAAAGAAAGATGCATTTATTCACAGACACCTATTTGTGTTGTCGTTGTACTTGATTGCTAGAGCGGATCTCAGCTTTGAAATATCGTGTCAGTACTCCTTTAAGCAGGTGCATTAGCCCTTCTCACGCCCGATTCTTGGCCAATCCCCCACGTGGGTATGTGCCATGTCAGCGGCCAGGCAGCGCGCGCCCATCTCCCCCCGTTGCCAAGGAAGACGAGGAGATTCCTGGCCAATCCCCCACGTGGGTATGTGCCATGTCAGCGGCCAGGCTGCGCGCGCCCATCTCCACGTGCGCGGACATCGCCGGTGGACGCAGGTTCAGGGTCGCTTAAGAAGTGCATTCGCACTTAATATGCTTTGAGATGAGGTTGAGGGCAATGGATCAACGAAGGTGGGCAGCTAAGGTTTTTAGGTACCTATACTTGAAAAGCGTGGACACGCAGCGGTTAAGAAAGACCAGAGGGCTAACAATGAAATACGGAAAGAACAGTAGAGAATCCAAAACAGCCAAGGTAACCAAAAAAGAGGCAAAGAAGATTGAAACGAATAAATGGAGGGAAAAAATGGAAGCTAAAACGTCGTTAGAGGTGTACAGGGCTGAGAAATTGAACACCAGAAAGGAAAATTTCTACGATAATTCCCAGGGCAGTGCTTTGCTTTTTCAGGCTAGAGCAGGTTACTTGCGAATTAAGAGTTTTGTGGGGAAGTATTCACAAAATGATGGGGTATAGGGGAATATTGCCTAGGACAGTTACCACCTGTAACAGGAAAAAAAAAAGTATTTCGGGCCTAATAAGCTTTAGTGCCTGCCCTAAGCAACGCTAATATTAAACCAAGAGGGTAAACATGGTTATATTGCGCACGTTAAAGATCCCCAGGTGGTCAAAATTAATTCGGAGCCCTCCACTACGGCGCGCCTCATCGCCTGCGTTGCGTCGGCGCGTTAAACCCTACAATCAATTAAAACATGGTTATATTAGTCCTTTTTGGTAAGATGACATGTCATCACCCCGCTTCAAAGGGGAAACCAATAGCAATCATCATATATATATATATATATATATATATATATATATATATATATATATATATATATATATAGGAAATGAGGGGCTCGTTGAAAATAACACAGAAATAAGGGTTGGCAGTCGAGAAAACCTCGGAAAGCAAAGGGGAGACAGAAAGAAGACAGAAGAAAGCAAAGAAGACAGAAAATAAGGGTTGGCAGTCAAGAAAACCTCGGAAAGCAAAGGGGAGGTTGTGGTGGGTCATAGAAAGAGATGAAGAATTTTTTGAGTCGAAAAGAAAGTGGTGAAAAAATGCCCGCCGGGTGGGATCCGAACCCACGACCTCCAAAATACCGGTCTGGTGCGATAACCACTACGCTACCGGCGGGGCTGTTTCCCCAGCACTTTCTCGGGTATTTAGGTTAAGGTATTTTTGTTTCCTGCACTTGGGGGTGATAGCCAGCGCCACTCGGACTACTCGGGGTGAAGAGGACCTTCTTTTCAACCCCCGGGCCGTGACTCGAGCGTCTACGACATGTCGAGAGTGGTAGCGTAGTGGTTATCGCACCAGACCGGTATTCTGGAGGTCGTGGGTTCGGATCCCACCTGGCGGGCATTTTTTCTTCACTTTCTTTCTTTCTTTCCAAATTCTTAATCTGTTTCAATGATCTACCACATCCTCCCCTTTGCTTTCCGAGGTTTTCTCGACTGCCAACCCTTATTTCTGTGTTATATATATATATATATATATATATATATATATATATATATATATATATATATATATATATATATATATATATATATATATATATATATATATATATATATGTATATATATATATATATATATATATATATATATATATATATATATATATATATATATATATATATATATGTATATATATATATATATAGCGAATCAGAAAATGGGAAATGAGGGGCTCCGTGAAATAAGACAGAAAATAAGGGTTGGCAGTCAAGAAAACCTCGGAAAGCAAAGGGGAGGTTGTGGTGGGTCATAGAAAGAGATGAAGAATTTTTTGAGTCGAAAAGAAAGTGGTGAAAAAATGCCCGCCGGGTGGGATCCGAACCCACGACCTCCAAAATACCGGTCTGGTGCGATAACCACTACGCTACCGGCGGGGCTGTTTCCCCAGCACTTTCTCGGGTATTTAGGTTAAGGTATTTTTGTTTCCTGCACTTGGGGGTGATAGCCAGCGCCACTCGGACTACTCGGGGTGAAGAGGACCTTCTTTTCAACCCCCGGGCCGTGACTCGAGCGTCTACGACATGTCGAGAGTGGTCGACCAGCGTTGAACCCTCTTAAGCTCCCTTTGGCACCAAGACTGCCAGAACAGAGGCCCTCGCTAAGCATGTAGCGAATCAGAAAATGTGAAATGAGGGGCTCCGTGAAATAAGACAGAAAATAAGGGTTGGCAGTCAAGAAAACCTCGGAAAGCAAAGGGGAGGTTGTGGTGGGTCATAGAAAGAGATGAAGAATTTTTTGAGTCGAAAAGAAAGTGGTGAAAAAATGCCCGCCGGGTGGGATCCGAACCCACGACCTCCAAAATACCGGTCTGGTGCGATAACCACTATGCTACCGGCGGGGCTGTTTCCCCAGCACTTTCTCGGGTATTTAGGTTAAGGTATTTTTGTTTCCTGCACTTGGGGGTGATAGCCAGCGCCACTCGGACTACTCGGGGTATATATATATATATATATAAATAACACTCTTCTGCTGCCGCTACCGCATGTGGATGTTGTGATTGTGACACGATGCGCAGACGACACTGAAGTTTCGTCTGCACGTATACTAGACATGCATGCTGGAAAGGCGTGTGGGTGCTCGGGCCGCGGCGGCCTTGTTTACCACAAAAATGCCCTCAAGATTAAGTATTGCTCTCCCAAAATGACAGGATTGAGTCGAAAAGTTCAGTGGCCTGTAGAAGAACAACGAAGACAACGACCTTTCGGTACCAAAATTGTTTTGCAGAAAAAAGTACAGTAAAGAAAAATACAGACATTTGGTGACTGGTATAGTTAGCGCTTCTCTGGGAGGTCGCATCTGGTCGCTCTGATGCGGCAGTTTTGTGAGAAACTTTGCTAAAAAGGAAGCGAATACAAAAGAAACAACCACTTGCAGCGATATGTTGCGCGCACGCCGTGGGTGGAGGCGATCCCCGAGCAAAACAGATGCCTCCCATACTGGTCGTAAAAAATGTTTGGGTAGTTCTGATCCGTTAGGGTGACTGTGGAGCTCAACGCAATAGCTGGACCGACACTGGAAGGCCGAGTACGAGACGTTGGATTCGGGATGGAATATACATGGCTTGCCCATGACGTCACCACCGCCTTTTCTGGTTCACATATCTCAGCATTCAAAGCGCCGTTCAAGGTAAGAGCACCAGATGAGTTCACTACCTTTCGCTGTGCTCGCTTTTCACCAACAGTGACGTCAATGGAAGCTATATACAGCGGAGGAAGATTCCGTACCGACGAACATCTGGCGAACAATGCAAAGTTTGTTTATATTTCTGAAGTGTGAAATGAATATTTCGTGAGCGTGCACAACGATGTGCGCGGGTACGGGGTAATCGTTGTTTACTATTATGATATCAATCAATCAATCAATCAATCAATCAATCAATCAATCAATCAATCAATCAATCAATCAATCAATCAATCAATCAATCAATCAATCAATCAATCAATCAATCAATCAATCAATCAATCAATCAATCAATCAATCAATCAATCAATCAATCAATCAATCAAAATGAATGAATGAATGAATGAATGAATGAATGAGGATTCATTCAGTCTACCAATAAATCAATCAATATTCATTCAGTCTACCAACCACTCAATCAATCAATCGATTGCTTAGTATAGCGCACTAAGCAGAAAGCAGGAGGAACTTTCTGTATACCCCCACGAAACAAAACAAATTTAGTGAACTGAACGCAACTTCATATGGCACCATGCGCATGACTTATATGTCAAGAAGGTAATAAGATGAAATTAGGAAGAGAACACAATAAAAAAAGGCGCGTAAAGTTTGTTGTTATAAATTTATGACCTCAACCAGCAAATGTAATCCGTAAACGAGACATTGTTCGTGAGCATCCGATGGTCCTGCCATTAACGCTCCCTAAATATCACAGATATTATAGTTGTGAATTTCTCATGGAAATATTATTACCCTGTTTCAATTTCATGACCCTATACAAACGCCATATCCACTATTGAACTTTGATAAGTTCCTGCTTTAAATATAGTAGGTACAAATAAACAGACAAAATATCAAAAATAATCAATGAAATGCACTAAGGAAGAGGTTATTTACCTCATTTGCACCTATCAGAAAAATATCCATATTATCAATTCAAGGTTGACGTTATGCTACCTTTTTATTGTAAATAACACTGAACCGCTGCTGTGGCTTTGTGTTTAGCAAAGACGTATGTTGATTTTAATGGGTATAATTCCCTTAACAAGACCAGGACTCTCAGAGATATCATAATTTTACTAAGTATCACGCAAACAGAATCATTCGGGATAACAGTAATTGGAGGCGGCCGTGATAATCGCTAAAAAACTTGGACCAGGTGTAGAGGGTGCTAGGGATCCTAATCGCGTTGCGTATGAAATCAGTAGAAGGTTTGCCAAATGATTTGTAAAAAAGAAGATTCAACTGCACATATTTCTTGACGCCTTTATGAGCGAAGTTTCTAATTATATTAAGTCCACCCGAGAATGTTGCTGAGCCCTAGTAGACAGCTTTGTGAGCAGTCATTAGGGGTAGCCGCCCTGGAGTACGCTGACGTCTTACACCAACGTTTTTCCCCAAAAAGGAGAACTATTCTCGGGCGCGGGGAATTTCAGCGTGACATCTAGTGAGTTTGAAGGAGCGGTCGATCGAATCATGTTTCAGGTTTATGATTAATCATAATAGACATTGACACCCATTTGATCAGCCGATCATTCCACAAATAAATTCCGGACGCAAAGTCTTGGTGAATGCAAAAGCAAACGAAATGACTTTACAAAAATCTACGAATGCCTTTTGTGCTGACCACCGAGTGTACCTCCGAGCTCAACCTTTGTCCATTTCGTCGTCGTAGTTATCCCCAAGGAAACGAGTCTTGTTTTCAACACGGTTCACGAACCCCAGTCTGCGCGTAAAGTCCGCCGCATAAGGAGACACCGGAGCGCCGGGCGTGGAGTCGTTGATCTGGTCGACGCTGAAGTTGGCAACCACGGGACGAACCACGGCCGGGAATTGAGTGCCGAAACAGACCCGACGTTCGGACCGCTGCTTCTTGGCCACACACCGACGGCGACCGCCACTACCACGACTCCGAGGATAACCGCGGAAAGCATCGCCAACCTCGTGACGTTCAGGCACTCCTGCACACGGAACCGAAGGCGTGGTTACTGCGGAAGCAGTCGCGTGGCCGAGGATGTACCGGATGGGTAGTCACCAGCCACGGTGGTTTCACCGAATGCTGAGGAATGCCCGAAAGATCAGCCGCGGTTCCCGGGTGGCGGGTCGACACTGAGCGGAGCTACAGGAGGAGCGGCCGAGAGGATGGTGGAGAATCAGGGCGGGCCTTCGCCACTTGAGAGGCAAAAGGCAGTAGCGGTGGGTCTGTACGTTCTCTCAGGTCTCCTCCGAACGAAGGCTGGCCAAAAGCGACGATGATGACAGCAGGCGAAGAAGAAGAAGTGGTCGGCGAAGTACTATACTTTGATGATGGGGATAATTCGAAGATGACGTAAAGAAGCCTATGCCGACCACTAAAAAATTCAATCGCATCCACCAATTTTTAATCATTCATTAAAATACGTGTTGTAACAGCAGCATTACATTTTTTGCTTTTTTTTGTTCTCAAATCGTTAGCATCACTGTACCCACTATTATGCCACTTCTATTTTCCCTTACTTTGAATTCATAAGCTTCTTCAACAATGAAACCACAATCAGACTTGGCCAATCCCCCAGAGTAGGCACGTGCCATTCTTGCTATGGCTCCAAACAACCAACCAACCAACCAACCAACCAAAATTCAGCCACGAAGTCAATGTAACCACTGAGAACGGAAACTTTGTGTCATGTGAATATTGTCAACTGTTACTTCAGGAAAAAATACAATGAAAGTACTGAGAGCCTGGCCCTCACGACAGCATTCTGCACCAGTTATTTATATCAAAACCCGTCGCTTAAGCGTGAGACAGTTATTTTTTTATTGGGAGAGTCTCCATAAAAAAAGCCGCGAACTAATGAAGGTTTACCCGCAGGCCGTCGTGGAACGAGGAAAGGTACTATCCTCTTCAATATGAGGTCCGTTGTAGCTTTGCGCTTTGCGATTGAAACGTTTGAAGACTAGAAACGCGTGTGTCTATTCCGTTCATACTTTATCTGCAAAGATTAAGCGCAATTCAAGCGCAAATCAAAGATTAAGCGCAAATCACGAGATTTGCACTAAACTTCAGAGTAGGTTTTTTAAAATCTTTTAAATATCTTCTTTTTAAAACAAAGCAAAAAAATAGGAGTATTTACCTTAAATTTGAGAAAGGCCATATATTAACTTATAAAATTTCCACTTTACTCAAAGGAATTAAGGTCGACATGCCGAGAACCTCAGCCCCCGACGAGCTAATGACCAGTTTATAGAAAAGGCAAATTAAGTAGGAGTGCAACGCACGGTTCGTAGCTTCAGGAAAGGGACCCTAAGAGCAACGAACTTCGGGATTTGAACTAACCTAGCTCCTCACAGCTTTTCGGGGATGCATTTAACTTCAGAGTCTTTTTATAAAGCGGAGTTCAAAGCCTTAGGTGAAGTTAGGATCGTGGCGCTGTTTCTTAATGTCAGGAGACACAGACGCGTGGGCTTGGTCCATCACAAACAGGAAACGTCGACGATTGTAAAAATTTCTCCCACCTCCCCTCGCGGGAACCCCTGAGTAGATGCGACGCATAGGGGGTTCCGTTGTTGTTTCAGTTAGGTTGATTGTCCCATCACGTGAAACGTGCCGTGAACCCCCTGCCGCGGCTATGACGCAACGTGGCGCGGCTATGACGCAACACAATCCAACACAATCCACTTTAATCCAATCCAATCCAAGTCCAATCCAATCCAATCCAAGTCCAATCCAAGCCAAGCCAAGCCAAGCCAAGCCAAGCCAAGCCAAGCCAAGCCAAGCCAATCCAATGCCCACGCGAGAGAGCGTTCGCTATCGGAGAGGAGAGGGGGTGAGCGGCGGAGAGCGCAGCTCGCGCGTAGAGGAGAATGGAGGAGGGGTGTGGACGGACAACAACGACGCCGTATGGAGGGACAAGGCGAGTGAATGAGATGCAGTCGCATCTAAAATTTTACCGTCCATTACTAAACGAAGTTGAGAGAAGCGTGAAAGCTTTCTCACGTCAAAAGTGCGTCGAAACCTTACCTCGAGGTCGCGGGTTCGATTCCCGGCCGCGGCGGCCGCTTTTCTGATGGAGGCGAAAAGCAAAAACGCCCGTGTGTACGAGATTTCGGCGAACGTTAAAGATCCCCAGGTAGTCAAAATTAAACCGGAGCCCTCCACTACAGCGCGCCTCATCGCCTGCATTGCGTCTGTGCGTTAAACCCTACAACCAATCAAATCGATCAACCTTACCTACAAGTGCGTTAGTCAAACCTTCAAAGAGCCAAATCGCAAACGAAGACCGAACCCATGCGGCCAGTTTTCGCGCACTCCGTCAATGCATCTACGGACGATTTAAACGTAGACCGATGCGTGGTTTATGAGATAAAGGTATACTAACGTATCCCTTTTTCGTGATCAATGCGTGTATTTCTTTATCTAGAACCGCTCTTTTCTCGCGATTTTCAAGTAACCGTTTTGACACATTGGAAGCCCAGTTTCACGCATGCGCCGTGCGTCCAAATATCTTATCCTAGCTTTTCGGTCGACCAACCGGTCTATGGGGAAAAGCATTAGTTCTTTGACAGGACGCCATCCGTCCCACTTAAAAAGCTTTCACTTAAAAAAAAACAAAAAAACGTAAGAACGAGTGGTAAAGTTATAGTGACGATTTACATCGTGAACGCGGCTTACGTGTAAGCTAGCCTCCAGGACACGCCTACCACGCGCATTTTGTCGGCCGTGTTCGGCTCGTTAAAGGGGCTATGACGTCGAAATACGACTTTGGCTTTCCCGTTTGCGACCCGTTAGCGATCGACTAATACTCTGGTGCCTGCTAAATATTCAAGCAATTAATAACATGGGCTTGGTTACACAATCAAGGTGCATACAGCACTTCATCGAATTGATTGATTTGGTTGATTGTAGGGTTTAACGCGCCGACGCAATGCAGGCGATGAGGCGCGCCGTAGTGGAGGGCTCCCGATTAATTTTGGCCTCCTGGGGATCTTTAACGTGCGCCTAAATCTCGTACACACGGTCGTTTTTGCTTTTCGCCATCACCAGAAAAGCGACCGCCGCGGCCGGGAATCGTACCCGCGACCTCATGCTTAGCAGCACAACGCCTTAGCCACTGAGCCACTGCGGCGGGTACTTCATCGAATTCGATTTAGTGTCCTTTTAAAAAGCCATTGTGCGTATATAAAAAGAGCGCTAAGGGAAACGCGCATATGCAAGTTATCGGTAAACGGCAAATGCACAGAGGGCACAAACGAGCGGCAAGGAGTTGAGCATGGGCTCTGTCGAGTGAGCCGCGACGCAGCAAAAAAAAAAAAAAAAGAGGGAGAGGAGAAAAGTGCCTATCAAGTCGTACAACGCTCCGCACGTGATGGCGAAGCTAGGTCACGTGGCCACATCGTGAACCCAGGCGGCCACTGCGGCCATTGCAAAATGGCGCTGCCCGGCTGGTCTGCAAAACACCCGCAAATTGCGTCTATCGCCTGAAGACACCGCGCAACACTTTTTAAAGCAAAGCTTTACTACTTTCGTCCAGCGGTTTCGCGTAGGATGTGCAAGGTAACCTTGTAACCGGAGATACGCCCCCGGTGACACACCCCTCGAAGCGCAGCGCGTGACTCGCCGGGACCGCTTTCAGCGCTGCGCACAAGGCCTCGCTTTCAGTCGTTCTGCCCATATGAGCGGCGGCCGCCGCTGCGGTTGCGGCCGATCAGCTGATCGGCAGCTGACCACTCCCGCAGCCTCCCATGCATGCGCAGCTCGGTCGTCTCGGGCTACGTGACTCGTCTCGCGTCCGTCGAGGAGGAACGGCGCGTTCGCCGTGAAAGAACGCCGCCTTCGCCGGCCTCCTCCTGTGAGCGTTTCACGGGACCGAACGGCTTTGAGCTGTGGTCGGCAATATAGCTACATCAAAGGTTAACCAAGCGAAACCAAAACTCAACCAGACTAAGCCAAGCTTTTGCTTTGCATATCCAGGGTTATCTAAGCTAAGCCGCAGCCATGTTTCAACCTTTTTCGATATCTCACATAATTTCAGAACGTAGTCAACCAACACATGCTGTACTTAAATTAAGTGGTCGCAAAGCGCTCAGCCAGAAATTGCTCTATGCTCATCAGACAACTTTGAAACTTGTTCAAAATATTTTCCTCTCTTTTCCGGTCTTGGCGTTCTTAGGCCGCCGGAATTACGTCCATGCAGCGGTGTAGCGGCTATTGGCCGGCTTTCTTACAGTTGCAGCAATGAGCGCATTGGATAGCCACTTTAAAACGAAAGCCACAAAATTGGAGCAGAAACAGAAGACGGGTAGGCCTGCTTCGCCGAGCAAATCAGGCAGTGCCGCTCCGTGCTTGCAGATGGGATGAATAAGTGAAAGCGTTTATCGGAACTGTTGCAGAGTTCCTTTAAAATGTGTTGGCGCAGCGGAACTCCGTGTTAGGAAAATGGTGTAGAAGAACTATTATCCGTAATATTTAGGCCCAGGCTATGAGGGAGGGCGCAGCATTCGCAAAGATAACTCCCGGCGTATCCACGGAGATTTTCAGCTCGCTGAAATGAAGGTATGCGGGGGAAGTGTCGCATTATGTGACACTACATGGGACTTTGCCTTTAGATCTTCCTGGCTGCTACATCAAGATAAGCGGTGGTATTAAATGTGAAGTGTTAACTATTACCGTCCATCATGATCTACCATTGCCGAACATTAAATTAATATCATGGTGTTAATGTTATTGGCGACAACCGCAACTTTTTTTGCGTCGAAGTTTTTGGTGTATATAGCGCCTGTCCTCGGGAAGGATGGACCACGGAACTACATATCGGTATCAGGAATTCTAGAGCTTCTGGTGCACACAAAATCCGGAAGAATTAAGACGACAGAGAAAAATAGAAAAGAGTTTATTCAGTCTAGGCTCAATGCGCTCTGTCCTGCCCAGCCTTTTTCAGCATGATCACCCTCGCCTGAAACTTTTTTTCGCGGGATTTTCGTTTTTGGGTTTTCGTTAAGGAAAGCAAAATAAAAAAAAAATCTTTCAATCGGGAATCTTTAGTATGCTTCGGTTCTTTCAAGTAGAAAATAGTATGGCTTCTACTGGCGATACCGATGAGACTCCTTTACAGCTACATGGAGTTTGCGTCTGTTTCGCCGCTTTCGTCTTTTGGAACGAATTATTTTAACAGGCTTAATAATGTTCTTGAAACGAGATAATTATGCTTTTGTTTGCGTATCTTCGGTTTCTTTTTTTCTGCCTTCCTCTCATTTGCCTTGATCTTTTGATGAGTTATTATTGCTTGTGTTTTTCATCTGCACTTTGTGATTCTGTTAGCACCTACTTACGTTCTGTTTTCTTCATGTATGTGCAAGCTCCCCCCGAATACTATTCTACGACGGAGGGCCTTTAGGGGTATTTGAAAAAATAAATAAATAAACACGCAGACCGGCGAGACTTCACACCTCCGCTGTCTCAGAGTCAGAGTTCTCCACGGATGGTTGCACCTCTTATACTCACATGCCATCACGTTCTCACGTCAGCGTCACACGTACAGGGTAACTCGTTCCACCACTGGCAACGGGCCGACGTATGTTACGCACTCGGCTCCTAATCTGCGAATTCGGCTTCCGTTCCCATACGAATACTAATGTACACAATTACCTTCCCAAATTAATTTATTTACTTCATCTGGATTAAACCACGTTCGCACTTGGGCACAAACTCCACCGACAACGCCGCTTTTTCTAACGATGGACACCTGATACTTTCGCATAAAAAAGAACTCTTTTGCCGCCCCTGCCACATAAATGCCTTTATTCTTTCCTGACCACCTCCCACTCTTCCTTTGCCGTTTCAATCCTCCCACTATAAGCACAGTTGAGGTATGCACAAGTCAATTCAATTTTTCCGCGTTCCACTGCTCGCGCGCAATCTACTGAAACTTTTGCTTAGTGTTTGACTTCTTGGATTGCCGCCACGAGAGGGAGCCGCGAGCGATCTTTGTATTTTTTAGTCTAAACATTTAAGACAAATATTTCTTTGCTCTCGTAAAACTCAGGCAGCCATGTATTTTTAATTAAAAGAACAGTTCAAATATCACGTATCTATAGATGTTCTGGGTCAAATATTCCTAATGTTTTCTTTTTGCACAACAATGTTGACAAGTATGAAGTATGTTTCCAGATTTAGTGGTTTGGAAATGTTTTGCCTATATATAAATGTGTGGTTCAAGAATTCTCTTAACGTTTGTCCGTGTGGCTGAATCGAGGGACAGGCAGGAAGGCAGACAGACAGACAGACAGACAGACAGAGAAATAGACAGACAGACAGACAGACAAGACAGACAGACAGACAGACAGACAGACAGACAGACAGACAGACAGACAGACAGATAGATAGACAGATAGATAGATAGATAGATAGATAGATAGATAGATAGATAGATAGATAGATAGATAGATAGATAGATAGATAGATACAGAGAAATAGACAGACAGACAGACAGACAGACAGACAGACAGACAGACAGATAGATAGATAGATAGATAGATAGATAGATAGATAGATAGATAGATAGATAGATAGATAGATAGATAGATAGATAGATAGATAGATAGATAGATAGATAGATAGATAGATATACAGACATTTAAGTAGCCCTAGAAAGACCATCGTATTTAAAAACGTATGTTTGCTAACTCTGCTTTAAGGCCTTACGAGAGGCGCGCTTTCCGTCATCTACACCGGCAAGTCGCACTGTGTCAGCCAGCTGTCTCCGGACGCAGACAACTCAGCGCGCTACGGCGCGCGCTCAACGCCGACTAGTAGACAGTATACACGGTCGCGGCCTAAGCAAAAAAGCCAAAATTGACGTCCCTCCCTCGCTTCCGCTGAAAAACGTCTTTCCAAATGAGCAGCCGTGTACGAGAGTTTAAAAGCCGTGTACGCCCCGAGATTCTTTCATCGCTCTTGCTGCGCTTTCGCTTCGCGCTTCTCGCGAAAGACGACACGGCTTGGCTTTTTAAACGGCCACTTTAGACCCGTTTCGGGGTCCCGCGTCTTCCGTCCTACGTCGACGTCGTTTTGGACACGGCCACGTCAGAGCTCGCGCGCGCGCGCGTGTATTTCGAGGAAACGTAATTTCCTCCGGGATGTCTCGCGTTCGCCCCCGTATCGTTTAGTGCGGAGTGTGGGGACGATTGCGGAATAAATTTAGCCAGGATTCATTGTCGCGAGGCGGGAATTAGGGATGCCGTTGTTTCTGCCATCGTCCTAGACGTCCTTCCGGCACATTGGGATAACAGGGGGGAATTTATGCACCCAGGAGCGCCCCACATTTTAATTCCGGTCTTTAAAGGGTGCTTACGCTTTGGGCTGCAGCTCTCGCGAGAAAGAAAATGACAGGGGTTGTTAGAAATTGTGACAATTTTGCCATAGTTACAGTAAAGGCGTGACCGTCAGGAATTTGAAAAAAAAAAGTTTCGTAGAACCCTTTCCCAAGTGGGATTTGTCTGATAAATGCTTAGGACGCCGGCTATACGGCCAACCTCTTCAAAGTCGATTCGAAATTACACATTAATACGTTGCTGGGAAGACACGCTTTAGGGGCAGGCATAGGAGGTTGGATGTCAACGTAGGAAAGACTTATAGCCTTTTATTAAATACTTCCTTAAGACACCTTGCATCACATAAAGCGCTATACTCAGAGCCCTTTCTTCTTACGGGGCCGTTCAGTTTGAGGATGTGCCGCATGATCTATCGTCGCACGGAGATTCCTCGTTCAACGAAATCGCTCTTTCGGGAGCAATGTGAATGGGTACGAAGCGTCTATTCCCCCCGAAATAAGTCCCCACAATGTCGCTACTTCCTTGGCGCGGGTGTGTGTGCCTTCTGGACTTTTAGTCAGAACTTTCGACTTGTTCCCCTTCTTAAACGATTAATATTTTAGACTGATTACAGAGTACGCCCTGTCAGCGCATAAAATTTGTATGATTACCATGTAATAAAAAACAGCGGAGATAGCATAGCACAGTTTGTAGAGCCCTGGGCTGCTACAGTGAAGACCCCGCTCAAATCCCACCGGATTCAGCGTGTGTTTTTATTTATTTACTCTTAACACTCGGAGGCCATTTTCTTGACCTCACAACAGCTACAACAACAACGACGACGACGACGTAGACGATGACGGCACTTTTTCGCAGGATGGAGTACTTAAGGCTTTCGCCGTAATCAGATTGACCACTGCAATCACATTTGGTCACTTTCTGTGCGCGTCCAAGAAATACACCTTAGCGGCGCCAACGTTAAATTGTTTCGTTTTACGGCCGGGGTGGCCCTGGAGTGTTGTCTAGATAGTTAGCGCGGCGTCTTGAAAGTGAGCGATAAAACCAGCCGCCGAAGCCAAGCACCCCTCCGCAGCCGGAATGGACGGGCGGCAACGCATGACAAACACGGCCGCTAACCTTTACCGAATTCAGCTCGGCCGCGGTGCCTCAGTGGCTAAGGCGTTGCGCTGTTGAGCCCACGGACGCGGGTTCGATTCCCGGCCGCGGCGGCCGTTTTGTAGCGTAAGCCACACTGGCCGAGCTTGAGCAGTTTCACGTGGACCTTAAAGGGTCGTGCTGCGCAAGCGCGAGGAGGGTTGAATTGGATTGGATTGGATTATATTGGATTGTTTGGAGTACGGGTGTGTAGAGAATTGGGTCTGCACATTCGCCGGTCTGCGCATTCCAGAGGAGTGACGTCATAGCCGCAGCGAAAGCACTGTCACCGGCGCGTGCACAGCTTTGCGCCTCCGTTGCGCAGCAGCCGAGTCTGACGCTGCGCCGGAGCCGCTTGATAGCCGTTTCGCGTGGCTCCTGGAGAGCCGTGCTGCGCATGCGCGAGGAGCAGTGACTGGACTGGACTGCACTGAATTGGGCTGGATTGGATGGGAAATCGTTTTAGAAGCAGAAAGCATGATAATAAGCTAATCCTAGACAACCAGGAAACCTGAGAGTAACAAGCTGAACCTTAGCTCACGCTACGTATATCCTGGCATAGCCGAGCTAAGATACTGCTAACTTTTTTTTTTTCTAATGGAGGCGAAATGTGAAAACGCCCGTGTGTTCGAGATTTCAGCACACGTCAAAGATCCCCAGACGGTCAAAATTAATCCGGAGCGCTTAATAACGGCGTGCCTTATCGCCTGTGTAGCGTCGATGCGTTAAATCTCGTAATCAATCAATCAATCATCTTTACGGAACTCTCCGCGCTGATGTATGCAATTCGCCGAACTCTAGCCGCTTTGCACTCACAATCGCGTTAGCAGTCATCTTCAAAGGTGCTGCGAATGTTACAATATGCGCATGTTACAATAACATGCTGCGCATGTAACAACCGTTACAATACAAGCTTACCATCAGACTGACACTTGTATGTTTATGCCAGGAAACTGGAGAAATCGCCTTCCTTTCTTACCATCATAACCTAATTCGGTTCCACCTCAACGTTAAGTTTTTGGTTTGTGTCCCTTTTTTTTTTTTGTGGCCTGGAAACTTTTGACAAAGACTGTACGTCTCTCGCTAGGGGTTAACCAAAAGTAAGCCGGCGGTCTCAACGAGGTCGCGCCCTATTACAGACCTTTTACATTCTTAAAATGTCGATAACACCTTGGCAAGTTCTGAGGCAGTATTCTCGTGTTTGTCCGTTTTGAAAACGTCCGTTTCGCGTCCGTTTTATTGTGACGTACTTCCAGTCGTGCGTGGGCTTTGTGTTGACTTTCGCGCAACTGTTCTTGTAAACAAATTTGAAACGAGTAAACCTATTTTAAACTATCTTTTATGAGTTTATTGCTGCGCCAGCGAATCAACAACGAGGCGACGAAAAATCGTCTGCTCCTAATCGTCTGCTCCGAGAAGCCGCCGCTCATAGCTTTGCCGTGCTTGCATGGCGTCACATCCGGGTTTTCGCTTTTAGCCCATCAGAACTTGCTCAAAACGGACACTTTTGAAACGGACACAAAGCAAACAAAACACGAGAATACCGCCCCTGGACTGTGCTGCTAATGCGCATGCGCATGCGAAGTTGCGGAAACCATTCTGCGGCGCAATGGGAGAATCGTTTCCGCAAGGACGAGTAAGTTAAAAGAGACCATACGTGACTCCCCGTGGGCGTCACGGGCGTCAGCCTAGCTCCACGGACCAGTAGTTTCAGCAAACTGGAATACACTGGTGGAATAGCGCCCTAATTTCGGTGAAACGCGCTCTTTCCGCTCGATACGGCCGCGCTAACTAGAGGTTCTGAGCCGAGCCGCGATTTGCACGGTGACTTCATTGAGAGGAATGACTGGGGCTCCTTCGATCGCCGCGCCTCAACGCTCTGCTAGGCAGCGCCCTTCTTCTGAAGTTCCGTGATTAGACGTTCATAGCCGCGCAGCGTTTATCATTTCCTTCCGTTTCCGAAAAGCACGTTTCCGGAAGTACTTATCTCTGTGTCTTCGCATCGACAGGGCTAACCGGAGGCATACTGCGATTGCTCAAGGAAATCAGAGCGCGAACTGAAATGAAGGTAAGGGGTAAGCGAAACCAATGAATGAAGGAGCGTTCTACAAAGGATGCGGAAAGCATAGCCAGGAGGCATTCAAGAAGGTTGTAGTGAGTAAGTCAGGTAAGGTAATTCTTGAGTGAGTAAGGTTGTAGTTGTGTTAAAATGGTCATGCACGTACTGATCGGCTAAGACATCAACACAGCGCAAATTTGTTACAGGTTAAGAAACGAAACTTAAAGTCTAACTAAAATCTAGCCTGTTAGACATAACGTGGCTGGAAGCTGAACGACGTAAAACGATGCTATACTTTAATATGCAACGTGAAGCGACACGAAATTGTCATATTTAACCAGAGTTTCCCACGTTGTATCGCCGCTCAATGAGACCGCCGCTACTTTTGGTAGTTATTGAAGTAGGCCAGAAGGCGTTCTGCTAAGATGAACGCCTTCTTAAGACCCCACGCGAAGGCTGAGATCCACGTACGTAGCGGTCGGCGTTGTCAGGCGAGGTTCCGTTCCCTAATTGTGAGTGCAAGCCGGGCATTTCATACTTCGTATATAAAACTCATTTGCAAACCTGTGATGAGATTAGATATCTTGGTGTCACTTTTTATTCAACTTTAAATTGGTCGGGGCACGTAGGCACTGTTGCGACGAAAGCGCCGCGTCTGTTGAATTACTTTCAGAGAAACTTCAAGCATGCCCGTACGGAGTTGAAGGAAATGCCGTACATGACTAACATCAGTCCAGTTCTAATATGCTTGGCGAGCGCGGGATTCATTTACTATAAAACAAATATTGACAAGTCAGAGCGCGTCGAGAAACGTGCTGCCCTATTTGTTAGGGGGAATTGCGATTTTACTGTTAGGAGCACAACTACTGTTTATAAGCTCGGATAGAAAACCCTGCCAGCACGTCCAAAAATATTAACATTAGAATTTATTCATAACATTTTAGGTGAGGAGACAGGAATTATTAAAAAGCATCGGCTTAAAGAGGCGTCATTACGTTAATTCGTGACGGGATAACACAAGAAAAATTAGACCATATTAGTGCCGAATTATTGTCTTTAAATATTCTTTTTTTTCTAACACAATAGAAAAACGGAATTCTCTCTTCAGTGACGTGGTCACGGCAAATAATTTTCAGACCGCCATAGAGGAGTTTGTTTTCTAGCCCGTAATAGCAATCCATCCCCAAATGTGCGGTTTTGTAACTTGCTGTTTCACTGTGATGCCAGTATTTTCGTGCTTGTATGACTCAGTTTCATTTGTGAACCCCCCTAAAATAATGCCACAATGAGGCTGTAGGTATACGCAATAAATAAATAAATAAATAAATAAATAAATAAATAAATAAATAAATAAATAAATAAATAAATAAATAAATAAATAAATAAATAAATAAATAAATAAATTTCTGTGTGTGAGCACCAAGCGCAATCTACCGGTACTCTTAGAGCCCTCCTCCTATTCTTTTATTTTATATGACTACTAAAATAGCTCCACTGTTCTGCCTCAAAATCCTAGGAGTAGTATCGTGGGTTCCGGAACGAACGCCCTGGGTTCGAGCCCCAGCCATTTCAACATTTCTTTCCAAAACCCGTGTATTTTTTTATTGCAAAGTGTTCTCTTGGCTCAATTCTGCGCATTCGCATATAGAAGTGGCTTGGTACTATTTAGGTACGGTTAGGGGATGAGCGCGCAATATGAACACGTTTAATTAACGTTTTGCGGTGCGGGGCTCGTACCAATCTTGGAACGGAATACCGCTATTGTGTGATTGTCGGCAGTCGCCCGTGCAAGGCCAGAATAAGCTTTGCGGTTACGTGTGCGCACTAAATCCTACCTGTGGAGGTGAATGAATCTCGAGGAAGCGCACGCCGTCTAACCGTTTGTGTGCAACCCTCCTCGCCGCGATTAAGGGAGAGGAACTTGCGTCACGCCATCGATCATGTTACGCGTTGACGGCGCGGAGAAGCCAACCGATGGGCGCAGGTGTCAGCATTCACACCTCGGGGCTGGCAGTCAGCTGTAGCGGGCACGTGGCGGTCCCGTATTCTCTGCCGCAATTTCGTGCTAGGGGCGCCATTTTCTTTGAAAAGAGAATTACCGCTGTAGCCCAACATACAGAGTTACTTAATGTATATAGAGGATAGAGGTTCGAGACTCCGTATGGGCCATGTATACACTAAAAAAACAGTGGTTGATTCCTCTGTCATAGGAATCGGTAAAACGCGAAAGTGAAATGGGCAGCGAAATCTGAAGCTGAGCATGATTTGCGGGTCGGCGGCTGTCTTGTGGGTGTGCTTGGCGAGCGACGTCATGCTGGCAGGTCGCTTCGGCAAAGGTAGACTCGCGTCATTTCAGTGACGGATATTACGTAAGCGAAATCTTGGTGTATACCGCATAAAACACATTCTTGTCAAAATATGAAACCCGAAAACGAACGACCCTAAGTATAACGTACTCTTTAGTACTAAAGGTTGCTTCCCCGCAAGAAGACACTGTGTGCAGGGGTGCACCCTTTACAGGCCACTTGCTCTGTCGTACTGGCGTCATATCCGTGACGGATATGACGTCAGTGAAAATTTTGTGTATCCGGGAATAAAACACTTTCGTGTTAAAGAAAAAACTTCGTATCTGCCTGCTTCGCTGCACATGTCGTCGAAAGACGATAGCCTTCTGATTCCCCTGCCTCGCAACACCGTTTCGTCTCTCTCACTTCACGCTGTTCATCTTCCCTCTCTCTCCTTCCACAGCGGATTCAATGGACGGTTGCTTAATCGGTGTTCAATTGAGCAAAGCTTCCATCTGCTGGGATCTTTTTTTTCCACTGTCTTGCAGCAGTTCGAGCAGGCATCTTTTTTTTTTTTTTAACACAGTTACTTTTATCTCGCTGGTCTTTCTGGACTCGCTTGTCTTTCCAGTCATTTGGTCTGCAGACAGACCGGCCAAAAATTTACCTTTTAGTTACCCCCAAAAAAGACCATTGTCTTTAAAAGCGGTTCTCGGTTTGCACCCAGCGTTGCGGGCAGATGGTTAATCCTTCCTTCCCAGGTGGGCCGTCTCGTTCAGTTTTTCAGCGCTCCATTCGAACGCAAGCCCCCAGCTTGTGCCGCTACCAGCTGCGTGGAAAATCAACGGCGTTATTTTGCTTTCACTGTGCGACACTCTTGACATATCGCACGAGCCGTCGCCACGTTGCTTCCGAAACCTTGTGGCGTGGCGGGGTCGACATCGCAATGCTTCAGCTGGCATCTCTCCCTTCCAGCTGTGCGGCAAGCGCGTTTCCGTGTTCCTTCAAAGCCTTCAAAACTCCGGCCGTGAATAGTGAAATCAGGAGCTCTCACCGTCGGCACCGTCGGCACCGTATCATACACCGGTTTGGTTCTCACCGATACTCGAACATTCTATTTTAGTCAAATTTCGGCCTGTCCGCGCGTGTCGTAGCCAATTAGACTCTTTCACGGAAAATTTGCCCAGCTTTCCTGGATTTTGTGCTGTTCGTTCCTTCTGGAGAAAATCTGCACTTGTAAATCCCCTCTTCTGCCGTCCACTGGATGTTTTCCAGCTTTCGTTTAAATTTGTGCAGTGTTTTACACCGCTTCCTTTGTACGGGTCCGTTCTTCACAAACCAACATGAAGCAATATTTGATACCAGCAACTAGTTCACTAAGTAAAAATCCTCAGTTCTTTCATAGCAGGCATAACCGAAACTTTGGAGAAATCTGAATGGATGACCACATATTCGCTGTTTATATCATTGGAGCAATCCAATGGCGCGTACACACAAACCTCGCGGGCTTTTATTGTAGGGTTTGTATGCAAGTGAACGAATCTGATATGTTCTTGTCTGTGTTGCGCAATCGCGCTTAGAGCATCCTGTCGGTGACGAAATTTTATTTCAGCTAGCAAAGCCTACAGATAAATGATCACTCCCAGGGCGAAGCCTGCTGAAACGTCTACACAGACAAGCGGTGCCGATACGGCAAAAAGGATAGGGTCGGCACTACTGCCCACGCGTGGAAGCTTATGAGAATCGCCTTTAGAACCTTGTGCGCATGCGTGGGACACTAAGCGCTGAACTGGGGTCGTACAGATCCGGCTCTCAACTCCCGACTAATAACCCTGTCACACGGCAAATTTAATGTCATTCCCGTCGAATGTCATTCGTTCAAAATGACATTTGTTTGCTGCCACAAAAGAAAATGTTGTGAGATTCGATCAAAATGACATTATGGACCGAATGAGTGCGCGGAACCAATTCGACTGTGTTCTGCCAGCAAATGCATTATCTCGACACCAAAGACTCGGTGGGAATGCCCACCCAAAACAGATTACTAAAGCGTCAGCTGCATTATAATATTTTTACATGCGTATAACTTTTAGTTGTTTATTTATTAATATAAAACAGGGCGAATAGAGTTATAGAAAAGAAAACTGCTAGTCTCGCTACCAGGCCAGCCTCAGCCCGTGTGGTCGGCGCCAGCGGCCATGTTTGTTTATATGATGTCTAATCGTGTTCAATAAGTTGCTGTAACTGCGCTTAAAGTGCATTCAAAGGTGCATTAAAGGTGTTTAAGCTTTTTTTGCTCAGCCTTAGCTAATACTGAAGGGCTTACTAAAATATTTTCTATACGCAAGTTTTTACCCATCGCAACTGCCATCATTTCCCAAACGACACTAATTTTGGCCCTGTAGCAGCGCGCCAAGAAAATGGCATTAAGTCGAACGAATGCCATTCGTTGGGAATGACATTAAATTTGCCGTGTGGCTGGGGTATAACTTTCAATAACCTCTGGCTACATACTCACACAATCAACTTACATCCGTCCTATCTTTGTAAACACCAGTTCAGTGTTACCAGAACTCGTTGCCCCGAGGTTAGTTCACGCAGAGCGACAAAAAAACGCTCAGGGCCAAACAGGTCCAAAAACACCCTCCGGAATTCGGCGCGATCGACCGAGCAAGTAAAGGCAGAGGCGTAGGAGAATGAAAAAGAAGAAAATCAAGAGGGAAATTGCGGCCGGTGGGAACCGGAACACCTTTTGGCACTGATAAAAAGAGACCTCCTCCTTCTCCTCCTCCTCTCCTGTGCGTAATAGGATTTGCGGTGAACGAGGCTGCGGACAGCTTCCTGCAATTGAAAGCTTGGGCGATATGCGGGCCTATTTTGCGCGCCGCTCCGCCGCGCTGCAGCTTTCGGGCGGCGATAGATCTCGCGTTATGATTATCGCGCACGCATGGGAGGGCTGGGGCAACGGTCCAGGTTATCCTCTTTGTTAGTATTGCGGTACAAAGGCTGTTACTGTATACTTATAACGATGCTCCGTACAGTGCCTCTTCCAAAGACGAAAGAAGGCCTGCAGACCGTACCTTTGCTCAAACAGCCTATATCCTTTGAACTATAGAATGTACTGGAGTTCCTTTGTATGGCGCATCGTGTTAAAGCTGTCCCTTACATGGATAACACGGGGATGGATGTAGTTAGACGAACAGTACGGTTAAAAAGGTCAAACCAGTCACCCGTTGTTGAATCAGTGATGGGCAGATGTGACACGATTTCTGATCATGAACCAATCAGAAGTCTCAGCTGGTCCTTTTAGGGACTGGGGCTCTTGGCGTCTCCTGTCGTCGTCGTAATCGTTGTCTCATGTTGTCACGGTACTTAAACACAGGGAAACTCGTTTACGCGTTGCGGTAGAACCTAACGACTACTAAAAAAAAATACCGGGACACTCGTTTACGCCTCGCGCTGGAGCGCTTCGTAACGCGTTAAAAAACACCGGGACACTCCTATACGCCTCGCGCTAGCTAGAGAGCTTCGTGCTTCAAAGACAAGAGACTTTTAGAGCAAAGCTGTATACCTCTACCCCCCCTAACGCTTTCATCTCTGTTGGAAAAAACGCCAAAGCGCCAAGAATAAATTAGTACACTGCATGTTTCGCCCCTCCGCAGGTTTGGAAACGGCCCGGAATCTCTTTTCTATGAAGTGCCAGTTCACCTGGAAAAGGCATGATTTGGAGTTCACATTCAGTGCTTGTACGGCGCGGCTATTTACGTAACGCCCTTCGATGACCCCCTTCGATACTTCAGGGTGCACTTCTAAGCTCACACTTCACGGCGCAATTCGGAGCGTTGTTGCAGAGTTTACTTTAAGGGGCTCGTTACATTCACAGCCGCAACTGAGGCTGCAATTCAGAACTTGACTGTGTGGGACACCTTCGCGGTACACTTGACCCATTTTGCCCAACCAGCCGCCACAAGTAGCTGTCACGGGCATTACGCTTCCGTGGCGTTTGATACTAAAATAATTTATATAGGGCACCCATTTATGAATTTGATGGCCCGCACATGACCAGCGTCTGCCTGCAAACTTCGCTGTGAAGATGACTTTACAGCATGCTGCGGACAACGTTGTGGCAATTACTTCTGTGTGGCAGCCGATGTTGTTGCGTTAGGGCTCGCTTGCATCACGATGCGACTGAAATCCCGGAATGTAAGGTTACAACTTTAAACGACGCGAAATCTGGTTTACGTACCCCGCAAGGTGTCTGGAGCTTGTCTTCGTCTGCGTTGAAGTGCCGGTGTTGCGATATCGCGTAGTGGAAATCTGAAAGAAGCGCAAAATGTGGCGAGTAAGTTGTCTGCATAAAAGAAAAACGCACATCATCAACGCCATTGTCCTCGTCAAGTGGCCACCATCTCTAATGAAGTAGTAGTAGAGAACCTTTATTAAAAAAGGAGGACCACTGGTGACGATGGAAGGAGGGAAGGGAAGGAAGGCTAAGGGAAATAAACAAACTCTGGGAGAGAGAGAGAGAGAGAGAGAGAGAGAGAGAGAGAGAGAGAGAGAGAGAGAGAGAGAGAGAGAGAAGCTCTTTATTAGAAAACAGTGTTTAGCCGGCGTACAAAATCTCCTTATGGCAGTTTATAAAGTGCCAAAGCTTATTAAGTTTACAGAACACCGGAAGTTCAAAAAGAGTGCAGTTAAATGAATGGATGGGCCCGTTCATGGAATGTGCAGGTAATGGGCCAGTTCATGGTAACCGCGATAGAGTTAGTTGTTCGAACAGGTTCGCCAGTTCAATCGGTGGAGAACCCACTCAAACCACCCGTGCTAGGCCGCACTTAATTAACTGAGTATACCGCAATTTCAGGGAGTAGTTGTGCATCAATTTGTTGTGGATCGGGGTGTGGTTGGGGGGATATAAACGGACGGTGTCTGGAAAACGCTGGGCCCCATCAAACAAGGTGGGCAAGGCCCGATGGAGTGGTGGTATGGCCGTAAGGACATCGGAGGGGGGGGGGGGGGGGAGGTGACAGATGTGGAGTGTACCACTTGCGATGAAACCCAGTCTCCTTGCTCCTCTGACAAAAGAGTGCGTTTTATATTTTTTTTTATTTTTTTTTTCACGTCACACCTTTCACGGCCTCCAAATTCATGTACTGAAACGTGCCGCTAAAGTTTCGGAGACCCGCCTCCTAGCGAGCGTGGCATCGTGGGTCGCTGAGAAGTGTTCGATTTTTACTTGGCATAGCTCGCTCTCCAGCTAAAACGTTGCCTGTGGCTCAAAAAAGAAATCACAATATTGTTGTAAGACAAATATTTAAAGTTTTCCGATAGTGTCAAAGCATATCCGATACGAGTTCTTTACTCAAATCTCGAAAAAAGAAAAAAAAGCTTCATGCGATCCCACCAACAAAGAAAATTCTAGAGCTGTTGTTGCACTCGTTGCCACGAGCCACGAGAAGCCATGTCGTAAGCCAGGCCAAGTTAGAATAGAACACTGTCCGCTATTATGGCGACTCCCACGGCGGCACGCGACTGCAGAGGCAGATTTTTCTTCAATAATTTCAAAATGGAACGATATGCAACCAGCCACCCGCCCTAGCTGGGTGACTTCCTCGTTGGCTTGCTGAGTTTAGCAGGCTTGTGTTTATTCCAGCGTTCGGGACTCTCGACGACATTCTCAGGGAGAGTTGAACTCCAATTTCAACAAAAAAAAAAAAAACGTATATAGGTTGGCGAAAGCGCACACTCGGTTGGAGTCCACTAAAGGCGAAGCAGGCTAGCGACCACAAAAAAAGAAAGATAATGTCCTCGAAAAATTGGAGGGGGCTTAGGCTTCAGCTATAAGGGTGGAACGTGATAGCGTTATCGCACTCGCCGACGAGGAAAACTCTGTAGTGCACACGGCGCCAATTCACGCCGGCGGATCTATTACACCTGTACCACGAGCAAGCGTGCGCTACCGCGCATTAAACCCTAGCGCTGACGTTATTGTGACCCCTAGCCACTCCAGCGACTGGTGAAAACTTTCCGCTCCTAGTCGCCCGCTACTAGTTGGGGCAGCACTTTACGATCACGGAAGTTTCGTTGGGCGCCGCAAGGTGGCGCCACGGAATTAATCGCACACGGTCGACGCCGCGTACGACGCCGGCATTGCCTTGGCGCGGAGACTTTAGCGACACGCGTTAAAACACTTAACCCTTGCCGCGGTGGCTCAGTGGCTAACGCGTTCCGCTGCCGAGCACGAAGACGCGGGTTCGAATCCCAGCCACGGCGGCCGCTTTTCTGATGGAGGCGAAAAGCAAAAACGCCCGTGCGCACGAGATTTCGGCGCACGCTAAAGATACCCAGGTGGTCAAAACTACTCCGGAGCCCTCCACTACTACGCGCCGTATCGCCTGCGTTGAATCGGCGCGTTAAACCCCACAATCAATCAAATCAATCCTTGGCGTGCCCTCAATTTCCATTGGCTGCGACGCAGCTTTACAGCCCGTGCATCAAAAAAAATAAAACACCTACAAAAACGCGCGCATTGTACATCTCGGCAGCAGTATCAGTTGGCCTTCAGATTCTGTGGAGGCAGTGTCGCAGTAGCGTAGATAGCGATTCTGAAACACATAGCGGCAGTGAGTCTGGCGTCGGGTTGTAATCTTAGCGTTGACATCGAGGGATGACTCGTCGATAAACTCCACCCCCCCCCCCCTCCCGCAAAAAAAGAAAAGAAAAACAGAACCCGTTCACTTACTCATTCCTCCACCCAACTCCCACCTTTCCAGAGCCGAAGCGACCACACTCCGCCGGCTACAGACCAACTCCTACCCGCACTGTACCCTCCTCCGCCATATCTACCCCACCCAGTATTATAGTACCTGCCACTTCTGCCCCAGCCAGGCACCCTGTACCATCTGGTCTGGGAGTGCAAACAATCCCCATCCCTCACACCCAATCCCCGTCCCACGTACGAGCAGTGGGTGGACCGGCTGTCCAGCTCGGACCTCTCGGCCCAGCGCATGCTGATAGAGAGGGCACGAGAAGCCAGCAAGGACCGGGGCATCCCGGACTAGCGGGCGCCCCCCACCGGTGGTGCTCTCACCATCCTGCACCATTAAGCTCGAAATCAAATATCTTTATTCTCTCTCTCTCTCTCCATAAAAATGTACATGGAGATCCTCTGCAACTCGTTTTCCTGAAGAGACTGAAACACCCTAGGTAGACAGGGACACATCTTTCTGTGATTGATTGTCATTCGTTCATTCCGTATTGTCCCCGTCTGTTGGGTACGTTGCAGTCTTTTATGAAAGCATTCACGAACCAAGTCGCCTAGCAACAGCAGAGAAAGCGAGAGAGCTCTTTATTAGAGGAAAGCAGAGAGGTCTGCAAGCGTGATGTTCCATCGCATTTGTTCTTGCGTATCATAAAAAAAAAGGTTTTCTGAAATGACCAACGCCCTGCGATCAAGCAGCAAAGAAAAATAGAAAAATAGAAATATAATAGAAAGTGCAGTATTGTTTTGCTACATTGCGGAACAATAACGTAGGAATATAGTATAGCGGACTAGCCGACGGAACGGTTTATTGTGCAAGCGACTCACCTGTCACCATTGCCGAATAAGCTTCTAAAGGTACCGCGTTCCCACCAGAAAATTCCCGGTATACTCTAAGAACAAACAGTACAGATGTACAGAATTGTTTTTACGGTTGTTTTATCGGTTGAAAAACCGGATAATTGAAATCGTGGTGAGGCAGTGCTGGGAACAAAAACTCTGCTTACTTTTCTTGCGGAAACGGGGCTAGAAGAGGTTCTGTGAACCCTCTGAACATATACACTTTATATGTGTGCATCTCCCCCCACTCCCTGTCCTTTCTTTTTTTCGTTTTCTTTCTCTCTATTTCCTCTGTCATCTCACCGTATTCACCCCATCTGGAGTAGCAAGCCCTACCGTTAGTGGGGCTGACCTCTCCAGCTTTCATTTAAGGATTTCTCTCTCTCTCTCTCTCTGAAGCAACAATTTATTTGTACGTTATTAGTACTACTTTAGTTGCTGGAAAGTATTATTCGTGGTCCGGGCAGATGAAATGAATGATTAGGAAAGAAAAATGGGAATAAATACAAGCAAAAAGAATTCGCTTCACCGTCAAAAGAGTTTTTAAACACGTAAGCGCTTATAGATTGACTCGAAGAGGAGAGTCAGATGTCCGTCTGTAACGCCTGTTCTGTCATGCTTTTGCGGCATACGAAAGCGTCATTAAATGCCCTAGAGATTTCGTATTTTTCATATAAAACCGCGTGCGCTGCGCCTAAAATGTCTTTCCAGCAAGGTATTTGTGTACAGCAATGAAGCCGACTTCAAAGGTCTCTGAATATAGTTCTTTGTAGGGATACATGTAAGTCCTATGAGGGTACTACATCTCACTAGGGCCTTCGTACTTTCATGTAAGGCTGCTGATGTAGCTACTGTAAGATGTATTCCAGGCAATCATTTGTGTTATTTGGTAAAGCCGACTTAGGACGCTGGGTGTTTAGCGGAGTGGCTTGCGCGTTTATTGGGCTACCAAAAAGACTACACATGTGCAGACCGATTAGTGATTGCGTTTTTTGTTTGTGTTTATTCGTTGTAATAATTTGCCGCCACGTGGGAGACTGATATATGTATATTACCAATGTTTTTTTTTTTTCAAAATAAGTCAATTGTGAGTGCAGCGCTGTCCTGTCTACTTCTCGTTCCTTTTTTGTGCCGTGTTTTTACCGCGCTGGTTTGTCAATCATGGGCCATTCCCTCTTGAGAATTCCAGCAAATTATTTTTAAGTGTTCGAAGTGGTACCGTGTGGTACCGTGTACACCCAGAATTCACAGTACTACCGTAAAGTTCCGAAAGAACGCCCACCAAATGTACAGAGATATCACGTGAAAAATACGGGATGGGAGGGCGGACTTTCGGGTCAGGTGGGAAAAAACTACAAAGACGTGGCCGCACAGCAAACCAAAGCTGCGGAGATGCTAAGAAAACTACGACTGGCGAACTTTCGGAACAAGTGCGGAAAGGACAAATTGGTGACCGCATCAAGTTATGAATAGAGGATTCGCGTTTAGTTTTTTTCACTCATCGGCGCTAAAGCCATCGATATTAAGGTGTGGGCGATTCTTGGGGTCTCTTAGTAAATCGAATATTTCAACCCTAATAGAGGATGGGCGATGTTTCGGGGGAGGGAGTTCTCACGAAACTTCACGATAGTGCTAAATCACTTTTAAGTAGATAGATGGCTATTTTAACGCGTGTGTCTGGAGCCCTTTGATGAGGGTCTATGCGGAAATGGTTCAAACATGGTCAGGTAGGTGGCGCGGTGCTATTTCGATACGAGACAAAAGTAGAGCAGCTTCAGGTAAAGTGGCAGAGTGTAGCAGGCGTGTAATTATGACAACAGGGACAACGTGGAGGAAGGGGAGGTTGGGTTTGTCTCATCTGAGGAAGGTTTCTGTTGTGTAGGCTACTTTGGAAACAAAACGGAGAGTTGCGAATCCCTTCTCCAACTCCTCGGGCGGAGTGTTCCAAGTCTCGAACGAACCACCAATAGCGAGACACCGTAAATGAGTGACGTCAACCGAACCACCCAATCACAGAACGTCTCGCAAATGGCGCTAGGGGGCGCAACGCGCGCTAAGACGGTTTCTTCCCGTTTCTTCCACGCAGCCCGCTCTCTATCCAGTGAATAGGCGTAATTAGATTCACGAGCAAACCAACCGCGATCCATTCCCGGCCCGCGCATGAACATCGCCGAAGCGAAGCTCTAATCATTTTCACGCCCGGACGCCTACCCCGCTATGACGTGTCCCCTAATCACTGCACAGGCCGCCGACCGCTGTCTCATTTCTCTATTCTCCCGGCGCCATCATCTTTTCGCAGCGTTGTTTTCCTTCCCATCGTTCTCGGAAGCCGAGTTCGGCGTGTGTGTGTAACGATAGGATTATACGCCACCGTCTTAAGAAAAGAGAGTGCGCCGGGATTTTTTTTTTTTTATTCCGGCACAAATTTGATTACAGTATACTCCTCACTTTTTTTCCATCCACCAGCGGCCATTTCGTATTAGCGCGGCACGATGAGTTCGACCGAATTTCTTGAGTTCCCTCCTCCTTCTCTCCTCATTTGCTCCGCACCCGCTGATTACAAAAGAAGGCGAAGATGCAGAAATGGTGTGGTTGACTCGCTCTCTCTTGTTTGCACTCCCAGGGACGTCATCTTGCGTTTCCAACGCCCCAAGATTTCGGAAGAGCAAATATACAAGGAGCGGTTGTACAGAGATAGCTCGCCTCTCTTTCGGTGGTGTTAATTTCGGGCGACGCTGTTTCTTTTTTTATTATTTTGCAAGTCATCGCTCACCGTATATTTCGCCCGATGCGGGCGCGCGAAGTTATGGGAGTGATAATCGATTTATCAGCTCGCATTGGTGAACGGCGGATTTCCTCGGGCGGATTCTGGCGTGTCCGCTCTCGGCGTTGGGTGACGCTGGCATTGTTAGGCGCGCCGTAGGAAGAAAACTGAATTAATGCATCGGAGACAAGCACAGGAGGACATTCGCGTAGTGCGCTGTACCCTGCAGAAAAGCCTTCGCGCGGAGACTAATTAGATGAAAGGTACAGTGAGGGCGAATGACCACACGGAGGGATCTGATCTTCCTGGTAGCGGGAAAACGAAGATATGGTTAGATTATGTAGTACGGGTTGTCATCACCATCATCATCATCATCATAATCACCCTGGTTGTGTCCCAGGCATCATCGGCTTGCCTTTTGGGCTGACGTGAGACACTGTGCGATCAACTAGTTGGTGTGGCATAGTCCATAAGGCGTCGGATTAGCAACCGTGAGATACCACGAATGTGTGCGCGTACCTTTCTATAGGCGCTAGTACGGTGGAATTGACGAGTGTATAGTAGCCGCCACGTTCTTGTTTTGATTCGAGCCACCGCGACATCTCGCGGCTGAGTTCTGGGCCAATTTCGAAGTACATAACAAAGGACATTTATGGTCATTCGCGTCTTGAGACCCCGTGCTATGCCGATACACTCTCGTTCCCAGGATAAGATGAAGCGCAAACACGTGGCTGAATACAATAAGTCCTCCTCCACGCACACAAAAAAACCACACCTTATATTGCCTGGCTACAGCCCCGGTAGAAGCAGACTTCCTCATTCCGTCTCTTTTACTTGTCCGGATAGCATTGCGGCATACGTCACTAAGGTACACGTCGACAATCATTACCGTCTTGTCCCGTTATAGTCCCCAGGTGACCCTTTTTAAACCAAAGAACAGTCGTAAATGAAACCATTTACTTCTTCAAGTGTTCCTTCTCGTACTATACTCGCGACTGTACCATGTGGAAGTGGGCAGGATGGGCTATAGGCGTCTATCGTATGGAGAATTGTGCGGCAAGGTCACTTCCCACCTTTTTCTTATTGACGGTGATAGAAAGCCGAAATCAGGCTCATGTGTATTCTTGGGAAATTTTTGGTCGAAATGCGCCAAGAAACCTAGTTTTCTACCCCTATTGATTTAAATGTATCCGTTTTGAATAGCTTAGTTTAACCGAAAGAAGCACCAAAAAAGAGAGCAAGAAAGTCGGACAGTGAAGGAAGGAAGGAAGGAAGGAAGGAAGGATAAGTGAGTGAGTGAGAGAGTGAGTGAGTGACCGAGCGAGCGAGCTAGTGAGTTTGTAAGCAAGGAAGGAAGGGAACGAAAGGGAAGGAAACGATTGATTGATTGATTGTAGGGTTTAACGCGCCGACGCAACGCAGGTGATGAGGCGCGCCGTAGTGGAGGGCTCCGGAATAATTTTGACCACCTGGGGATGTTTAACGTGTGCCGAAATCTCGTACACACGGGCGTTTTTGCTTTTCGCCTCCATCAGAAAAGCGGCCGCCGCGGCCGGGAATCGAACCCGCGACCTCGTGCTCAGCAGCGCAACGCCTTAGCCACTGAGCCACCGCGGCGGGTGGAAGGAAACGAGTGCAAAAAAGAAACCCTTGGTGCTAACGTAAACAGGAAATGTCTCTGTATTTACGTTGCATGGTACATTCGCAAGAGAAACCAGCATTAGAGCGCACGTAAAGAAACAACCGCCCCTGTACCCGACGTAAACCCCCGGACAAAACAACGGAACACGTTTCCTTACGCGAAGTTTGTCGTCGCGGCACGTTTCTCTTGAACGACCCCGACGGGAGCATTGCAACACTGATTTAGACGCATCGAAAACCTGCGGGAACGAAGATAAGAAAAGTAAACGACGTAAAAATCGACGCCCTTCGAACAACGAAGCGAAATGGGGCAGTGGACGCTCGCTCTTCCGAGCAAGGGCATTTAAAAGAACCCACAAACTAAACACGGTTAGCGGACCGCTGCACGTGTTCATTCAAACTAAGGAAGTATGGAATGCGGCCTGAGGAAAGCACGAACCGCCACATCGGCGGGCCGTTTGTTTGCGAGGAAAGACTGTTGAAATTCCAGCTTTGTTCCTGCCTTCAAAACAAGCGACACGCGCTTCGGTTACGAATTCGCTCGAGCGTAATAATAACTGGGTAAGCGGTGGTCAGAATGTACACACCACTAAGGCTTTAATTTATTGGGAGACGCTTCTGGTAATGGAACACACGCGAAAATGTGTGCCCAATAAGAAAACAAACTGCCAGGTTTAACACCCCTAAACCTAGTTTTTAGAAGCGAAAACCAAGAATTTGCACTCAGCGTTTCTGGAAAGTTTGCTAGGATGAGAACTCGCAGCCCGCCGTCTAGCTATATTTACGGCATGAATGAATTCATCCTTTCGTTATCGCTGAAGGGCACGCGCCCAACCGAAGTGCCACCGGTGGCGAGACTGAGGAATCAAGCGCAAGCGAAGCAGCCGGCGAAGCAGCGCTTTCGTGTGCGTGCATCACGCGTTTCTGTAATCTTCGTTCCTGTATCAATCGTTAAACCGTCGCCCAGTCCCGTGGTTCGCTTGCAATGAACTGGGCGCAGCAGACGGCCCAGCCGACACTGGCTGACAGGGAAGACGAAGACCAACAACAACAAGGCGAACAACAACAACAACAACAACAACCGGAAGAATACGAACAAAAACAAAACAACAACAGCAAGAACAAGAATTAGAACAACAGCAATAACAAGAACAATTCGAACAAGAACTAGAAGAAGAAGAAGAAGAAGAAGAAGAAAAAGAAAAAGAAGAAGAAGGAGAAGGAGGAGGAGGAGAAGGAGGAGGAGAAGGAGAAGGGGGAGGTTGTGATGACGCCAATGAAGATGAACCAGTGCGATGCTACTTGGTTGGAACTTGGCTCTGCCACAAATCGTGTTCCGCTGACGGACACTAAAATATTCCGAGCCATGCACAACTCCTCTCTGAAAAGCCGTCACCCCTTTTCTCTCATTGTTTTTTAAGCGGTGGCTGCCAAGCCAACAGGTTCCTTGCTTATTCTCGGGGCCTGGCGCGATCGAAGCTGTCTCCAAGTGAGGCGAGATAAGCCCCACGCAGCTTCCCGTCTCCTGCATACGCCACTTTGCAGCAAATGTTTCTACGACGCGCACGAGAAAACAAAGCCAAAAACAGAATCAATCAACAAAGCCGGGGTAGCAGACAATCCTCGAGCTCTGAAAGAGAAGTTAACTTGTCGCCTGAGAGCTCTCGCAATGCCAAATCGAATTGTTTTTTTTTCTCCTCGCAAAAGGCGCGCGCTGAGACGACGACATGTTGGGAGTATTTCTGTTTCTCCAACGGGCGTCTTAGCAACTTATAACTTGACTTCTCCCGCTCCTACCGTTCTTTCTTTTTTTCTCCTTCTGCCTCTCTCGGAGCGCATCATATTTGACCCTCGGAATCGACTGACTGCGAAGAGCGTCGTGCGATAAGAGCTTTTTTTTCCTTCTCGACATACGCCGCATCTCTTCTGCTCGAAATAGAATCAAGCTTCTCGTGAGCTCTTATTTTTACCGAGATGCGTTAACTTCGAAGGTTATAAACGTTCCTTGTTGACACAGAACATTAGGAGAAAAGTTCCCGCCCTTCCTCCAGAGCTTCGACGCGAAAAAAGCAATTGCTACTGCGTGAGCAACAGATGGGGTGTTTGGGGAATACTTTTCGCCGTCGATCCGCGGGCAGAGAGCGAAAGAAGAGTAGAAAACTACACAGAGCGCGTGGAGATGGGTGACGTCAGCCGAGTGACGTCACAGGGTGACGTCAGCCGAGGCGGCGGCGGCATTCGCTGCGGTGCCGCTGCGTTCGCGCCAAAAGTTGCTATGGAAACGTCAAGTCGAAGCAGTGCCGGCTAGCCCGCTCCCTCCGCCCGACATGGCATCTGTAAAATGGAGTGTGAGGCGAGTTCAACGCCGAGTAGGCGGCAAAGGTGGTTGTGATGAGAATGGCGACTAGAAACAGGCAGCCAATGCTGCTGCTGAAGCGAGCAAACGAGGACACCCAGACGGCTAAACCGCAAAGCACGGTTGTCATGGTGGTCTGCGAGGCGCGTAGCAAGGAAAGTCGTGGTGCGGGCCTGTGAAGCAAGGGCAAGGGGAGCGCTCGGCGACTCCTCGCGTTCACATCCTCACAGATCCACCAATGAATCTTCCGTGAATCCTTATATCGTTATAAATGTCTCAAGCGTATGTGAGCACACTTGTTGTTTATTTGGCGATATTTTCGTAGAACTGCTTCGGTAACACCACCGCTTATCGCCCGCTAACTTATGCCATTGGACGGCTTGTGACGTCACGAATAACGAGAGCGGATCCGTAGACCGTGCTAAAAGGCAGGGTTTGAGATAACTACTTCAGGCGAAAAAACAGTCGCTCACACACACAGCTGGAGTGGGATGGTGTATAGTCTTCAACCTTCGCACGACCACTTAGGCAAAGTTCTCCAAATTGATGAGATCGAAGTGCTCTGCAACACAGGCGCTCACGTGATTGATCAAAGGATTGACATTTCCCTGCAATGAGCACAAGGATCCCACTATTGCCGAAGTTTCTTACGACCCCATTGTGATGAAAATGCGGCAGTACCACAAACAACGAACACAAACGAAGCTAGGTTGGTTGACTGCTAAAACGTTTGTTGAGCTTAAAGGGAAGTAGTAGAAGGGTGCGGTTAGCCTCATAATTACAGGAAGCCTCTGCTCCGGGCTGTGAACTGGGAGCTCAAAAACCAAGGAGACTTGGTGCTCCGGTGCGAAGCCGGCCAGCTCGGACTTCCACTGCTCAGGGGAAGGGGAGGGTTGGGGGTGCGGGTGTTGGGGGCAGGAGAAGAAGAGGAATATGACAATGCGGGCAGTCGGGTGGGAAGAGAGAAGGGGAAGTGCGGGATTGGATGGTGTGGTCGTAGTATGTTTCGGTCTGTAGTCGGCGGAGGATGTAGGCTTGTTTGGCACTGCTGCAAAGACAGAGAAGGCACTCTGGCACACGTCCTGGCCGAGTGCGAGTCTCTTGAGATCCGCACGCCCCCCAACCCTATTCCCACACCCGACCCCCGAGAGCGATGGGAGACCTTGTTGGGAGCGATGGGAGCCCCGACCTGACGATCCAGCTCACGCTGGTAGCCAGGGGCCAGGAGCTGCTAGACGCATATGGGACCCGAGAAGAGGGTTCCAACCCATCCGGTGCCTGCGTGGACTAGCCAATACCTTACTGGACTCAATAAAAGTTGATTCTTTCTCTCTATCTTCGCAGTGAGAGAAGGGGGGGGGGGGCGGATATCGGGAGTTGGTGTAGTGGGGGAGGATGGAGTTGTACGTGGGTTCCAGAGGGGTCAGGGCTGGTGGGTCGGGAGATGAGGGAGTTGCCGGCTCGATGAGGGTAATGATGACAGAGCCGATGAACCCCGTCTTGACGATGACCCCCCTCCCTTCTCGTGGCCTTGTTGGGTCTCCCCATCCGGTGGCGGAATGTTGGGGCGGCCTCCGCCGACGCCAGCGAGTCGCAACCCTTTGTTGGGCCTCGCCGGCGGCTTTTACGCGGCGTCGGGGAAGGCTTTCCTTTCCTCCTGACCTGACGGGAGATGAGGGAGTTGCCCGGGTAATGAGTGAGCGGGACGCGGCGTGGGCCATCTTATTCCCTGCCAGGCCGGAGTGGCCGGGGGTCCAGACGATGTCTCCAGGGGTGTGTTGAATGAGGTGAATGGCTGCTTGCGGGGTGAGGACAGCTTGGTAGAGGCGGCAGGCTTGCTGCTAGACGGTGATGATGGTCAGGTCGGGTTGGTGGCGGTGGGTCAGGGCAGCCTGGGCCATGGCGGGGTACTCGGCGGTGAGCGTGGGGATGTGCCGGTAGGAGCCGCGGTGGAAAGGCGGCCCTCGTTGGTGAGGACTGCGATGGTGGTGCCGTGGCGGGTGGAGGACTGGGCGGTGTCGGTACAGCGGGTGTTAGGATCTGTGTCGTAGCGTTTGTAGAAGTGTCGGACGCGGGCGTTGCGGTGGCCTTGGTTGTCGAAGGGGTGCATGTGCTTGGGGACGGGAGGGACGTGGATGCGTTGACGAATGGAGAGGGGAATACATTTGGGCGCATGTGGGGTGGCAGGGGCCGTGCGTCCTATGCGCATGAGTACCCGTCAAACGGCCGATGTGAGGGAGAGTCGCTGCAAGTGGGGAGTGCGTTGGGCTTCCAAGATTTAGGTTAGGGTGTTGCGGAGGGCAAACTGGAGGAAGCAAAATTTTACCATCCTTTCCTAGAGAAAGTTGAGATCAGCGCGAAAGCTGTAAGAGCGCTCAATCGATCGATAAATCTTCAAAGAGCTCAATCGCAAATGAAGGATGAACCTATGCGACGATTTTTCGCCCACTAAGCAAACGCATCGACTAATGATCTAAATGTATACCGATAGTACGTTATTTATGAGGTAAAGGTATAGTGTGTACTGCTTCTACGTGATAGATGTGTCTATTGTCTTATCTAGAATCGTTCCTTTTTTTTTTCAAGTAACCATATTGACACAATGGAAGTCCGGTTTCACACTCGAGCTGTGTGTTCGGAGATGTTATCAGAGCTTTTCGGTCGACCAACCGGTCTATGGGGGAATACAGTAGTTTTTCGACAGAACGCCATAGGTCCCGTTAAGAAAACCTTCGTTTCGAAAAGAATCACAGCTGTTCAATCAACCGAAGGACGCACCAGATTCACTACTATCCCATCACGCAGGGCATGCTAAACACGCTGCTTAGGCGTCGTTAGTACGTACTATTTTTTGTAATAGAACAAAAATGAATAAATATTTTTGAAGGGCAAGAACTCATAGAAAATAGATCGACGAAGGCTTATTAGTCACTAAAGTCCTCCTTTGCAACCGCAGAATGTGGAGTGGGGGGCTTGCCTTAGGTCGGGTAAAAGTGATAAAACGTAAAAAAGATCCAGGAAAACTCGAATATGTTCTCAATTCCGGCCTTCTTGATAAAGCGATGCAGGAAATCTAGACTCCTCTTCTACAAGTGACGACCAGGATAGCGTCACTTCATTGTCAGTAGCTCTGTACAGATGGCTTTTGTGAAACTCCCTAATGGCGCTGAGTGCACCAGAGGACGCCAGAAGGGGTTCTAACTTCTACGTTTGCTTGCCGGTATGGTGCCCATCAAAAACACCTGGCAGGGCCATTCATTTTTTTTTTCGGCTCATCTGCCCTTGGAAACTTCTTTTTCGTCCGCAATTGCGTGCCTTCATGCACAGGGCACCCGGTGTTTCCGTGAGACCAACTCTCCCAAATAATAAAAAAAAAAAACAAGCTAGCTCTATCACAGAAAAGAAAAGAAGGATATACAACTATTGCGTCCTGCCGGTGATTACACAAGGAGCGGAAGCTTGGCCCCTCACCAAGCAACTTGAAAGCAAACTTAGGTCGGTCATCGGGCCATGGAAACAAGAATGATAAGAGTTACGTTAAGGGAGAGGAAACGAGCTTCCTGGATCAGGGAACAAACTGGAGTAGTAGATGTTATCATAGTTCGAGTAAACAAAAACAAATGGACTTGGGCTGGCCCTGTAGTGAGAGGAACCCACAACAGGTGGACCACCAGCATAGCATTGACTGATTGCAGGGATTAACGCGCCGACGCAATGCAGGTGATGAGGCGCGCCGTAGTGGAGGGCTCCGGATTAACTTTGACCACCTGGGGATCTTTAACGTGCGCCGAAATCTCGCACACACGGGCGTTTTTGCTTTTCGCCTCCATCAGAAAGGCGGCCGCCGTGGCCGGGAATCGAACCCGCGACCTCGGGCTCAGCAAGACCAGCAGGGCGACAGAGTGGATGCCACTAGACCGGTCTAGGAGAAGGGTAAGCCAATAAATAACTCGATGTAGAGACGAAATAAGGAAATTCGGATGCAAAGAATGGACTCGAACAGTGCAGGACAGGAGCGGCTGCAGGTCGATGGGGGAGGCCTTCGTCTTGTAGTGGACGTAGCAGGCTGATGATGATGATGATGATGATGGTGGTGGTGGTGGTGGTGGTGGTGGTGGTGGTGGTGGTTTACCTCTCGTCGCCTTCCTCCACACAGTGGGAATGCGGAAAGAACGCCAGGTGCGACAAGAGGTCTTTGGCGGCCAGAGCACTCGCGGCGCGGGGGCGTCTGTCGGACGCAATGGGAAAACGCGGACCAGTTCGGCAACAGCCCTATTGCGCAATCCGGAGTCCGTGCACAAGGGGCAAAAATAGGGTGTGCGCGCTGGAACGGGTGCAGTTCGTTTCCCTGTTCTTAACATCTGCAGCGCTTGCTACAGGCCATCGCGGCTACATACCCGCCCCGAATGCGTAAGCGAGCTGTTCGGCGAAACCATCGAGTTTCCGTCGTGACTTGTTGCTCTCTTTCTCGCCGGGATTTGTTTACGAATACCGTCATGGTAGTGGATAGTCCTGGTTAAAGAGTTAGTACACTTAGAGTCCACTGAATTCCTTTGATCAGGCGGTAACCAGGTGTGGATAGCCTGTCCCGTGCTTTTTGCAGAAGCTCCGAGCTCTGAAAGCCTCCAGTGGCAATCACTGAACTGGAAAGTTTGGTGCTTCAGCGCTGAGCATACCGGTCTTCTCCAACTTTTCTAAATTTTTACCTCCCCCTTTTTTTGCCTATTCTCCATTTCCCACGTGCAGGATAACAAAACTAGGCTCTAGCCAGGTTAACTTTCCTGTCATTTTCTACATCCTCCCTTACTTCCGAGCTGAGCTTTGATATTCGCTGAGTTATTTTATCTGCAATTTTTTTTTCGCCAAGAAAGGGCATCCACGAAAATTCTAACCCAGATTCTTTTTAAGATGTCGCTGTGGTAATGTATAGTTCTTTTTTCAGAGTTAGCATTCTGAGGATCCGCAAAGCACTGCTTGTTTGATATCGCATTTGTTTTCTATTTTTTGTGACAATAAGTGGCGTCCGCGACAGAATCAGTCGATGCAAGTACACACCGCCCGGGCCGACCCACTTTTAGTAAGTTGTAAGTTGCTGCAAAGTAAGTTGCTGCACTTTCTCGGCAGAGTGCCAGCGGTCACAACCGCAGAGGCGAATACGCACCTCTTGGCCGCGCATGTGCTTCATAGTGGGGAAGTACCGCACACATGAGGGAGGAGAGCACGGGTCCCCATCCCCCGTCACCTTCAGACGGGATACGAAAGAGAAAGAGAAATAATGATTGTTTGGAGAGTTTAGCTCCAACGTGAGAAGGAGATGGTTACTCCGAACATTGGAGTAATTAAACGGTACAATGGTTATCTTCCTGAACCACAAGTTTAGAATAAGTACGCTGAAACAGCAACGGTTGAAAGATCACCCAAACAACCTATATACATCTATATATATAAACAATACAAAATGGCCATGACGCGACACAGACACTCTTACCTAAATACCAAACACCATTGTGTGTTTCCACGCTCATCCAGAGGAATGTGCACGCATTTTGTAGTGTTCGCACGAAAAAACTCTCTTCAGGCAAGGAAGGCTTTGGTTTGGTTACGTACATTGTGCAACGATCCTAACAGTTTCTGCAAAAATAAGAGTGTCCGAGATAGCAAACGAAGCGTGTCAATTAACGTTTTCCGCTCGGTCGCAATGCAAATATTATTTGAGTTCAGAAGCGAGTCATCGGCTGACCTGTTGAGGATTTTACGTTATATAAACTTTGAACTTTGAACTTTATTGGCATCATGTACAAGGATCTCAAGGACATCTCAAGAACAGCTGCGTTATATAAGGAAGTTATATAACGCAGATATGATACGACTACCAGACAGACGTAAATGTGTACACGAATAATAAACCTCTATGCAAAAAAGAAAAAAAAACGTGGTTAGCCCACAAAACTCTCGCCTACAATGCTACACAATAAAATGTGAGGTCATGTAACCATTACAAAAGAAGTCGTTACGGCGGATTGCTTATTCCTAACAAGTTTATAGCAAGCCGTGTTCATGGTGGTTAGAACACTGCTGATGGAATTCTATCGTGCAACGGTGAAAAAGGACACAATGCAAACCAGTGTCCACGGTGCATTTTTAAAAACTCGATAAAGATGCGTTTGATGTCAACGTTTTAATTCAGAGAAAATCATAAGTAGCTTGTTTGATTCGTGCGGCTCAGAAGACAACGCGGCGTGTTCTGAGTGTCGGAATAATAGATTACTTACCGTCGGAGAAAAAAAAAACAATTGAGCTCGTATGCAACCCGTTTTACGTGAAATTACCGGAACACAGCAGTGTAGCAAGTGTGATAACGGGCAGAAATTACGTCATTGTTATGCGTCCTGAAAAAAGTTTCTTCGGCCGCTGTGGCCCAATCCTGACGCTGCTGGCAAAGCTCAGGAAAAACAATCCAGCCAGCTTATGTTGTGAGACCGCAGAAACCGGGAAAACTACCTCGCAAGGTTGAGCGCCAGCTAACAAAGGGATACGGAACAGCTTATCATCAAACAGCTTATCAACGGAACAGCTTATCAACAAAGGGATACGGAACAGCGGATCATCTAAGACGCATTGTCAAGAACAAAAGTTTTCTTATCAGCTTATCAACCGCTTATCAACGAAACAGCTTATCAACAAAGGGATACGGAACAGCTTATCATCTAAGACGCATTGTCAAGAACAAAAGTTTTCTTATCAGCTTATCAACCGCTATCAACGAAACAGCTTATCAACAAAGGGATACGGAACAGCTTATCATCTAAGACGCATTGTCAAGAACAAAAGTTTTCGCAGCAAAGCTGTTAGCCACTCGCTCGTTGGGATTTTTAAGCGCAGAGCACTTTAGGGGTTCGCCTTGTCGTCGTAGCTCGCTCGCTGAAACGCTTCAATGTCAAGCGACTGCCGGAATCCGGCGGCGCAGCGAGATAACGGGAGGGGGAAGGGGGTGTAAAGAGAATTTATTATAACCCCCATATTAGGGCGTAGCGACTAGTGGTAACAGAGCTGCCCTAAGAACAAAAAATTATCCAATCAGTTTTCGTGTAACATGGTCATTCTACACACTCCACAAAAATATTTGGGATGGCAGCAAGCTACTACAAATCAAGTCACATAAAGTTCCCCAGCGTTCAAACTAAGAGTTCATAAACTATACTGAACTCAGTACGGCACTAGAGAAACGCTCAGGATGTTGCTCCTGATTACTATAGCGCGTAGGCCAACGCAAAAGAAAGGCTTCTTCTCCTAGAGCTACCAACTCGTTTTCCAAATGACTCATGAGAATCGACCGGACACGCCACAGCAGTGGGAACATTGCCCGTTGCGGCCGGGCTCGAAGACATGCAGCACCACGATTTCTCCACAAAACAAAAGCACCAGCACACATCAGAAAATTCACCAACGAGTGTTCATTCGAAGTGTGAGTCCGAATTTCCCGCTTAATACAGTCCAAAACGTACCTAGCCCGACGGCGTACCGTAACGGGGTCCCACAGAAGCGTCGAAAACCAAGCGGTTTATACAGTCATAACCGTTCGGAACTTCTGAACCGCTGCCGCTTGTCATACATCTACTTCTTGTTTAGCGCAAATAAGCCTGCAGGTACATTTGAGGCAAAATCTGTGTATATAACCGGCAGCCTCCGCGTCCATTTAGTTAAGAACGCCCGTTGGGCTGCTTGTTGCCGCTTTTGCCGCCAAAAACATCACGTTCTAAACTGCGCAGTAAAGCGCCGGCACGTGCGGGGTGAAAGCAAACACAGGAAGAACAGAACACCCGCTCGCGCTGTTCAAGGCAGGGGGCGAGTGAGCACTGCGAAGGTCGGAAATTTGAATTGCATTGGACAAACTTCCGTTCCATTCATAAAGAAAGGAGAGAGCCAGGGCGGCGAAGAGCGTGATTTGTGGTAGCAGTGAGCGGATAACGGCGCCACAGCCCATTATGGCAAATCACTGCTCTGCACTTCCGACAGCTTTCCCGTTGAGTGGAACGGCTTTAATTGTTTTTTTTTTGTAGCGTCCGTGTGCAGCAAGGAGATGAAAGTGAGCCAACAGCGGGAGTGAAAGAAAGAAAGAAAGAGAAAGAAAACAAGTCGTCAAGAGACCGAACGAGACACAGCCGCTCACGTGCCGCTCAGTATCAAAGGAGTACGGCTTTCCATTGACCTGAGGGAACTTCAACACGTAAACATTTGAAACACTAAAGCTTCAAGACTACTCCCCGACCACATGTACAGCCAACCGCCGATAACGTAGACACCACCGGCTGGAAAGGCGCCGCAGGTTCAGCACGAAGACGGAACTTGAGACGGAGGGAATAGACGAGCAGATTCTCACTAGTAACACGGTCCTGGCGTCGTCATTTGACGACACAACACATAATATCCTCTAGCGCCTTAAGAACAAAACGAACACTGCTAGTTTTCTGGGCGAGGGTTGTTCAAGGGTGCCTCTTGCGACAGACATCACCATTGTTGAGTTTTCGTGGGGCTGGGCAATTTAAAACAGGAAGAGCTTCAGTGGAGGGTACGACGACAGGGCGGGTAAGGAAACGGAAATTCCGGTTTGTCAAAATGCCTATAAATCTGTAAATACTTGCATTACCAACTTTATATTTTTTTCTTCGAGACTAGGGTGTCAGTTTTTACGACAAAAAGAAATTTTACAAGCGATAAGAATTTTAATTGCCCAATGACCTAATTAATTAACCCCTATTAATGATCCCTAATTAACCCCTTATGTAATACCCCGCAGGGGGACCTTAACGGTAAATAGATGATGATGATAATTTCGGTGCCTGTAAATAATAAATACTTGTATTATTAGTGTATTTTTTTTTTCATTTCTGTGCTTATGAGGCACAAAGCTGTACGAAAAGACGCCGAAAAACAGTTTTCTCTTGAAATAAAGAAATACAGCGCTGAAAGGGTTAACTGGCCGCCCGCTTCTGTAAAACAGCATGGCTCCCCTCAGCTTGGGCCTCACGCTGTGCTAAATATAGTTGCAACGATTCCTTACACAAGCGCTGGCGAACCTCGCAACAACGGTTGTGATAACTTTGTTTTGTAACAACTTACGCAAATGCCACTAAAAAGGACGTGACCTTACGATTTGTGATGCCCGGGCAGACGTTGTAAAGAAATGCGAGGTATAGTAGAGTCAGGCAACGTTATTGTTTTAATTTGACTTCCGGTGAGAATGGGTTTCTTGCGTGGCCGAAGAAATTTCGAGTGAGCTGTAAGAGGTACAATCTTCGCAGTAAGGCAAAGGTGCGTTTAGTGTTTTTAAGCGAGCTTCACAAGTTGGTGGCGATACGGAGAGGTAGTTAGGTAAGGCTTCACACATAACATGGGTCACCCTTCCTTTACACTGAAGCCCAAAACACGCTCGCTTGCGCCCAGATTAAGATTACATAAGCAGAGCTGCGCTGCGTAACACGTAAACAGTCCTACGTCTTTGTAGAGTAGGAGAGTTGTAAATATGCGGAAGTTGAGCGTAAGCGCAAAGCGTGCGCGCAATGTCCTACTGCGTATGCACAAAGCGTCATACGTAAACCTCTTCCTTGCTTCACAACTCTACGAACGCTTTCTTTTCCGCTGTCTGCATTATTAATTCTGAGCTCCTAAACTTTCTCAACTTGTTCGTTAAGGCAGAAAATGTACCCCCTCCCCCCACCCCCTCCTTCCTCCCACTTTGTCATTTCGTGTCACATTTCGTGTCACGACTTGCCTCCCTCCAGGCGCAATTTACGTTGAGTCTCCATATTGGCGCCCCGCGAGCTTTCCGGCGCGACTTTGCGCAAAACGGGAGCAACGCGAACGGCGGCAAGGCGAAAATAAGAGACTCTCGTGAACACGTATTTCTAATCTCTTTTCCCGCGTGAGCCGGGTTTGCATTTTTGTACCGTGAGCTACACTAGCCGAGGTTGAGCAGTTTCGCGTGGCTCCTGGAGAGCCGTGTTGCGCATGCGCGAGGAGCAGTGACGCCTCACGGCGCACAGCTGGCGCGCCGGAGCCACCGCCGCAGCGACTGAATTAGATTGGATTGTATTAAATTGGATTAGATTGAATTGAATTGGATTGGATTGAACTGGAAATTGTTCTAGCAGCAGTAAGCCTGAGAATCAGCTAATCCTAGACAACCAGGAAGCCTAAGAATAACCAGCTGAACCTTAGCTCACGCTGCGTATATCCTGACATAGCCCAGCTAAGCTACTGCAAATTTTTTAGTATAACTCCTAAATTTTCTCAACTTGTTCGTTAAGGCAGAAAATGTACCCCCCTCTCCCTCTCACTTTGTTACTTCGTGCCACGACTTGTCTCCCTCAACGAGCAATTTATGTCGAGTCTCCATATTTGCGCATCGCAAGCTTTCTTCCGACGCGACTTGGCACAAAAACGGGAGCAGCACAAACGGTGACAAGACGAAAATTAGAGACTCGCGAACACGTATTTGTGATCCCTGTTTCCCGCGTGAGAAGGGTTTGTATTTTTAACCTCAGCGAAGCGCTATTTTTTTTTTATCTTCATTATTTTCCATTCTGCAAGGAGGCAATGCGAACTGAGCGAAATAGTGAGAGGCGCGCTTGAGCAGTCGACTCGTCTCCTCTCCTAATCTGATTAATTGAATTCGCGTCGGCTCTCGGCTTCGAGTAGATTCTGCGCGACACAGAAAAACTATGTTTCAGTTTCCGCTCTTGTCTTCAATTTCTATTTCCCCTTTTTTGCCGTTCGGAGTTTTTACATTACGCGTGATTTCGCGCAAAAGACGGCCTGAACTGTTTCTGATGGAGACGCACGCCCACCGAGCGCATTTCCGCTAATTACTAAAAAGCTCAATGCATCGGAATAGAGCGCTACTTAACGTATGCGGAAAGCTTCGAGAGCGAAAATGTAAAAAAAAATGTAGCGGATGCGAGGAGGAAGCGGTGTTAGTATTCAATACAAGAATTAGGTACTTGGGTTTCATTCATTGAATACGTCTATCTAATTTTATGGACAGTTTGTGTTTTTTATAGAAAGTGTATGGAAGTTTTATAGTTCAGTTTATAGAAAGAGCTGCAAAAAACATCGTTTTCTTTTTGCAGAAAAAAGAGGCAGCCGTTCTTTTTAATTAGATTCCGGAAGAGCGCTGTGAACTGCAAGTGAATGTGAAAAAAAAGGGCTGGCGGGAATTTGCGGCTGTTTAACATTCATACAAGGGGTATCAAAGGCGTACGTGGGAGTGCGGGATCGATATCGAGTGCGTAAATATTTTTTCAATCTGTCTGGTAAGGCTGGAACGAGATGGTTTTGGCGGGGATTGGATGTTGATGTTAAGTACTGTTCGTTTGCTCATGTCACGCGATAGGACACTTACAGTTCAGAGCGGGCTACGTACGCGAAGCTAACTAATACTGTAGCATTCGGGGTTCCTCTATTGCGCTAAAAAGCGCTCTAAAAGTGAGCAGCCTCGTAAGGCATTACTTAGCCCTCTGCGGGGCGACTTTCAATAGCCTCGAACCGGGCGTCGTGCATTTTTCTTCAATTCGAAATATTTCGTGAAAATTTGGGAACAAGCACTTCGGTCATGTTCAGCCACAAAATTCGATATAATAATCCCTGAAAACTGACACAATTAGGTTGCAGTAAAATTATAGAATATTAAAAACAGACGTGCTCCTTTTCTTCCTTTCGGCAGATAATCTAGTTTTCATCATCATCAGCTTTTCTACGCCCACTGCAGGGCACAGGCCTCTGCCATTAATTCCAATTATCCCGATCCTGTGCTAACTGCGACCAATTTATCCCCACAACCTTCTTGATCTCACCTGCCCATCTAACTTTCTGCCGCCACCTGCCACGCTTGCCTTCTCTGGGGATCCACTCTGTTACCCTTAATGACCAACGGTTATCTTGCCTTCGCATTACATGTCCTGCCCACGTCCATTTCTTCTTCTTAATGTCTACTAATTAGTCCTGAACACGCGTTTGTTCCCTGACCCACTCCGCTCTCTTTTTGTCCCTCAACGTTACACCTGTCATCTTCCGTTACATTGCTCGCTGAGTCGTTCTCAATTTAAGTTGAACCCTCTTAGTGAGCCTCCAAGTTTCTGCCCGTAGGTGACTGCCGGTAAGATGCAGCTGTCATACACTTTCTTCTTCAGGGACAATGATAGGCTGCCATTCATTATCTGAGAATGCCTGCCGTGTGCACTCCGCCCCATCTTATCCTTCTAACTTCTCTGTCTCATGGTTGGGATCCGGGGTGACTACTTAGCCTAACTACATTTACACTATTATAAGGCTCAACAGCGTTAACTTGGCCAATTAAGAATTTTTCGCGCAGATACAAAACGCTATACGGTTGGTGCTGTGGGGTACGCGGTAACAAAATCGTTGCCCATTGTTATTACGGCCTTTTCTCCCGTCTTCTGAAGCTTAAGCGATAAGCTTATCTCTTTCCCAGTAACTGGCGCCTATAGACGTCAAAACAGAAAGCCTTACACCGAAGGCAGGATAGCTAAAGCCCAGCGCACTGAACTCCTTTACTACGCTGACGAACGTTCAATAAACCCGACAAAAGGTTAAAGGGCCCCTCCCTCAGCGTAGGGTTGCGACCGACGCTATACGTGTTTTTGAGGGCGAAGCAAGAATCAGCGTTGACCCAATAAGAAAGATCATTCAACAGTCGTCTGGACGGCATCCGCCTACTGCTGTAGCAGGCGTGCTTCCCCAGTGTAACACAAATTGCACCCTCATATAAATAGACCGACGATATCTGGCTAGCAAGTGTAATACGCAACCGTCCGGGGCTGCACGGAGTAATGACTGTTTACTCTCGGTTCAGCGGTGCATGCGGCTAATGAACCTACCTTAACCAGTAGCCAAGTTGAGTATATAGACGAATAGGGCGCTAAACGGACGAAGACGAAGAAAGAAGCGCAAGACAAACAGGCGCCAACTTCCAACTCTACCACTACAAATCTATCCTACTACAACCACGAACAAAGTAGCTCAACAGTAGGCTGCGCAAACATGGAGCGCCTGGGCGAAAACGGACGGATGCGGCGAAGGCTATGCAGAAATCCTAACCACTGTACCCTTTTCTTATGGAGGCAAAAAGCAAAAACGCACGTGTGTACGAGATTTCGGCGCATGCTAAAAATCCCAGGTGGTCAAAATTAACCCGGAGCACTCCACTACGGCGCGCCTCATCGCCTGCGTTGCGTCGGCGCGTTAAACCCTACAATCAATCAATCAATCAATCAATCAATCAATCAATCAATCAATCAATCAATCAATCAATCAATCAATCAATCAATCAATCAATCAATCAATCAATCAATTTCGACCACCTGGCAACGTGAGCCAAAATCTCGACGGTAAGAAGGATAGCCGCCGCAGCCGAGGTCCAACCCGCGTTCTTGGGCTCAGGAGCAAACGCCTTAGCCACTGAGCCATCGGCGGGTAAGAACAGAAGCTGCTCACCCTTCACGCGAAAGTATTAGGGATGATTTCGGCATGAAGTGTAGAACGAATGCTTGAGCTCATGCGCTTTCGTCGATCAATCAATTACACTACAATTATGCCGTTGATAAGTAATAATATTAAATGAATAAATAATAATAAAAAGTAAAAAGTAAGCTACCTCTCTCGCTCAAAAGAAAAATTTACAACCAGTGCATACTGCCCTTTATGACACAGGGACCAGAAGCTTGGCACCTTACTAAACAAATGGAAACCAAACTTAGATCAGCTCCGCCGGCCATGGAACGAATAATCATAGGAGTAGCGCATAGAGATAGGAAACGAGTTACCTGGATCAGGAAACAAGCTCGAGTAGATGATATCATAGTTCAAGTAAAGAAAACTAAATATACTTGGGCTGGCCATGTAGTGAGACGAACCGACAACCGGTGGACTATTAGGGTAACAGAGTGGATACCAAGAGATGGGTTTAAAAGAAGGGGAAGGAAAATAACGCGATGGAGGGATGATATACGGAAGTTTGGTGGCCAGCAGTGGACTCTAGTGGCGCAGGTCAGGAGTGGTTGGAGGTCAATGGGAGAGGCCTTCGCCCTGCAGTGTGCCTAAGTAGGTTGTTGTTGTTAATGTTGATGAAGTTGATGTTCATGTTGATGAATGTTCATGATGTTGATGTTGTATGATGATGATGATGATGTATGATGACGGCGATTATGATGATAATGAATGCCGTCAACATGCCAGTGAATAATTCCATACCTGTCTCTGTAGGGTACAGGCCTAAGGCCTCTGTAGGGTACAGGGTACATTCATCTTCCCAGCATGTCAATATTCTGTTTTTGACCAAGAATTATACACCTAATAACTTCGCACCGCACTGTAGCGTTGTCGCAGAGTTGTACTGGCTCCGTTGAGAGTGCCGGCGAACTCTCTGTCCCGTTTACTCATACATCGCGCGATTAATATTTCAGCAGAAAATTAGGGGGCCAGCGGGAGATGAATAATAAGTGAGGAATGGACTGAAGCAGTTTCTGTTCCCACGCCCTCTTTATAGCGACCGCTCGGACTTTGAAGTCGAGCTCTCGTTTATGCAGTCTGCTCCACTCTTCCCCTTTATCATCTTTCCCCGAAAACCTACTTCCCCCCAACGCATACCCCTTTCTCTACGCGACAACGTTGACGTTCTCCCAGTTTGCGCGATTTTTTGTACATTTTGTACGCGTACATTTTCACCGTATAGCGGGGCGGCAAAAGTAGGCCTAACAGTCGCAAAGAGAAACCGCGCCACTCGGCTAAGCCTCGCGTCGTCCGGCGGCGCTTACCTTGTTTGAGACACTACTCCCGTCTTCTTCCCCAGCGCCCACCCGAAGCCCGCTCCCCACCTCGCTTTCTTCCCTTTGATCCAGCGTGTCTCCTTTCAACCCTCGACGGCAGGCGGCAGCTAGTATCTCCCTCGCGCGTCTCGATAACCTCCTCCCCCTCGAGCCGTACCCTCCGAGAGCCCTCCCGAGACTGCTCGGGCGCTAGGCCTAACGAGTTTAGGCCCCGTCGCAATGCGACGGGCGTTGGCGCTACACGTACCGGTGGCAACGGACGTCTCTCGCCGTGTTCGCGCTGTGCTACCCGGGGTGGCTGGAACGAACGTCTATACAGAAGGGTATACAAACCTCTTGTTTACCCGGGAGCCCCTGAGAGCGGTGGGCTGTTGCGGTCCCGTTTTCTGGCGCCCGTAACTATCTCTGGAGATATACAAGGAGAGACCAAGATGCAGTGACCGCTGTTCGGCAACCTCGACCACTGCGAAAGTTAGCCTTGAAGGGGCAGCAATGACAAAATACAAGTTTGGTTCATTTTGTCTTTCCTTGTGAGCCCTACCACAAAAAAACAAAAACAAAACAAACTTCTTATGTTTGTCTGTGCCAACTCATGCATACTCTGCACACGGCCTCCGAGCTATTGTTGTTTATAGAATCGTGCACTTATGCATTCTTTGATCCCACTATATTGTTTATACTTCTAATCATTTATTTTTACCTAATTTTTAGTTACTACCATTTGTTCAGTGTGATGTTTCGTTGTATACGGTATATTCCTCTGCAGTCGGCCAAACCTTTAGCCTGCGCGAGCGGCGCGATTTTTCTGTCTTATGAGGAGCTTAAGAAGGAAATTCCTAGCAGACGATGGGCACGGCTGAGCGCGGTTTCTGAGCACGCATTTAATGTCGACCTGTCTGCAACTTGGCTTAATTCTATCATACGGAGCTGACGCATGGGAAGTCGTCGCCGCATGCACACGTCAGTTAAAGATTTGGCCGACTGTACACAGTGCGTCACCCGAGAAGGCCCAGCGCTCTTGGTGAGCACTTACAATAAATAAATAAATAAATAAATAAATAAATAAATAAATAAATAAATAAATAAATAAATAAATAAATAAATAAATAAATAAATAAATAAATAAATAAATAAATAAATAAATAAATAAATAAATAAATAAATAAATAAATAAATAAATAAATAAATAAATAAATAAATAAATAAATAAATAGATAGATAGATAGATAGATAGATAGATAGATAGATAGATAGATAGATAGATAGATAGATAGATAGATAGATAGATAGATAGATAGATAGATAGATAGATAGATAGATAGATAGATAGATAGATAGATAGATAGATAGATAGATAGATAGATAGATAGATAGATAGATAGATAGATAGATAGATAGATAGATAGATAGATAGATAGATAGATAGATAGATAGATAGATAGATAGATAGATAGATAGATAGATAGATTGATAGATATATAGATATATAGATAGATAGATAGATAGATAGATAGATAGATAGATAGATAGATAGATAGATAGATAGATAGATAGATAGATAGATAGATAGATAGATAGATAAATAAATAAATAAATAAATAAAAATAAATAAATAAATAAATAAATAAATAAATAAATAAATAAATAAATAAACAGCTTTGTGCTGATAACAATAGTACGAATTTACCCGCCGCGGTGGCTCAGTGGCTAAGGCGTTGCGCTGCTGAGCACGAGGTCGCGGGTTCGATAGCCGGCCGCGGCGGCCGCTTTTCTGATGGCGGCGAAGAGCAAAAACGCCCGTGTGTACGAGATTTCGGCGCACGATAAAGATCCCCAGGTGGTCAAAATTAATCCGGAGCCCTCCACTACGGCGCGCCTCATCGCCTGCGTTGCGTCGGCGCGTTAAACCTCACAATCAATCATCAATAGTACGAATTTTATCGTAAGCATTAAACAACCACGCTAGATATGAGTGAAACAGCTGAAGCATGCTTCATCTATTTCCCGAAATACGGAAACTGTTTACGTTTTTTTTACGTAGGCTTTGTCCGTAAAAATACGGAATTTTTCACAGTGCTGCAGCGGCTACTCCCCAGCCACTTTCGGGCAGTTTCTCTGAGACATCAAAGAATCTCTGGTTTGTGCCATTGGCGACCGCCCAGCTGAGGCGGTATTCTCGTAACTGTTCCTTTTGAAAACGTCCCTTTTGCGTCCCTTTCATCATGACGTAACTTCCGGTTAAGAGGTGGACGTTGGCAGCATGGAGAAAGGTTGGCAGTAGGTTTGCCACGCTTGCGTTACGTCACTTCCGGCTGTTTGCTTTTAGCCGATCAGGACTCGAAAAGGGACACTTTTGAAAGGGACGCAAAAGGGACAAAACTCGAGAATACCGCCCCAAAGCTACCGCCGAGATAAGTGACTGGCCGATTGTAGTGGGTGCCTGTAGTTCCGTTTCACCGCACCACTTGAGCGTTAACGCGCAGTTCACACACCTAAGAACGTGTTTCTAGTCCTGGACCATATTAAGACACTCGCGCCCATGTTGCGCCCCTGTAGCGCGAAATTTGAAAGGTTTACAACATTTCTTGCGCTGTTTTCGGTTAAAAACGGCCTTCGTGATGGGACAGGAGCTGAGTGAGTTACCAAAGTCCAGTTCTTTCAAATAGGACAGAGCGTTGTTTTGTGCTCATAGCCCCTTCAAAGTGTCACACTCGGTTGATCGTTAAAATGCGTGACCATTTCTATGGGGTGTCAACGAGGAAACACGCCTGTTCGCGTGTACCGCCGGGTTAGTCACTTCCTCGCGTGAGGAAATACTATTGATAGAAATCCCTTCCTAGAGTAAGTTGAGAGAAGCGCAAAGCTTTCTAACATCAAACTACGTCAAAAGTGCCTCAAAACCGTCGGATCAAACTACGTCAAAAGCGCGTCAAAACCTTCGGATCAAACTACGTCAAAAGTGCGTCAAAACAGTCGGTAAAAGTGCGTCCAGCCTTCGCTGATTGTGCGTACACTCGATCGTCGAACGTTCGAGGAGCCAAATCGTAAACACAAACGACGAACGAACCCGTGCGACGATATTTCGCGCACTAAGTAAATGCATCTACGAACAATCTAAATGTATACACCGACACGCGGTTTATCAGGTAAAGGTGTACTATTGCACTCCGTCTTCGTGATCTATGCGTGTATTGTCTTATCTAGAGCCGCCCCTTTTCCGCGATTTTCAATCAACCGTTCTGACGCCCGGTTTCACGCATGCCCCGTGTGTGAAGAGATCTTATCAGAGATTTTAGGTCAGCCAACCGGCCTATGGGGAAATGCATTAATTTTTTACATGACGCGTTCGGTCCCAATAAGAAAGCTTTCAAAGGCCCTAGAGCCTCACTTAATGTTTTCATGCACACAGGGCAACTTATATTACCCTTAAATAAATGTCTTCCCATTGGTTCATTTCAGTACCGTAGTGAAGTTTACATTGAATGGGCTCGCTTTATAGGAATACGAGTCATCTTATGGAAGTATTTATTAGAAGGCGGTAGGCCTGCCCAGAACATACTGGCACTGTATAAAAAAATTGCTAATTACTAAGCTACTATATTACTATATATTACTATACTACTATAATTACTACAGGCACTGTGCTATAAGACTGCTACTATTGCCCCTGGAAAAATGCATCTCAACAGTGCATTTGTGAACGGTAGTGGAGACGAATTTAAAGATTGTGTTCAGTTCTAGTTTTTTTTTTTTTTTTTGTAGTTGGTGCGCGGTCATTTACCAGCAGATTAGGTCCGAAAAATCGAGCAAACGACTCGTGTAACGTTCAAAATCAGCGTGTCGATGCCAGCTAGATGGTATTTCGTCACGTTTAAGCTTCAGGCACAACTGGAGGAAGTAAAAGTGATAGGAAAGAGGCACCTTCCTGCCGTTAAAAATACTTGGGGCGCGGAGGAACAGCCGGCTGCGGTTATGAGGCGCAGCGGCCTCTTCTGTTGTCCTTCTTAAGTTGTTGCCAAGTATAGAGCTACTTCCACATCTATAAATAAGATAAAACCCGTATGTGCATTTCATGGCTCGCGAATGAAGCTTGAGTGGCTCTCGGTCGCAACAGGTGCGACTATTACCACCCTCTGAGCTCCACATTAGAGCATGAACGCTCAGTAAAGCCGCCGAAAATCCGGACAGAAAAACAAAATAACCGAGAAGAAAAAGATCGCCTCTGAACTCGTTACCAACCCAACTCGCGCGTCCTGACCGGAGTCAGCGCAGCATCCCAGTCAAGTGCGTGGGCGAAGAGGCTGACTGCTCGCGAACCTTATCCGAGCACCGGCACAGCGTCCGAGCAAACGGGGATCAGGCCGAGGCGACGAGGCTTCGGAGACGCGACAGAGGGTGTGGGGAGCTTGTCACGTACGGCGCCCGAAACGCGAGAAAGCGCTAGAGAGAGAGAGGGCGACGACGCGAGACACGACGGAGCACATCGTTAGTCGCCGACGAGCAGAGTAGTAGCAACAACAACCACTAGCAGTGCATTCCTGGACGCGCAACAGGCTGCAGACGACACGCCGAGAGACAACAGACGATCTTTATTTCTTCGTCTTTTTTTGGTTGCCCCGTTGCAGCACCGGAGCGACACTTGCTCTGCGGGCCTAAGACAACAGCGGGGCGGTTAACGTCACCTGCTCGCTCGACTGGCGCGCTCCTCTTAGCCCGGCGTGTGGCCCGGGGCCAGTCGCGTTAAGCTAGGGCTTTTCTCGCCACGTGCTCCGAATGGAAGTGGGCAGGAACACGGATTAGGAGACTTCTTATTCGCCTCACTCTGCGCCGTCCCCGCACCCTCCGGCTCGGCTTGGTGTTCCTTTTCATTTCCTTCTCATCCCCGAAAACCCCCGCCCATCCCCCGTCCAACAACGCAATCGCTTCTCCTCTCCGGCTGTTTTTCTTTTTTTTTTTTCTATGTCGTTGTTTTTGTGTCGCTAGTGGGATTGCGCGTAACGTTACAAGCGTTAACGGAGGAGCGGGAGCAAACTTTTAAAGCGACGTCTGAAAGGATTGAATGTGCGACGAAATTAGCGAGACGGGAGGAAGGTGTACACCGAGAGCCGAATTTACGTGGTAGACGTCGCTTCCGTGAAGTTCCAAACCCTGGAAACGCGCACTCGACGTCTACTACAAACTTTTTCTCTCGTTTTTTTTTTCTTTTTCTAAAGCAGGAGGCTCCAACTGGGGTTGAAAAAATTGAAAACGATGTTAGGTTATCGGATCCCCTCTCAGAACGCACGGGACAATTCAGTGCAGAGCTTGGCGTTGCTCGACGACCGTAAAAGCGTGGCGACGCTTTGCAGACGACAAAACGGCTCCGAATGCTGCGTGCAGGCGACAATGGCATTCGCATAACGGAAGTGGCGTGCCGGAAGTGAGCAACGACCCCTGCACATAGCAGTCGACGGTTCCGCTTCCGATGTTCATTGGAGCAAAGCGGAACCATACGTTTCTTGTTCTTTTACGAACAATTAGCGAGCTGAATGTTGCATAAAAGCGATATTTTTAGATGTGACAGCAGCTAACAAGGAAACCTGTCTCTCCGCCTGTAACGTTTGATGTGTCTCGCTTTTGCCGCATTCACTATAGCTAATAATAAAGGGCGCTAAGGCTTTCATGATTAGATATCATACTGCCTTTTGTCCGGAGAGGAAGACCAAGACGGAAATGTTACGTAGCGCTGTAAACTACCGACGAAGATCAGGACACCGAGCTCAACCTGGTGACCTGAGCGAGAGCAGCCTGAAGCCAAGGAACTCCGAAATAGGTATACCTTGCGCGGGTCGAGGCTCGTAACGTTAGCCTCTGCTCGACGAATAAAAATGCATTTTCTCTATCTGTCTGTCTCTCTCCCTTTAGTCAGCTAGAACGCAGGAGCCACAGTAGCGTAGCGATAGCCTGCTCGTCTCACCCTCTGCAGGCCCGGACTCGATTGCCACCCGAACAAGAATGCACAAAATTCTCTTTTCAAATCCATTAGACACCGCGTTTACAGGAACGTCCCTGGTAAATATGACGACAATCCGCGATTCTTTGACGTTTTTCTACCCTGCGCCGTCGGACAATTTCGGCACCGTACGCTGCGTACAGTCAGCAACGATGCGAAATTTTTCGACTCACGAGTCGCATAATCCTTCCGCATAAGAAGTCATTCGACCGAAGTGAGGTAGCGCAACCGAGAGAATAAAAATAAAAAAAAAGTGTTCTTTGTGTTCCATGACAGACACTTGCAATTGGACCTGGTACGGCTGTTTTCATTATCGCTGCCCATAGCGAGAGATCCAATCTCTGCCCAGGACTTCAAATTGTGGTCGCGAGGCTAAAAAATTCGACGCGTTGAAGTGAAGGCAGCGTGGACACAAATTTCAACTGCCGAGGGAACGGCAGATCCGTCGGAACCATCGTTCCTCTTTGAACGAAGCAAACAAGAAAAAAATCCCATTGCTCTCTCTTTCTTGCTCTTTTTTATGTAGCGTCCTGCTGCCTACTGCATTATCGTTCAGTGTGTTCTTCCCGCACAGTCCCCCAGCCGCGTCTCCCAGTTCATTTTACGAGACGGGGGACGTGTTAGAGGACATTAGCCGTTCGATTTTTTTCAATCCTCTCGCGCCCTGGCTCGTGCCGGAACGTATGTTTAACGAAGAAGGACAAAGAAAAAAAGACGTCCGTCCACATGCAGCGCCTTACAAGGTCCTCCCGAGAGGCTTCCGCTCCTGCACCCGCGTTTGTCCGACGCCCGCAGGCGCGAAGAACAGCAGAACAAGGGAAAATGGCGCTAATCTAATCGCGTCGCGCCTCGTCGGCCGTGTAACGACGACGAGTCACGTTTCTTATGGGACCGCAGTTACGAGCAGACGACGCGGCGGCCCATCTGCCCGACTGCGGACAGGGACAAGGCGCCGCGGCCGCGGTGACCGCAGGAACAGAAGACAAAGAGGCAATGCCGGGTGGGAAGGACGTCTTCACGCGCGTACGCGGTGCTGCCTTTGGTTAGCCCGTGCTTTCGCCTGTTCTACCAGAGATATTTTTCTCCGTCAAAATCGGATTAAAAAATTCAGGTTCACTTCCTTTACAAGTTATTGCTGAAGACTTACGATGGACACGTACAGTCGGCAAAACGCTCGTCTGTAACACGGCTTTTGTACTTCCGACCTTCTGCGGTGTTGGCTTGAAATAATTTAGAGAAAATTAACGCACCATTCTGAGGTCTGCGTTGACAACTTCAGTCTTCAACGCTTGTCTGAAGAGTATCCGTCAACGCTCTCCAGATATAGCCCGTTGAAGTGGAAATCGCTGTTATGGACAAGCGTTTTACCGACTGTACGATGGCATATACATGATGACGTAGTATACGGGATGGGTGATGGGCAAGGCCATACACAACACAATTCACGCATTTATTGCTCTCCTTGATCGGCAGGTGAATGTATTGACGCGCTGCCATTGTTTCGGGCACGTCACTGGCCATATACTTGGTCCTGATTTGTTCCCGGAGTGGAAGGGTCACGGTCTTGTTATGCAAGATAGTTAAGAAAGCATATTGTAGAGCGGATATGCGGTCTTGGTCAACGTCCGGTACACGATCAGTGCACCTGCTCATGCGCGCAGCCGGTTTCCCTCTCCCCCTTCTGCGCGCGCGCAGCGTTGCCTGTCGACTACCATCTACCGTACCAGGACTGCCGCCTAGCTCCGCATAATCCCGTTACCCCACACAGTGGCGCACCAGTCACTTGTGAGCCAAGGGGCTCTGCATGGCGCGCAGGTGCGCCCACAATAATGCATATCCGTTTGATTGATTGATTGATTGATTGATTTATTTATTTATTTATTTATTGATTGATTGATTGATTGATTGATTGATTGATTGATTGATTGATTGATTGATTGATTGATTGATTGATTGTAGGGTTTAACGCGACAACGCAACGCAGGCGATGAGGCGCGCCGTAGTGGAGGGCTCCGGATTACTTTTGACCACCTGGGGATCCCTAACGTGCGCCGAAACCTCGTACAGCATAAAGGTTTGGTAATCGGACAATAATGATCATAACGAGTGCTTAGGTGGTCTCGTAGATTTTTTTTTTCATTCAGTTTTGAGCGAGGCCGCCAACTGAGCGCAGTGCGACGCCAAAAATTCTCGGCTTTCTAATCCGGGGCATCCCCCTATATTCGAAACGCTCCTCGTTGCGCCCATAGTCGCTCCTCAATAAGGAACGACACGTTTTATTTAGAGCGGATATACTATTCCGAACAAAAAATAGTAAAACGATGTAGAAAAATCCGCAGTTCGCGAACAAAGCATCACCTCCGATGCCGGGAGAAAAAGAGTCGAATCCGACTTAGGGCTTGGACCAGCTGGCCATAAATAAAAGATACCCTGAGATCTCTGCGCAGAACGGTAAAAAAATAAAGGCGAAGCGTTGGTTTTCATGTGCGCGCAGCGAAGAGCTTAGGCCTGCAGCTCGGTGCACACGCCCACGCTATATACCGTCAGTGTCTGTGCCCATGTCTGCGCATGCGTGGGAGGAACCTTCCCGACAGGAAAATCAGCATAATAAATAGAGCTGTTTCCTGTTTCCGTAATCCTCCTTTAGGCGAGTCGGACCCTCCTGATACGAAACCACCTTCCATTGAATAATCTACAGACAGACAGACAGACAGACAGACAGACAGACAGACAGACAGACAGACAGACAGACAGACAGACAGACAGACAGACAGACAGACAGACGGAGAGACGGACAGACAGACAGACGGAGAGGCGGACGGACGAACGAACAGCGTGAGTGAGCAGTCGAACGCAAGGTGTTAACACTGCAAAGCGTACTTATCTTCCCGCCAGCGGACTGAGCTTTATCAGAGTGACTGATGCTAGCAACTCGCTCTCGTTAGGTCAGTTCATAGGCCAAAACGTAACTTTTAGGGGAGCGAAGCCACTTAGGGGCTGGGGCATTGGGTGTCTCCTGTCGTCGTCGTCGTAATCGTCAATTTTTTTCTTTTTTTTCTTTTCAGTCTCTATCCTCCTTTTTTTCTGAAGCTGTTTTCGCGGGTATTTTTCGAGTTTATTTCCTAGGACAATAAAAAGATATCTCTGCGAACACAAATAACACCACGCAGGCAGTTGGACAACCGTTCCGTCATCTCCTATTCCAGTTTAGCGTGGGTGTTGTTGTATCTCGAGTAGAGCCCCTTGCCCGCGATAGAGACGAGTCTTAGAAGAGTGCAACGCCACTTGAGCCCTTTAGCCCTTTCCGCTTTTCTTGCACTCCTCTTATTTATTTATAGCTTCTTTCTCATACGCACTTCACGCGATATCTCCGGAACTGAATTGTCGCCTCGGCTCCAAAGAGTCAGTCCTCGCTCAGGACAAGCCCGTGCTTGTTTTCTTTTCTTGCCTTTCTTCAGTTCTTCTTGCTACCGTAAGGTCTCGCTTATTTGCCTACATCTTACACTCCCCGTTCTGTGTGCCCCTGAGAGGGAGTAACCTAGGGAAAACATTCCCGAGGGTTCCAGGTCCTCTTGCGTATTTTACCCCCTTTCTTGAGCCTTTTTGATGAAATGGACGTTGGGAGAGGCTATCGACAAGTTCCTTTCTCGGAACGGGCCCAAACGGGAACAGAATGTTTTCTGCTCTTTTTCCCTACCCTCCAGTTTTCCCGCGGCGTAAATTTATTGCCCGTTCTACGCAACAAAGTGGTGTGAATTGAACTAGACTGCAGTTAAACTTGGATGCAATGAAGTTGACAGAAATTCGCAATTTTTAACACGAGAGTATTTTATGCCGGGGTCCACCAGGTCTAACTGACGTCATATCAGTCACAGAAGTGACAATGCAAGAAAAACTGCGGTTGAAGCGGCGGCGCCGGGATTCGAGCCACGAACTCTTTCGCCGCAACGGGAGGCACGAAACGCGCTCCCGACTGTGCTGTGAACAGACGCGTGAATCGTACGACAAACGTGCCTCATAGCCTTCCTTTCAGATGGTGCCGCCATCTAGGAGAGGCGAAGCAAATAGTGCATCATGAGGCTAATGAGCGCCGACAGTTGGCGCCTCGATGCCAGCGCTTACGTGTACGCGAGACGCGCTGCGTAAGCTGCGGAGAAGCCGACTTGCGGATTTCGCGCTCGTGACACGGTCCGCTGCTCCCTTCGCTGCAGAGGACCGTGTGCTCTTCACCAAACTATTCGCTGACAAACCGTTTGGTTTAGTTCGCACGGACGGTTTTCGAGCGCCTGTGGCTTCAGCCGGATTTACGCAATTCTCCGACGCGTGCAGTCCAGTGTCTAACGTCGATGCGTCTAACGGTGCCACCCCGACGAAATATAAATAGCGACGAGCAAGTCCATATCAATGCACAATAAATATTCAACTGCTCCCGTGAAGGCACAATTCACTTTCGTGTTTCGGCGGTTCCCATGGAAGAGGGAACAACTACATTTTTTTCGTTAAATGCAGGATTTCGTTATATGCAGGTTTTTATTAAGGCTAGCGTTAGTGACGCAGAAACGGAACCAAAATGCTAGACGTCAGTGATGGTGAACTCACACCTAACGTATCAATTTCAGAGTGAAAAGCTTTGCGCCTGTTGCTTTCCCGCGAACTAAACTTAGTCTCTTTACGGCACTACAAAAAAGCAAGGTCCTTACCCCCGTATTCACAAAAGTAACTTAAGTATCCCTTTCGCCCTTTAGCATTTTTCGGTGCCTTAACCCATTTTAAGGACCAAGCCTATGCTGGAAGGGTGCCTTCTCGCGAACTTCATGCTCTTTGCCGCACTCAGAATTGTTGAGAGGGAGCTAGCTGGGATACTGTACCGGGCGGTGACGTCCTTATTTCTCCCCGGCAGAGACGGCATTTAAAATTGCGAGCATGTCTTGAAAAAAAAAATCTTTTCGTTTTTCTGGCAGCAGAGAGAGAGAGAGAGAGAGAGAGAGAGAGAGAGAGAGAGAGAGAGAGAGAGAGAGAGAGAGAGAGAGAGAGAGAGAGAGAGAGAGAAAACGTTATTATATAAACAGCCCTAGTCCGGGCTGTCGTGCCACAGTCTCTTCATTAGGAGACGGCTGGTCCGTAGAACTCCCCCAGGTCCGCACTAACACGAAGGCAGTAGGCCGCCAAAAGTTCTTGCATCGATTTGACATCTACGCCAGGACCCGGGTTCAACCAGTACTCCCAGGAAGCGATGCGGGAACGCAGGTGTGGTGGTAGGTCTGGCGGATGGCACTCCCAATGAAGGTGTCGCACTGATGGGTAGGAAGGGCAGAAATATTCACCGACGGACCAACACCACAGATAGCAGTGGAGACTCGTCACTACACGACGACAGGCAGGCCTAGCACCTAACCGACGCCACACTCGCATTGGAAACGCACGGTAGTTTGCGGTGCGGGCGAGAGAGAGAGAGAGAGAGAGAGAGAGAGAGAGAGAGAGAGAGAGAGAGAGAGAGAGAGAGAGAGAGAGAGAGAGAGAGAGAGAGAGAGAGAGAGAGAGAGAGAGAGAGAGAGAGAGAAACTTTAATCACAGTTGAAGTGAGCATATTTGTGGTCGGGGTCTTCAGTCCAAGACTCCGTTGATACGACCGGCTGTCTTCGCCCTTTCCGCTAGCAAATGCTGCGTTTCAGGAGAAGAGCTGTCCAGCGTACTCCCCCACTGCTCGCGTGAGAGGTTGGGGATGGGGGTAAGATCTGGGTTCAGTTGACCTTCCCAGACAATATGGTACAGCGTGCCTGGTGCTTGGCAGTGAGTACATAGGGGATCGTGAAGAGTAGGCTGGATGGCGTGTAGTCGTGTTGGGTGGGGGTAGGTATTAGTCTGTAGTTGTCTCAGGATGACTTCCTGTTCTTTCGTGGCCTGATCGGTGACTGGGGGATAGAGTTGTCTCGCTAGTCGATAATGTTGGGTGATGTCGGCGTATGTGAGGAGCGGTTGCCAGGTTCGCTCCGACTCTTCTTGCGGTGCCCGGTGGGCGAGTTCTCGGGCCAGGACGTGTGCCGTCTGGTTGCCGCGAAGAGCAGAGTGGGCCTGGGTCCAAATGATTGTGACCTGCTTCTGCGGTGGCCGTTGAAGGAGAAGCCGAAGCGCTTGTCCTGAAACCCTACCTGCTTGGTATGCTCGGCAGGCGGCTTGGCTGTCCATAATAATTAAGCTGGCCTTTGTCTGGGAGAGGGCGAGGGCGATAGCCGTCTCTTCAGCCTGCTGGGTGTTCGACGACCGAAGCGTCAGACTGGAAAGGAGGCCGGTTGTGGAGGTAACGGCCGCCGATCTTACCCCGTACCTCGCGTATTCCGCCGCGTCTGTATATACGACGTAGTCTTGTCCTCCGTACTGTTTTTCTAGCGCAGTTGCTCTTGCTAGGCGTCTTCCCTCATGATGTCGAGGGGACATGTTCCGGGGTATTGGACGGACAAGAATTCTGGTCCTTAGTTCAGGTGGGATGTCCACTGCGTTTTCCGTGATGTGCGGCGCCGTGTAACCAAGCGTAGCTAGCGTTTCCCTACCCGTTGGGCTTGCTCCGAGTCTTACTTTCTGCGCCGTTAGGTGGGCCTCCATGAGCTCTTCGATGGTGTTGTGCAGTCCCAAAGCCGTGAGTCGTACCGTAGAGGTGCTTGGAGGAAGTGCCAGGGCTTGTTTATATGCCTTTCTAAGAAGGACGTCTAGCTTTTCGCGCTCCGATGTCCCCAAAACCGCATAAGGAGCCACGTAAACGATTCTGGAGACGACGAAGGCCTGCACAAGACGGACCATGTCGTTTTCTTTTAGTCCATGGCTCCTGTTCGCCACCCTACGCAGCATCCGAACAATTTGAGCCGTGGTTTCTTGGAGCCTGTTGAGAAGCAGGGTGTTTTTGCAGTTTTGCTGGTACGTAATCCCTAATATCTTTATTGAGGGTGTCGGTTTGATGAGTACGCCATCGAGCCAAATTTTAATGTCTGAAACGTCCCTGCGGCATTTTTTGTACTATTATAAGTTCCGACTTCTGCGGGGCACAAGTTAAACCACATCGGCTGGCGTAGGTGCGGACGACGTCCGCTGCCGTTTGTAGGCTGTCTTGCATAACGCCGGGAGAGCCTTTGGCAATCCAGATCGTTATATCGTCCAGTTTACGCGAAAAGGGATACTGCAATGGTAAGTATTGTTGGGATCAACATATCCGCTTTATTTACCAGCTTAGTCATAGCTAGAACCCGTGACGTAGTTGCGGGCGCAACCAAAACCCACCTAAAGGAAACGCTGAGACGTGAAGTCACTTATGCTGATTTTTACGGTGCGTCATGATAATACCATTTTTCGTTTGTTCGTTCGTTCGTTTGTTTTTGTATAGCATTTTTGGCGCACGTTAACGCTCGTATCGTGGCCCCAGTTTCATTCTCCCACCGCTGAAATTGCGGTATTTTAAGTTTCAACTGCGGCCCGTTCCTGCGCAAGCCATCAGCTTTACAAATTCGCGTTTGTCTTTACCAGCGTCCAACTTTACCAACTTTTAAGTTTGCTCTAGGTTTGGTACTTTGTCACTTTGACTTATTTATTTTTCCCTGTTATTTTTGCCGCCTTGTACTCGTCACAAACAGTTTAAACGGTACTTACTTTCAGTGATTTTGCTAAACTTTGTTACTCTGTCTTGTTTCCTATTTTACATTTTATTTTCTCTCTCGTGTACTCTTACGCCATGTCATGCGGTAATTGAATTTTGTTGCCTTGTTTCAGAATTTCGTAATAATTCCTTGTTTACTTAGTACAAAGTGCTTTCACTGCTTGTTGCGTTTATGCTATACTTATTCTATTTATTCACGGTGGTACCCCGACAGTTTCTAACTTCGGGACCACCTCTGTACTCTAACTTCCTTTAACAGATTTCTTGTATTCTCTTGTATTCCAATTAAATAAACTGAAAAAACCTATCACACCTTGATATCGGTGACGTCAATGGGGACAGTAAGTTGCTTCGACGTTCAGATGTTCATTTCATCTTTTAGTCGATTGGCGTTCGCTCAAATTAAACTTGCTAGACTATCGAATCTGTGTGTTATGTTGGAGCCTTCGAGGTATACCTACAAAATCATTGAAAGATGATCAGGCAGGTTAGTTATCAGTATGTAAATTTCATTAAACTCTAGCCCAGGTAGCTAATCTCCGAGTATCGAAGCAACCAGCGCGTAGGACTGGAAGAGCCAGACAACGACCGCATTCACGCATGCGCTAACTTATTCATCAAATCATCCGGCGCGTAGGACTGGAAGAGGCAAACAACGATCGCATGCACGCATGCGCGGATGTCAACCAGGCGGATTTCAACCAGGTATTCAGAATTGGCTGTAACAATGAAGTCAGGCCCTGCGCTTCGTGCGTTGTTAATGGTATTGGCGGCCACACGTACACGAGCGAAATTTCGGGGTTCCTTCGAAATTTCGGTGTGTCTTCGAAATATCGGCGTTTTTTTTTAAATTCCGGTGTTTCGGCCTTCGCTCGCCCAAGCAGCGGGATTTCCAAAAAAAGAAAAAAAAAATACGCGCACAGTCCAGGACTCGCGAAAAAGAGAGCTCTAAGTGGTTTTCGCGTGGCGCAGCATTCAGCGTCAGAATTCTCCACTTTTCCCCGAAGTCATTTCTTGAAACACTGCATCGGAAATTAAAATAACGTCGACGTTGCCAAACACACGTACCCCTGCTCGAGAAAACTCGCGGGAAAGGAACACGCCGAACGCACCAGGAACCCAAAGTCATTACGTATTCGTGTCCGTGCATGATGGATGCGACAGGCTGCCGTCCGGACTGGAAACAGTGACAAAAGCAACGCACGAAAGTGTGGCAACACTGATCCTATTCACCGGCCTTAAGATGTGCCTCAAGCTAGAACAAGATGCTCTTTATAAGCAGTTGTGACAGCATTGCGTGTTATGGTCGTTCAGAAGCTCTTATGGGCCGTTCAAGTATAACACAGGCTAGCGAAAAACAGATGCATCTGAAAACGCGATTGAATTGCGGGCGCCCATAACGCTCGCAATACAGCGCGAGACCGGACGCAATAAAACTGACATGCAGAAGTGCGGCGAGCGCGTATTAAGTTCTAAGCGGACGTTTGACATATGCCGACGGTATACGAATACAAATGTGCAAATATGTACTGATCTGGCCGAAGCGTGGTCATTCGTAAATTGTTGAGCTAGAACCACTACATGTACGGATCGGATCATTTCCTAGTGTCTCAGTGAGTGTGTATGTATGTATGTATGTATGTATGTATGTATGTATGTATGTATCTATGTATGTATGTATGTATGTATGTGTGTGTATGTATGTATGTATGTATGTATGTATGTATGTATGTATGTATGTATGTATGTATGTATGTATGTATGTATGTATGTATGTGTGTGTATGTATGTATGTATGTATGTATGTATGTATGTATGTGTATGTATGTATGTATGTACGTATGTACGTATCTATGTATGTACGTATGTATGTATGTACGTATCTATGTATGTATGTATGTATGTACGTATCTATGTATGTACGTATGTATGTATGTACGTATCTATGTTTGTATGTATGTACGTATGTATGTATGCATGTGTGTATGTGTGTATGTATGTATGTATGTATGTATGCATGCATGCATGTATGTATGTATGTATGTATGTATGTATGTATGTATGTATGTATGTATGTATGTATGTATGTATGTATGTATGTATGCCGCGAAGAAAAGATGCATTTGATCTACCGTTTGCATTTGCTCTGGCAGCGCGGTTTTCGTTCTGCACACCACCGGTGGCGCCAGCGTTTCAGATTAGTCCAAGATCAGTCAAAATGGCCGCGGGTTTCACATAGGCGAAAATCGTCTTTATTTTTTTTTTCGAAATAGGTATATGTAAGTTCTTAATCAGGTAAGTTATTCGCTGTTAAAAAAAACGAGACCAGAAAATACGACTTTCGTACCTTGTCTGAGCGAGAACAGAGAAGCAGTTAGACCAGAAAAAATTTTTTACGGACGCTCATTTATCCCTGCAACACCCTGTACAATGCTTTCGCATTAAAAACCATTCATGCTCGGTAGCCCCAAGCATCGGCTCCTCCACTAAGCGGGACATAAATGTTTTACCCCTGCCTCGTACGACGAAAAGTCCTGCGAATTCTAGCCAGCGCGTTCTTAACGGTAGTAGGTCAGTGTCGGTGGGATCCATTGTGAACGCGCGTTGCGATACTTCACTTCTTTATTCGAAACAATCCCGTGAACAGTTCCCAACGGCAAGTCCAGCTCCTGCCCTTCGAGCGCGAGCTCCGGCGACGGTCTCCGCATATTGCTGCATCTATCTTAGCGACGGCTTGCTCGGTCTCTCGCTCCAACACACGCCTGGCTCTGCCTCGGGATATACCTTTCATTTCCTCACAACCTATCCCCAAACACTGGCAACTACTCTGCCACTGTTGTCTTCAACGCCCGTTTGTCTACGTACACAGCCTTCATTCTGCGATGAATTGCGACAGGTCGATACCTTCGAGCCGCCGAAAACACGGCCACCGCTCGCGGATGCACCCCCGCACGGATTCCCCGTCTCACAAGCCGTGTCGTGTCGTCAATGGTGTTATTTAAGCGTGTGTGCGACTTTTAAAGCGAAGCTATATGGCGTAAGGAGAAAGGGAAATGCGGCGGCCTCCTGTACATAGAAAGCTCCACTAGCGCAACCCCAGGCGCATGCGCGCAACAAAGCAGGCTGGAGAGAAGTTGAAAGCATGGGGAGAGAAGTAGGCTGGGTTTATAGCTACCCCGTTGCATACCGCATTTATTCGAATAGAAGGCGAAGTTTTTTTCCAAAATCCGTAGTCTCAAAGTCATACCCCGCCTTATATTCAAAGCTCAGTATATATATATATATATATATATATATATATATATATATATATATATATATATATATATATATATATATATATATATACTTGAGAAAATGGTAGACGCACGATTAAAAACAAAAACAGTGCTTTACTGACGTTTCGACTGCGGGACCAGTCTTCATCTTGAGTTACTCAAGATGAGGTTATTCAAGATGAAGTTACTCAAGGTTACTCAAGATGAAGACCGGTCCCGCAGTCGAAACGTCAGTAAACCACTGTTTTTGTTTTTAATCGTGCGTCTACCATTTTCTCAAGTATTTTTTCTGGCTCCTCGAGAAGTTTTCTTTTACTGCTTATATATATATATATATATATATATATATATATACTTGAGAAAATGGTAGACGCACGATTAAAAACAAAAAAAGTGGTTTACTGACATTTCGACTGGAGGACAAGTCTTCATCTCAAGATGAAGACTGGTCCTCCAGTCGAAACGTCAGTAATCCACTGCTTTTGTTTTTAATCGTGCGTCTACCATTTTCTCAAGTATTTCTTCTGGCTCCTCGAGAAGTTTTCTTTTACTGCTTATATATATATATATATATATATATATATATATATATATATATATATATATATATATATATATATGTAGAACAGTGCAGGGCTTGGCAGCTGAATAGTATATTAAATTAGTCACCACGAAAAACATAACAATATTTAATACGACGTTTCGGCTGGAAAACACAGCCTTGAAAAAGGCTGGTTTCCAGCCGAAACGTCGTATTAAATATTGTTATGTTTTTCGTGGTGACTCTAATTTAATATAGAAACAGAAAGACACACGTCGAAAGAGGAATGGTATAACGTTTCGGCCGAGGGACCGGCCTTCGTTTCGGCCGAGGGACCGGCCTTCGTTTCGGCCGAGGGACCGGCCTTCGTCAGAATCTGACGAAGGCCGGTCCCTCGGCCGAAACGTTATACCATTCCTCTTTCGACGTGTGTCTTTCTGTTTCTTGATATTTGCCGGTGTCCAAAAAACTTTTATTCTTGCACTTTATATATATATATATATATATATATATATATATTATATATTAAGGTTGCAGTCGTCATTGTCAGTGCTATCGGCTGTTTCCGAAATATTTAATAGTACCGAATGACGTGTGTTTGTCATGTTTCTATAATACAGTGATAAATAGGCGAAAATATAAGTCGAGAAAAAATCCGCCGTTCTTTTTCGCCGTTTTTCCCGGAAGAAACGGCGGATTTTTTTCTCGACTAATATTTTCGCTTATTTATCACTGTATCAAATATACAGTTATTTTATTTTAACATTATTTTATTTTAACATTTTTTATTTTAATATATTTTAACACGAAAGTGTTTTATGCCGGGGTACAACAAGATTTCACTGACGTCATATCCGTCATGGAAATGACGCCAGTATACCTAAGCCGAAGCGACTCGCCAGCAGAACGTCCCTCACCAAGCACACCCACACGACAGCCGCCGACCCACAAGTCAGGCTCAGCTGAAGATTTTGCCGCACATTTTACTTTCGCGTTTTACTGATTCCTATGACAGAGGAATCAACCACAGTTTTTTCGAATTCCCTCTGTATTATAAAAATTTTCACGGTTCACCCTGTAGCGCAAGGACAAATAACAACGCCCGCTTTTAACAATGTATTTGTTATGACAAAGTCGTTTTCCTTTCCCGAGGACTTCTTTATAACGATGGCTTACTGTATAAAAAATGCACCGAATAAAGGTAACCATGATGCTTCACGAAGTGCTCGTAAAGCTGATGAATGCACGGGCAAAGTTTGAAGAAAATAGCAAAAGTAAAAATGGTAAAAAGGTCATGCCCCCCTCCATGTAACGACGACGTACAGAACGACTATTTACAACAATATACTTTTATGAAGTTGAAAAAATGGTAGACGCACGATTAAAAACAAAAACAGTGGTTTACTGACGTTTCGACTGGAGGACCAGTCTTCCTCTAGTCGAAACGTCAGTAAACCACTGTTTTTGTTTTTAATCGTGCGTCTACCATTTTTCCCACTATTTCTTCTGGCTCCTCGAGAAGTTTCTGTTACTGCTTATATATATATATATATATATATATATAGTCTGAAAAGATAAAAACTCACACAGAGCGCTAAAAAAAAGACGTAGAAAATAGAAATAAGTTTACTAACGTTTCAGGGAGAGGACTCCCTTTCTTCAGAGTACTCTGAAGAAAGGGAGTCCTCTCCCTGAAACATCAGTAAACTTATTTCTATTTTCTACGTCTTTCTCGTTTGTCTCTGTCTCTACTAACTTTATGTATATATATATATATATATATATATATACTTTTTCTCGAATGGTCGAGGTTTCCTTTTTTATGGCGAAACCTACTGAGTATACAATAACAAAGTGCATACCTGATTATACATGCCATCATACCTTACATATGATATCGCTGTGCATACAATATCAACAGTTTAGTAACGTTCGCAAATAACTGAACTTGAAACTCGCAAAATAATACAGAGAGCAACGTTTGGTCTCTAAAGAAACTGCACTTATAAAAACCCTGTTCTGTGCTGCCTCGACATATACCAGTGCCAGTTTCCGTTACAAAGGACAATTCGTTGTACAGAAATCTCGCAACCTGTCTTAGTCCAGTTTAGGGCTGTTATAAATAGGGTTGTTCGTTTGGCGTTTTATATTTAAAAGAAAGTGCGGTGTAAAAATCTCGTGCTATTTTCGAACAGATAATCGGGGAGAAATAGTTTTTAGGGGCGAAGCTCCTAAAGCCATGGGTCTTTCCATCCCTTGTGTCTCGTGGTACGTGACCGCCGCATGCTTTCGGAGATGTCGCAAAGTGGGCCGCGTTGCACGCGCAAGAACCGGCTGCAACCGGCAGCGCAAACTCGGCACCGGGAGCGCGAGCTTGTCTGTGTTCGCCAACGGAGGCGTGAACGCACGTGCACTGCGAGGGGGAGATCACGCAAGAGATCACGCCACGAACGCAGGCAGTCGTTCTCGGAGATCGAACGAGACGCAAGGACCTTTGCTCGTTTCCTCTCGTCTTGTTCGGGTACAAGTTCGCCCTAAATAAAAGTTCTTTCTTTACCGTTGTGTCCCATCCTACGTGACAAGTTGTGGTGGAGGTGCGGGGTAGTCCTCGATGGCGCGGGGTCTTTCACCAGGTCTGGGCCTAGGAGCATTGACTCCGAAAATAAAAGTTGATTTGTACAATGTACGCACACAGTCTTACGTCTTTCTTAATGATGTAATGGGCGAACTTTCACGGGAGAGTTACGGTTACCGATGATCTCCCCCTCTCGAGCTTCGCCCCACTTATCATCATTCATTCCGTGGATGTGGCGTGATTTTTTTTTTACGGAACCGTTCCGAAATTCAGGTATTTTCGGGTTATATCTACAGATGCACCCAGTTATACACTCAGTTTATTTTAAAGGGTATCACGAGCTTTTTAACTCTAACCCGTAAATTTAGTGTTTATTTAAATATGGTAACCGGGCAGACGTCAGGGTTTTTTATAAAATGCTCTCCGAAATTTTGCATTCGTTAGGAAATGAATCTGTAAGGATGACAGTAAAGAGCATTGATAACTTCTAAGAAATGAAACGTCTTATTCGCAAAAAGCTGGTAACCGATTTTTCGCTCATCTTTGCTTACAGACATTATGATCTGTTGTTGTTGTTTCATTTATTTCATAGTCTCAAGGCTTAGTAGACATTAGAGAGTCCGATCTATATCCAAGAAACTAGGTTGGCCTCCCGGATATGGTCCAGCAAGGAACGGTAGGAATGACCGTCCTTGCGCAACATGTCGGTCTTCATTCGAGACTTGTCCAATCGTTGAGCTTGTATCAGTTGGAACAGAGTTCTTTCTACATGACAGTTTCCATTAGCTAGAGACAACAGTGTCAATGCAGCGTTTGCCTGCCTGGGGAAACCAGCGGCAGAGGCAATACTCAATGAGTTTGAGAGCTGGGTTTCTGGGGCTTACTATTAGCAGTACTAGTTGAGAACGGTGGACCGTCAGCGCCGGATTGTGCGGACCGTTTCCTTGAAAAGCTCCATTTTGAGAGAAATTGGGTTTAGCCCGAATCTGCTGAAACTTGTCCGGGGTGTGAGAATCGGGTAAGGTCCGGTTTTCACCCGAAAACGAACAACCCTAGTCATAAACAACATCATTTTCTTTTTTTTTTTCGTCCTTCGTCTTCTGCAGGAATTCGCCGCAGCATAACCAAACCAGTTTTTGATCTTAGTATAAAGACGCGTTTGCTGCACACACCATATCAAACAAAAGAGTATTTTGGACATCCAGAAATATTGGCTCCGACGACTCCCAGCGAAAAAAGGCAGAACTTTGAGGTTGCAAACAGACTGATAAGAAGATGCACGAGGGGTGTAACCAGGTTAACCTTGCTGCAATATACACACGACAAACTTCCCTATTCATCTTCGTATACCCTCGACCCCCCTTCTTTTTAAACTCGGCGTTCGCCTCTTTCAACTTCTGGAGAACTTGAAAGCAAAGTAAACCAAGTTATGTGGGTGGTTTCGTTCTGCGTATAATCACGCTGACAAACTGGTACCGAACAAACGCAATCACCCCGGGACCTTGTAACCAAAGATTACTTAGGATATATATATATATATATATATATATATATATATATATATATATATATATATATATATATATATATATATATATATATATATATATATATATATATATATATATATATATATATATAAGATTTGCCAGTCAAGAAAACCTCGGAAAGCAAGGGGGAAGACGTGGTAGGTCACTGAAACAGATAAAGAATTTGGAAAGAAAGAAAGTGGAGAAAAAATGCCCGCCAGGTGGGATCCGAACCCACGACCCCCAGAATACCGGGTTTGGATCCCACCTGGCGGGCATTTTTTCTCCCCTTTCTTTCTTTCCGAATTATGTATCTGTTTGAATGACCTACCATATCCTCCCCTTTGCTTTCCGAGGTTTTCTTGACTGCCAACTCTTATTTCTGTGTATATATATATATATATATATATATATATATATATATATATATATATATATATATATATATGCAAAGCACGCGTACACTTACTACACTGCAGAAGCATAAGTAGTTATGTATGAAACCAGTCAGAAAACATGACGAATGTGTAAGAAAGAATGGCCAAAACTGATTCTTCCCCGCCAAAAACAGGTGAAGTACGACAAATAGGGGATGGGTGAAAACTGAGTTCAAATTCTTCCCTCAAACAACGCTTCAATCAGGCGGAAAAAAAAAGAACGCAGCCCGGATTTTAAAAAAAGAAGCATTGAAAGATTAATCTTCAGTGCGCGTAGGAGCGCTAATAACTCTCCTCGCAAGGCCGGTTATTTTGCTTTGGTTTCATTGCTCCATTACCTTTGTAGTTTACTTCGCCGTGATGAGCTTAATCTCCGCTTCATTTCAATTGAGCTGCGTTTTACTTTTCGACTTGGCTTTGCGGATCCTCTAACGCTCATTTTCAACGTTTTTTTTAAATAATACCTTTTTTCGGCAACTATATAGCTAGGCTTCCAGCTGAACACACCGGGGGCATATGGCATAGACAAGCTAGGCCTAACGACACAAAAGTAACATGAAAAAAAAAGAAAACACTTCTCATGAAGAAATTAAATATTTCTCCGCTTTGAGTTTGTTTTTCTCTTTTCTATTTAATTTCTTTATTCACACAGGGCACCACTGAAGCCCGCAGCGCGTACGTGATTCCAGCATGCCGGACGGAGTGCGGTTAGCGCTTGCTACGCAGAAATGATGCCTTGCTCAGAGCAGCCTCGCACGCTTCAAACACAGAACGCGGAAAGTAATTTTCCTGAACCCGGCTCTAAAATTGACGATAGAGCAGGCGCTTCATAGCGGCCAGCCCGGGCGTATACGTAGTTAAAGTAAAACACAAAAAGGCGTTGAGTAAAATTGAGTAGGGAAAAGTTCGATGTTTGTTTATTCGCCGCTGAACAACGCCGTACGCCGCGGTATAATGTAAGAGTTCGTCGCGAGATGAGGGCCCTCAGTTCAGGGCTGGCATGGCGGAAGCAGCTTCCGCGGAAGCGAGTAAAAAGCAAAACACGCCGAAGATAAAACACGTACGACATACGGGTGGTAGCCAGATCCACAAAAGATACAATGCCGAGAAAATATTTTCGGAGTGGAACGCAGCGCCAGAGCATGCATGAAAACGTAAAGTGGCAAGATTTTTCGCGGGTTTAATCATGCCCGCTTCCCAGTGAGTTGCGCGCTTGAAGTGAACGAAAAATTTTGACGCGTGCGGAGCAACCACGAGTCGCTAGTGAAGTGTTCTCAATACTTCGCTTCGGCCTTTCGAGGAACCCCGGGCCGTGACGTTAAGGGTGGTGTAAATTTCCACATGGGGGTCGTACTAAAGACATTTTCGCAAATGCCGACGTTTTAAAGCGAAGCTTTCTAGGTCTGAATGATGGCGTGCGTGCGCACCAAAAAACGCGTTGCAGGAAAGCCACGTTTAAACGCGAAGCTCTCTCTCTCTGGTCTAAAGCGAATGTCTTTGAAACGCTAATTACCAAATCATTACGCCGCAAAACGCACTGCAGGAAAGCAAACATGCACAATGGATTTCCACAAAGACACATCAAGCGTCTCAAGAAAAAAAGTGATGTACCCATCCGTCTGACGACGACGTTGGTTGAAGGGAAAGCTTCCTTCGTGCGAAACGAAATGGCGAAGGGTCAAAGCCAAAGCCACTGCGATCAAAAGTCCACACTGCGTGTGAGCCGAAGTCGAACCTTCGCGAGTTAAAGATCAAACCTTCTGCGAGTCAAAGTCCAAACACGGACTACAGTAAAGCCCGCTTATATCGAACAGCTGGAGGATTGTAAAATAGTTCGACATAGTAAAAATTCGATAGAGAAAGAGAAGCAAAAAATATATATATATGAGAGCAATTTTGCCGACGGAGGCAGGAGCTAACGATGTGCTCTTATCACCCTGCAGTTAGTTCACTATTGGTACGACACTTTCTCGGAAAGAAATCCTTAATTTATTGGGGCGGAAGAACTGCGTGAGTGTAGCCTGCTTGTTGGAGTGCAACGCGTTGCTGGTGACTGCTTGCTCCACGATATCTAAATAGTCGACAAGCACAAGACCGCTGCCCTCAATGGCACTACAGTATCGCCGTAGCAGGGCCACGGTAGCGACGGCTCCAACGGCATGCGTGCGTGCAGCTGGTCCACTCTGCCACGGCCGGTTTGGACCTTTGTTTGGACGCGCCCGAGCTCGCGAGGGAGTCGCAAGCGACACCCGCGCCACCGCTGCTCGCCGATGTATTGCGGGAAAGCCTGACGCATGGCTAAGGAGAGTGCGAAATCCCGCGCGGGAGAGTTCGATATATTCATTGTGAGTAAAATCGCGTTCGATATAAAAAGCTTCAAATGCATGTAATTTTTACCAGAATTATCCAAGGGTTCGATATAGGCAATAATTCGATATATCCGTGCTCAATATAAGCGGGCTTTACTGTATAACCAAGGAAACCCCGACAAGAAAGCTTCGCGTTTAACCATCATCTTCGTTGAACGGAGCGGTGCACGATTTTTTTTTCTTCGGAAAGAAGGCAGCTCAACTCTATGGAAGCAACAGATTATCGACTGCTGTTCTGTGATGATGAATATCTTGAGTCACTGGCTTTCTCTGTCGTCAACGTACAAGGTGACAAAAGTGCCCGTGCACTACCTAAAAACGACAGGTTTGCAAAAAAAATGGCCAGCATAAAGACTGTAGATTCTAGGATACTCACTGTATTCTAACGTCTATAGTGTGCTGGGAACACTTCCCCGCGTACTGTCCGTGCCTCTCTCCTTTTGTTCTTCCTTGCTTTTTCCCCACTCTCCCTCTTTCACGTGTAAGATAGTAAACTAACCCGCCGCGGTGGCTCAGTGGCTAAGGCGTTGCGCCGCTGAGCACGAGGTCGCGGGTTCGATTCCCGGCCGCTGCGGCCGCTTTTCTGATGGAGGCGAAAAGCAAAAACGCCCGTGTGTACGAGATTTCGGCGCACGTTAAAGATCCCCAGGTGGTCAAAATTAATCCGGAGCCCTCCACTACGGCGCGCCTCATCGCCTGCGCTGCATCGGCGCGTTAAACCTTACAATCAATCAAATCAAAGATAGCAAACTAGCTCATCACCTGGTTAACATTCCTGTCTTTCTTCTACCTTTTTTTACCTCTTGCCTTCCTTTCAACCGAAAAAATATCTTAGCTGCTGTTCGTAAACTGAACACCCGTGTGACAGATGCGCCCCCCCCCCCTTCCTTTAAAGTATTGATTGGGCATGGAGGTGAAAGTAGATCAAAAGCAAGTTTTACACGACCTTCTGGTTGCGTGGCATCAGGACGGTAAGCGCCTTCAGCAGCGTTTTCTCACAGCTCTTTTTAAACCAATAGGTGCTGACGAAAGTAAATCTGTTTCAAACACCTTTTTTAGTTGACGCAGGCTATGCAAAAAGGGTAAAAAAACAACAACAAAATATTCAAACTCGTGACTGCTCGTTGCCTCAACTCTGTCCGAGATGACGGGGTTGGTTTCGACGAAACCACGAAGCATGATTCGCAAAGTTGGGAGCAACATCTCACACTTCGTTCGAGGTCACCCTAGCATAAAGCCCGTGAATAATACAAAGCAGAAACCAAGGAGACGCATTTGCAGCCCGTCCCGTCGTCGACGTCAGCACTAAGCAGAATTGTCGTCTGCGCAAAGAGAGAGGAAGCAACCCGAAGTGCACACGCGCGAGGCACTTTCGCGGGAGTCGCTCGCCATAAACCCTTTTCTTCCCTCGTATACACGCGGAGTACACGAATAGCAGCCGACAGGGCGAAGATTGGGAGCGGCGACTTCCCGACGCCTGCGCTACACGGAATCAACATCGTGGCGGGAAAGAGCAAAACGAATGAGGAGAAGCACCGAGGGGGCAAAAGGCATAGCGGGGCCCCGAAACCCCGCAGCGTACGCAGCGCGGGCTGTCGCGTCGCAGACTTCACCGAGTGGCGCTACGAGTAGCAGACGACATGGCCAACATGGCGTCCGCGGTGCTATTTCGCAGACGACAGCGCCGTCGTCGCGACGGCGCGGTCGTCTGCTAGCGACGTTGACGTTGCTATCTTTTGATTTTCGCGCCACTTTTTGTGCCGTTTTTCGCCTCCCGCCGCTCGGACTTCGTTTCCTGGGAAAAGTGTAGTGAGCGCTGGCCAGAAACAGAGCTAAACCGGGTGCTATAAGAGGAAACGACGCGGACAAGCTGGCAGAAGATACAAAAAATGGAAGCAAAACCTCGACCGGGTGTTAGAAGGAACCAAATAGAAAGATAGGTCGGACAGGAAGTGAGCGGAAGCTTATTACGAGTCGCTTCAGTGGCGAACAGATTTTCTCCGTTGCCGCTCTCCGTACGTCCGGCTTTTTCTTTTGTAAACAACGCAGCTCTCAGACGACTACATGTACTGTTCGTCGCGCGAGGTCAGACATTGCGGAAAGAGGGGTGGGGGAGGGGCACTGTAGGCCAGAGGACTAAGCTTGTTGACGATGCGGATAGAGCTGGAACGATGAGATCTACTTCGCGCAGAATCGTGTTCGTGACGATTTTGTCTTCTGCAAGCGGCGTTTTGTGGCGGCTCGCCTGGCGGTTAAACTCGTTATGATCACATCTTGAAAGTGCGCCTAGACTGAAAGTATACTGAGGTTGAAGGTGCTCCGCAAATGTGGTTTCAAAAAGTTTTCTCGGAAAAGGGAGAACCAAAAGGAAGGCTGACTATATAAAAAAAGCTTTTGAAGAAAGAAAGTGCCAGCGGGAAGCGCTGAAGAAAATTACATTTCGCGGTAGTGTTAGACGCTGGTTGCTCGCGGAAAATGGCTTCAGCCACTTGTTCACTTGTTGCGGTCACAACTTGTAGGTTTAGTTCGGCTAAAAGCAGAGCAGGAAAAAGTTTTAAAGAAGTAAGGACAGATCCTAAAATACGTTAGCTAGTCGTGTTGTTTGAAAACTGAAATGCATGTCCTTTTAAAGAAAAAAAAAAACGAATGAGAAAAGCTAGGAGTCGAGGCTGTCGAGAGTGACGAGTTTTCTAAGACGCATGTGTTCGAAATGAAACTGCACTCGACGAGCGAGAATGTATGGTAGGTGCGTTATTCGTTAATGGCTCTTCGCTGCCTATAACAAACGTCGTCGGGGTATTAAAGGAACGCCCCTTTCCCGGACCACGATTGTGAACAGATTAGGTGTCCCCACGTTGGCAGCGTCATTTCCGTGTGTTCCCTCATGGTCCGGTACCATGGTGAATAATTGATAGCCATTTAGGTGACCACAGTGCACTTAGGTCTTATGGACGATAAGCCCGTCTAGTTTGGGATTAGCGCCACCACATGACTCCTAGACCAGCGGCCCATGACGTAAGGGCCGCAGCTTTCTAGCGGCAGCCCTTTCGACGTCATCATCATAGAGTGAGCAGTTTTAAAATAAAAAAATTCGGCCGCCTTCGCACTTCAGATGCGGAGACTGAGGAAACGGGGGAGCCGGTGTCTTCACTATCTTTAACTTGGCTCTTCTTAGGAGTTCCCATCTAATCGCTAGATCGGACATTAATGTCGACGAGCGCCCACCGTCTCTCTCAACTAGCCGAACGCCTGCACGTCATAGCTTACGTCATCACTGGGCGCAGCCAATCCCCGACGCGCGCCTCCCCACCCGAACATCTGCGCCTCGACGCGCACTCCCCACACTTGCTCGTCGGCTCCTTGCCACCTCATTACTTTCCCTTACACTTCCTGAACGAGCATTTTCCTCCGCCTCTCCACTATGCTTCGCCGAGTTTTGAGCGACGCCCGGCACGGCTGGAACTCAAGCCTAAACAGCCCCGCTTTTAAAACACTGCAAGCTGGCCAGATTTCTTGGTCTTGTTTTCATCATCAGCGCTTCTGTTGTGATCAGTAGCTGAGGAGACCGTTTTTAAGCGGGGCAGAAGCCGCCACGAAAGCCAGTTCGCCCTATTTCTTAGAATTAGCGGATGTAAGATGAAGTCTCTGCTACGACGTCACCGTTGCTAATCCTAACTGCTTAGCAACGCCTCAACCACTTGGCAAACTGCTGGCGACCAGCCAAACTGCTGTCGACTCAGCGGGATATGCGGCGGGGGAGGAGGCGTGGTATGCGCAGGCCTGGTTTTAGGTCTAAGGTTACGGATTGAGGTCTAAAGCCGTTAAACGGTACACGCAACTTGACGTATAATCAGTTTGATCTTGCTTGGCAGGTTGTTAAGCCCAAAGCTGGCTGCGAAACGTTAAGCCTAACATAGGCCTAACAGCGGCGACTAGTAAGAGAGTAAAGAAGGAACAGACATTAAACTGTGATGAGGATGCTTTCACGCCTACATCCTCAGATATAAAAGCACTGGTGTCCTCTTCAACTAGAATATAGCTAGCCGAGGGTCGACCTCTACCCACATGGGTGCGTTCGACAACGCTTCGTAAAACGGCTGATCAACTCTTACATATTTTAGCCAACCGCCGCGCTGGCTCAGTGGCCAAGGCGTTGTGCTGATGAGCACGAGCTCGCGGGTTCGATTCGTATGTTCGAGCGGGTCAGCCGACTTAACAGGTGGGATCCCACAGTAATGTTGGCCAATGCTGCGTGTTGCCTGAAAGGCACAGCACTGACATGGTACGACACCAACGAAGAGACATTGACCAGCTGGGACGTTTTCAAGGAGAAGCTACGGGCAGCGTTTGGAAACGCTCCTCACCATCAGCTTGCCGCCAAGAACGACCTCGCGTCTCGTGTCCAGAGTTCAACCGAATCGTACAGTGCATATATTCACGATGTACTTGCTCTGTGTGTCAAGGTTGACCGGGAAATGCCTGAGGAAGAAAAGGTTGGGCACATCTTAAAAGGCAATGCGGACGACGCTTTCAATTTACTAGTTTTCAAGAACAGCTCAAACGTGGATGACATCATTGCAGAGTGCCGACGCTTGGAGAAAGCCAAAAGCCGCCGTATTGCCAAAAACTTCGTCCGCCTTCCGAATACGGCCGCTACTTCGTCCTGCGACGATGTGCTGCTTCGGCCACGCGACGTCGCCCCACCTGCACCACCTGAGACGCTCACCAGAATAATTCGTAGAGAAATTGAGGCCATGTCGCCAGCCCCGCTCACAACACCCAGCGGCGACAGCCCATCCATTTCTGCTATTCAAGCTGTCGTCCGCCAAGAACTCGACAACTTGGGCCTTCGCCCGGTTTGCGCCATGAATCGTCAGGACGTCTACCCGGTTCTGCAAAGCCCCGCACCCATCTATCATACCACGCCTCGTCGTTTCCGCAATCCGGCTGCCTGGCGGACCCCTGACGACCGTCCGATTTGCTTTTGTTGCCATCGTATCGGACACGTCTCCCGTTACTGCCGCAATCGCCCTTACGACGCTGTCCGTACTTCGTACTACACTTCCCGGCGACCTGAGAATGCTCCCCGACGATTTTCACCCGATCATGATACCAACAGTGCCGACAACCCTTCTGCGTTCACCAGACTTAGCCGTTCGTCCTCGCCTCATCGTCGCCAGTCCCTGTCCCCCGAAGCTCGCCGTCCGATGTCGCCGTCCCGCCCCGGCCGCCTCTTCCCGGAAAACTAGATCGTGCAGCTCTCAGAGGTGATGCTGCATCGACGATCCCGACCGAAAATCCTCTGCCCGCTTTACCTGCACCTTGCAATCTTCTTGATGTCCTTGTTGATGGAGTTCCTGTCCAGGCGCTAATTGACACGGGCGCGAACATATCAGTGATAAGTGCGAACCTTTGCAGCCGCCTCAAGAAAGTGCTCACTCCTGCCCCATCCCGTGTTCTTCGTATTGCTGATGGAACTTCCCCTACCGTTGTCGGTATGTGTACAGCCCGCGTCACCATTGCCGATCACCCAGTCCCCGCTTTGTTTACTGTTTTGCCCCACTGCCCCCATGACCTCATTCTGGGCCTTGATTTTCTTTCTGAACATTCTGCGCTTATCGACTGTTCGGAAGGCGCCATCAGCTTTGACCTACCTTGCCCCGAAAGTGTGCCCGAGGAAGTGCAATGTCGCTTACATTCGACGGAGTTCATTCGTCTCACCCCGCGAGCTGCTACTAATGTCCTGCTTTCTACATCGCCTCCTGTTCCCGACGGTGACTACTTCCTTGCCCCACAAATTGACGCTCTACTCAGCCGAGACGTGGCCCTTCCGCACACCGTGGTGCGTGTTTGCAACAACCGCACTACTCTACCTTTGCTTAATTTTGGCGGTAGTCCGCAAATTATTCCTGGTGGCATGACCATCGCGACGGCTCACCCATTGGACCAGTGCGACCTCTTGACCATAGGTCGGCGAAACAGAAAGAACTCACTCAAACTCAATCACAATTTTTTTCATTCACGCTGTACTCAATCAAACTCAGACTCAAAAAGTTCGTCTGTTCACAAAATCACTCGTACTCACCATCAAATACTCATTTGTAATCGTACTCACTTGTACTCAAACTCATTTGTCCTCACGAGTATTCATACTCAATCTGTACTCATGAGTACTGAATCTGTACTCATGAGTACTCACTCTGTACTCATGAGTACTCAATCTGTACTCATGAGTACTACTCATTTTTCACTCATGAGTACTACTCATTCTGCACTCATGAGTACTCAATCTGTACTCATGAGTACTCAATTTGTATTACTCACGAATAATCAACTTATCTGCACTGTTAGCTAGGTCGTAGCTCGAATGAAAGACTAAGTAGAAAAAATAAATTGTTTAATTGATTAGAAAAACACAGGTTACATATAAATCAGGACAGAGGAAGAAAACGTCTGACGCGGTGCACTGTCGTTGGGCGACTTACTGTGCGAAGGCAAGTACATGTGACAAAGCAAAACGGAACGTAAGCACTCGCGTTGCGTCTGGTGTCTCCTCTTGTTCTCAGGCCGGGTCGGGCTCAGGGGAGCTCGGGGGTTGTCGGTGCAGCCGTGGCCGTAAACTGCGTTTATCTGCGTGTCTTCGGGTGGCAGCTTTTGTCGTCCGTTTTCTTGTTTGCACTACTGTTTGCACTACTGTACTCAGGAGTGCATATACTCAAGAGTGCAAGCACTCGCAAAAACAGTATTCATGAGTATTGTACTCATGAGTGCTGTGTGCTCATGAGTGATGTGTACTCATGAGTACTGTGTACTCATGAGTACTCATACTCATTAGTACTCAAACTCATGAGTACTCATACACAAGAATACTGTACTCATGAGTACTCATACTCATGAGTAGTGTACTCATGAGTACTGTACTCACGAGTAGTGGACTTACCCCTATACTCACTCGTCATCGTACTCACTATTTTTTTCTGGGTGTGTGATCACTCATCATCGTACTCACTCGTGAGTTTGAGTACAAATGAGTACAAATGAGTGTACTCACGAGTGAGTACGCCGACCTATGCTCTTGACCCTTCCTTCTGCCTCGCCGGCATCCGCTGCCGGTTCCTGCACCTCCCCTTCACCGAAAAATGCATTCAGAAAAATGATGGCACCCGATCTCTCGCACGAGAATACTGCAGCCCTTTATCGCCTCCTGCACTCTTACAGCGACATTTTTGACTTTGGCACTCGCCCTCTCGGCCAGACAAGTGTAGTCAAGCACCGTATTTACACGGGTGACGCCCGCCCGATCCACCGCAGGCCATACCGCGTATCCGCCACGGAACGTCGAATTATACAAAACGAAGTCGACAAAATGCTCGCTAAGGACATCATCGAGCCCTCTTGCAGCCCTTGGGCGTCACCGGTTGTACTGGTTAAAAAGAAGGACAACACGTGGAGATTTTGCGTCGATTACCGTCACCTGAACCACATAACGAAAAAGGACGTGTACCCTCTTCCCCGAATTGACCACGCCCTTGATTGCCTCCACGGAGCAAACTATTTTTCTTCCATCGACCTACGTTCCGGTTATTGGCAAATCGCTGTGGATGAAATGGACCGAGAGAAAACCGCCTTTATTACACCGGATGGTCTCTACCAATTTAAGGTAATGCCTTTCGGCCTATGTAACGCGCCTGCCACGTTCGAAAGAATGATGGACGCTCTCCTTTACGGCCTCAAATGGACCACCTGCTTGTGCTACCTCGATGACGTCATCGTTTTCTCTCCGACCTTTGAAACGCATTTAGAACGTTTATCCACGGTCCTGTCTGTTTTCCGTCACGCAGGTCTTCAATTGAATTCATCCAAATGCCGATTCGCCCAACGTCAACTTCAAATTCTTGGTCACGTCGTGGATGCCCGCGGCGTGCAGCCCGATCCAGCCAAAATACACGCAGTCAAAAACTTTCCCCAACCGCACACCGCAAAAGACGTCAGAAGCTTTCTTGGGCTATGCTCCTACTTCCGCCGCTTCATACAAAATTTCGCCCATATTGCCAGGCCTTTAACCGGCCTCCTCAAGAAAGACGTTCCATTCACGTGGGAATCTGCACAAGCTGAGGCCTTTTCCACGCTTATTGATAGGCTTACTACCACTCCTATTCTAGCCCACTTTGATATTTCTGCTCCAACCGAACTACGCACTGACGCCAGCGGTCACGGCATAGGAGCGGTCTTAGTGCAGCACCAGTCTGGCGAAGTCCGCGTGATCGCGTACGCCAGCCGCCTCCTTTCGGTCGCCGAGCGCAACTATTCCATAACCGAACGCGAGTGTCTTGCTCTCGTGTGGGCAGTGGCGAAGTTCCGCCCATATCTATTTGGCCGTCCGTTTTCTGTGGTCACGGATCACCACGCCTTGTGCTGGCTGCAATCACTAAAAGATCCTACGGGCCGCCTTGGCCGCTGGGCTTTGCGTTTGCAAGAATACTCGTTTTCAGTCGTGTACAAATCGGGACGGTTGCACCGTGATGCCGACTGTTTATCGCGTTACCCCGTGGATCCTCCAGACGTAGCCTGGACTGACACAGAGGCCTGTATTTTTTCCATCTCCGCACTGCTGCAAATCGGTGCGGAACAATACCGGGACCCCTTCCTCCGATCAATAATCGATCGCCTCCGTACAAATTGCCCTGATCGAACCTCCCGGAATTACGTACTGCAGGACGGCGTCTTATACCATCAGAACTTTCAAAACGATGGCCCAGAACTGTTGCCTGTCATACCCCCTCACTTGCGCTCCACCGTCCTTGAACAACTTCATGACCATCCACTTTCTGGTCACCTTGGCGTTACGCGCACATACGCTCGCGCACGCCGCCGTTTCTTTTGGCCTGGCTTGTACCGTTCGGTCAAGAAGTATGTTCAAGCTTGTGACCAGTGTCAACGGCGAAAGGTTCCCTGCAAATTGCCTGCTGGACTCCTTCAGCCCCTTCCTATCCCTCACGAACCCTTCGCCCGCGTCGGTCTCGACCTCCTGGGGCCTTTTCCTGCATCCACTTCTGGCAATAAGTGGGTTGCCGTTGCAACAGATTATGCAACACGCTACGCCATAACACGGGCTCTACCCACTAACTGCGCAACTGACGTCGCTGACTTCTTCCTTTACGACGTCATCCTGCATCATGGAGCACCTCGACAGCTCTTGACCGATCGGGGCCGCAATTTCCTCTCTAAAGTCATTGCCGACATTCTTCATTCCTGTTCCACTAAGCATAAATTGACTACCGCTTACCACCCTCAAACGAACGGCCTCACGGAGCGACTAAACCGCACGCTGCTCAACATGCTTTCTATGTACGTTTCCTCCGACCACCGGGATTGGGATGCCGCCTTGCCATTTGTAACCTTCGCCTACAATTCCTCCCGCTATGAAACAGCTGGTTACTCCCCTTTCTACTTGCTCTTCGGAAGGGAACCCGCTTTACCCTTGGATACCCTTGTTTCGCCTGCCTCAGCTCCTCCTAGTCAGTACGTCAGCGACGCCATTGCACAGGCTGATCTCGCTCGTCAGATCGCTCGCACACGCCTCACTTCGTCGCAAGCATCCCAGAAGTCCCTCTATGATCGCCACCACGCCGATGTTCAGTTCCATCCAGGTTCATTGGTGCTACTGTGGTCACCCCAGCGTCATGTAGGACTTTCGACCAAACTACTTTCTCCTTACACCTGCCCTTATCGCGTGTTGCGCCGCGTCACCGACGTCACGTACGAAATCACGCCGTACCCGTCTTCCTCTGCCCAGCCTCACACGGACCTTGTTCACGTGGCCCGGCTCAAGCCTTACCACCCCAACACCTAGAAGTTATGTCCCCAGACGCCGTGGCGGCGTCTTCCCGCCGGGGGGGGGTTGTGTCACGGAACAGTTGGAAGAAGACGATGAGGGTAGCTACGGATATGTGCCGTTTGGGCTGAACTTTAGAAGAGGAAGAAGGGCTTCCAGCTACCGGTCTGTGTACTTTCCCGCTGGCATTACTAAGCATTGTAATTTCAATCAATACACTGCATTTGCGTGCTTCTGCCTCGTAACAATAGTATAACTTTATTTGATAACCCACGTGTCGGCATACATTTAGGTCGTTCGTAGATGTGTCTCCCTAGTGCACGAGAAATCGTCGCATGCGTTCGTTCTTCGATTGCGATTTGCGCCTTCGGAGGTTTGACGGTCAATTGGACGCGCTTTCCTTGGTTTGGACGAAACTTCCGCGCTTCTCTAAACTTTCTTTAGGAAGTGTTGGTAAACTTTTTTTTGTTATCCCCCTGTTGTGACAGGAGCTGAAGCAGCGTGGTCAGAGAAGAGACAGGTGCACGAAGTACGTATACAGATGACTCTAATTCACTCATTTTCGGTACTTTTGTCGTAAACGATTAGGCCTTGCTAGAAATTCCCGATTCAGGCATACTCAACCCCGAAGGAAGCGCACTGTTAGACATTACAAACGCGCTTCGACCACTATAAAAAAAAAACGAGCAAAAGTGAGGTTAAAAAATACACAACGGCTGTGTTGGGCACGGGAAAGGGGTTAAAAGGGACCAGTGTGCGGCAGACCTCCTCACGGAGAAGTAATTGGTACGACGTTTGAAGTAAGAGCGAGGGTAACGACAGCTACCGCAATCTATTTTTAACATCCGCGGCGAAAACAACCCCGCCCCCACGCACGGCCAGACGCGAGATTAATAGAAGCGTGGTTGGTTTCCGTTAGAGGAGCTTGCAATCTGCGAAAAGCTGATGCTATTCTCGCAACATAGCCTGAAACCCGAATAAAAGCGAACGACTTCTTTCAGGGAGTTTCTCGTGAGGCTAGCGACAGGTATCGTATTCTGTCTAAACAAGTTGCAAAAAGAGAGATACTGAGGGTAGGATGTGGGGCGCTCGCGTGAATCCGGGAAACCGATAGCAATAACAAAATCGGATTACAGGCGGTCAAGTTAGTTAGGCGCGGGTTGAGAGTAGGGATATTCCTTCCTGGCGTTCTTCCACTGCTCTGACTCCCACTTCCCGGATTCCTTGTGGGCGGGGATACGCCGTGCTCTGTCGGCTGGAACGGACGCTGCTGTAAGTTCTGCCCAATCCCATCGGCATGTGCACAGCAAAAGGAAGGAAGGAACGAAGAAAGGGAAAATAAAGGAAGCGCGGAAGGAAGGATTGAAGGAAAGAAGGAAGGAAAGGGGGAAATAAGGAAGAGAGGAAGGAAGGATTGAAGAAAAAAGGAAAGGAACGAAGGAAGGAAGGAAGGAAGGAAGGAAGGAAGGAAGGAAGGGAATATAAAGAAAGCACGGAAGGAAGGATTGAAGGAAATAAGGAAGGAAAGGATGAAATAAGAAAGGAAGGGAGGATTGAAGAAAAAAGGAAAGGAAAGAAGGAGGGAAGGAAGGAAGGGAAAATAAAGGAAGCAAGTAAGGAAAGATTGAAGGAAAGAAGGAAGGAAATGATAAAATAAGGAAGAGAGGAAGGAAGGATTGAAGAAAAAGGGAAATGAAGGAAGGAAGGAAGGAAGGAAGGAAGGAAGAAAGAACGGGAAAATAAAGGAAGAACGGAAGGAATGATTGCAGGACAGAAGGAAGGGAAGGATGAAATAAGGAAGAGAAGGAAGGAAGGAAGGAAGGAAGGAAGGAAGGAAGGAAGGAAGGAAGGAATGAAGGAAGGAAGGGGAAATAATGGAAGCACGGAAGGAAAGATTGAAGGGAAGAAGGAAGGAAAGGATGAAATAAGGAAGGAAGGAAGGTTTTGTATTCGGAAGAGGGTAGCACAGCGCTATGAGCCACTGTCCTCTCCGTCAACTTCCCGTGACAAAGTCACCCGCATTTGTATAGGCTTATTACCTACGTCACTACCACTTTGCACGTACCGTTCGGCAAAAAAATATAGGAAGTATGACATCCACCGTACCTGCTCAGTGCTACGCGAGAGGAGGGCCTCACCGCCAAGGCATCAACCGCAAGCGACTTCGTCGATCTGAGTGGTCAGTCTTAAAAAGGAACCCCGTGAGGCGACGAAAAATACAATCGATTAATTACCGACAATAAAAGCCTGAGGCGGCAGCGGTATCATTTCTTCTTACTGTAAGGCTTCTCCCTTACGCAACTTATAATTCCTCGCGGGAAAGGTGTCCGGATTGCCCAGCTGCAATTCACTTTACGTCTGCCCGCTAGAGCGGAACCAGACTGCTTCACTTCTTCAGTTTGTATACACACAAAAAAAGTCTTCCGCACTACATAATTTAGTCACGTTAACGATAGCGGTTTCACTTCGCGAAACTACGAGCCCAGTCACTAAGGTTCTACATCTTTCCTGGTGGCCGACATCGCAAAAAAACATTGCAACGATAGGATAGAACTTCAAAATCTTGGGTGAGTTGGTCATGCATTCTGGGGTACGCGCTGAGTTCGTGTCTTGTTTTCTCTCGCTGTACCCAAAATAGCCAATCCAGTTACAAGAAAACATTGGGCTGATATGGAGGTCTTATCTTATGTAACAGAGGTTGGTTGCCCCTGGTAACATGGCTTCTTTGATCCTACGCTGATTACGTACCTTTCTAAAATGTCCCGCGGTTAGCACTTCAACATCGCTGGCCACGGTCACTTTTTAAAGCGAAAGCTTTCTTGGTGGGACTGGTGGCCTTCTGTCAAAGAACTAATGCATTTCCCCATAGACCGGTTGGTCGACCGAAAAGCTCTGATAAGAACTCTGGACACACCACGCGAGCGTAAAATCGGGCTTTCGTTGCGTCAGTACGGTTACTTATCAATCGCGAAGAAGGAACAGTTATAGATAACACAATACACGCATCGATGATAAAGAAAGAGTACGATAGTATAGCTTTCGCTCACAAATTACATACGTATCGGTATGCATTTAGATCTTTCGTAGGTGCGTTCACTCAGTGCGCGAAAAATGGTCGCATGGGTTCTTTATCCGTTCGCGATTTGGGTCTTTCAAGGTTTACGATCTGGGCCATTCAGCAGATCTTCACCGCGCTTGAAAGGCACGGGGTACGAAAAGGAGCTAGTGCTCAGTAGGGCTCCGAAAGGAAATGCAACGCTAGGCCGCGTTGCAGCGGAGCCGTAAATCGGCCCCCGCCTACTGCAGGATCTCTGTCATTAAAGTATCTTCCAATCCAATCCAATCCACGGTTTACGATCGATTGGACGCATTTTCAATGAAGATAGGACTCACTTTTAGCAAAGGTTCTGACCCATTTTTGATGTGAGAAAGCTTTCGTGCTTCGCTAAGCTTTTTTCAGAAAGGGGTGGTAAATTTTTTTTTGTTTTTGTTTTTTTAATGGTCGGAGTAAGCTTTACAGACGATGGTAACTTTCCACTTCCCACGTAAAGTGCAGCTCCCCTACGCACAGAACATAATTGTAGGTGGTTACTCATTCCCCCAGAAGACACTGCAGTACTCGTTTTGCAACCAACGGGGGCGCCTGTGCTTTGCTCCCGACAGAGCGCAATGCGCTTTCCGGAACTGTTTCGTGTCAATTTTCAGCGGGACTTGGGGGAGGGGGGGGGAGGGGGTAGAGAGAGAGAGAGTTCGCGTAGCTTCGTGCCCAGTACTTCCACGTGGGCAAATTAGGTTTCCCAACGCACTAGAAAGGAACGAATGCTAGTACCGCTGCAGTTCCAGCGCGGCTGCAGATCCCCGGCTATCTTGTACAGTGGCCGCATTTGTTACTAAGTTTTTTGTGTTTGCGTGTGTGTGAGATTGGGTCAAATTCCAATTTTAGAAGAGCTCTCGCAGTTGTTATTCTCTTTCATCTCCGAAAGTGGGGCGACGCCGTTCGCAATCTAATTGTTGCGTGCATTTATAACCATTCGTAAAGAGCTATACGAGAGAATTTAGAGCAGCCTACCTGTACGTTTGTTTCTTCTCGTTTGACGTTAACGCAGTTATTGTAGTGCCATTAAGGCGTACACAGAGCACAAAAGAAGTTATTCTTTTAAGGCTTTCTACTATACATACGCCCTCTTTTTCCCAAAAATGAGGCCCAGAAATCCACACCGCGGTGAAATGTATCGATCTTTTGACTCTTATGAAATTTGATAGGTGCGGAATTGAGCTCCCGATGAGATACAATGGCGCTGTCACTCTTGAGTGGCAGATGTATGACAGACCTATTGCGCATGCGCGTCACAATGCATCACCATTATCATCATAATCGTCATCAAGACCTTAGTTCTTCTTTACGTTCTAGCCCATTCCCTACACTTCCTACCTCGCCACTTAATGTGTTGCTTGCCATAGGCGATGGAACCTGCGTAGTTACAGAAGCCCTACGTATGCGTCCGTTTTTAGACAGAAACATGTAGTTAGCTGAGGTAGTGAATGCAGACTTCAAACTAGAGCGTTATTATAACTGTAGCGCCCAATCCCAGCTGTAAAATATTTACCCTAGTTTTTCTTTTTCATACTCAGTTTTACATTTCGCGTAAGCATCCTAAAACGAATTTACCGTCAAATTTCAGAGCTCAATATCGTATTATTTCACGCTTGATGACATATTTATTGACCTATATCGCCGCAAAGAGCAGTTCCGCTTCACTTTTTTTTTAATTTTTTTAAATATTTTTTAATAATAAATTTTTTTAATTTAATATTTAATTTAATTAATAGAACGGTAATATTCATATACATCGTCGTGCTTGCGTCCTTGGCGGGACCACCGCCGTCTCAATATTAGCCCTTTCGTCCCTGGTATCGTCATACCACACGAAATATCCTCTAGCGCCTTGAGAACAAAACCAAAATTGCTAGTTTTCTGGGCAAGTTCTTCAAGGGTGGTCTTTGCGATAGTTATCCGCATTGTCGCGTTTTCGCGGAGCTGGACGCTTGGAAAAAGAAGCAGTACGCCACTGCTTTTCGTGTGCTGTAAACATTTGATTTGATTTGATTTGATTTGATTTGATTTGATTTGATTTGATTTGATTTGATTTGATTTGATTTGATTTGATTTGATTTGATTTGATTTGATTTGATTTGATTTGGTTTGGTTTGGTTTGGTTTGGTTTGATTTGATTTATTTGATTTGATTTGATTTGAAGAAGCTCCAGTGAACACAGGGTATGACGACGGGGTGGTTAAGAAAACTGAAATCCCGGTTTGTCAAAATGTCCATACATCAGTAAATTCTTGCACGACTAGCTTTTTTTGTCTGTGGGCTCAAGGTGTCGTAGCTTTTAGGAAAACAAGGAAACCTTTTCTTTCTACTCGAAAAAAATTAATTGCTTAATGACCTAATATTCACGCCTGTAAATTAATAAATATTTCCACTATCGGCTCGACTTGTCGTATCTACGCTTCTGAGGCTCATAAATGTACGCAAATATGCAGAAAAGTAAATTTTGCTCGAAAAAATACAAAGAAAAACCCTCCAGGGCTGCAAGGGTTAATCCCCACAATCATCGTCATTTTAATTGCTGCCAGCACCATTATTATCGCCATTATCAGCGCTGCCACAGCTATCGTTGATTGATTGTAGGGTTTAACGCGCCGACGCAACGCAGGCGATGAGGCGCGCCGTAGTGGAGGGCTCCGGATTAATTTTGACCACCTGGGGATCTTTAACGTGCGCCGAAATCTCGAACACACGGGCGTTTTTGCTTTTCGCCTCCATCAGAAAAGCGACCGCCGCTGCTGGGAATCGAACCCCCGACCGCTACCACAGATACCACTATTCTTAATATATTAGCCGAAGAAGCAGAAAGTTGTCGTAAAAGGATCAAAATTTGGGCAAGTTGGTACTGGCTATGCATCTTGAACTTCAGCATAATGTATACAAAGACCGAAGGTAAAGAAGACGAAAGGACGACGCTGCGCCTTCCTGTCGTCCTGTCGTCTTCTGTACCTCCTGTCTTCCTGTCATCCAGTCGTCTGTCGTCTTCTTTCGTCGTCTGTCGTCTTCCTGTAGTCTCCTGTATCTCCTGTCTTTGTCTATTACGCTGCAGTTCAAGATGCAAGTTGTCGACTCGATGGCGATGACTTCCCTGATCATCGACTTCCACTATCGCTTGTCAGTCGAATCCATTCATTTTTAATTCAGTTTCTGCAAGCCCGCTCGTATAATCTAGAATGTTCCGTGTCGAAAGCCTTCTGCTCCTTTTTACCTTAAGCATGGAATCCTAACATTTGAAAATATCTTCTATAAAAAGCTAGCGACAGCCATCTACGATCAAATCAAACCAAACGCAGATACATTTCATGATGCTTACTCCCGGGAGCTACAAATGTGTGGCTTTAGAAGAACCACCTATTACAGTGAGAGGACTCGGACCAACTACGGTAGACAAAAGCTCGCGCACCTTATTCCTTCGTTTCTAAACTCAAACACCATGGTCTCCAGCATAGTGAATGAAAGTCGATCACCAGAAATTTTTTTAAAGAAGGTACACGGTTATCCACTCACGCTTCAAACATGATATGTTTTTTTTCCTTTTTGTTTAAGAATAGTGCATCTTGTGTACCTTTGCTGAAACGCACTGTAAATTTTTCACTTCCTCACTACTGTTTCCAACTACGGTTTTGTTTTTGAGGTCTCTTTAAAGGTCTTTTATGTGTAAAGAGTGAATTTATAGATGTGTAATTATTTCTTATCTTTTCTTCGCTATATATCTATATTTATTGTATTCCACTGTATTGAATCTATGTATTTATGCTTTAGACAAACATACTGAATGTTGTGCATTATTGTGGTCTGGGCGGGGATCGGTGCATTGTCAGGCATTCAGTTGCCTTTTCCCCACCCCTTTGCATTCTTCAACCACTGTATAAATGATGTGTGTTTGAAATGATGATGATTAAACTTCAAGCTTCAAACTTCAAGAGGTGCAAATTTAATAAAACTAGGGCAGCTTTTGTCCCCTACGTCGGGTTCAGCTAAATGAAAGCATAATGTGGGATGGTGCAACGTAAAGTTACCCTGTTTCAAAGGAGAGACAGAAACAGAGAGAGTAATTTTATTGAAGGAAAACGACCACATAGAGGTCGGCGTGATGGTTTAATCCCTGGCCAGCTACTCTGTGTGCAAGAAAGTGAAAAGAGCAGCGCGGATGAAAGTTGACAGAGAAGAAGAAGATCAGGGAGGGATGAGGGCGTGATACAAGGGGCATGATTGTCTACACTATGTACCATTGGAGCAGTTCTTCGCACATGTTCACGCCCACACTAGCCGCGCAGTGGTCTTCTCCACGCTACTCACAGCGGTAGCAAAAATTGGCCTCAGGGCTGTTGCGAAAACTTTCCCGGGCACCGCACACTTTTCCCTTAGCGCTAAAGAGCGCAGGCTACGGTGAGCGCTAAGGAGGGAAGCGCTCGGGAACGACAGAGCCACTCGAAATGCGAAAACCAAAAGAAAAAAGCGCGGGAAAAACAAACCGCTGCAGAGCTAGCTAAGATGGGCGCGCTAAATCAAATAAACCACCGAACCGGGCAGACGGCTACACGCCAAAGAGAAAAGATGAGAGAGAGAGAGAGAGAGAGAGAGAGAGAGAGAGAGAGAGAGAGAGAGAGAGAGAGAGAGAGAGAGACCACTAACTCTAAAAGCGTGTAGAAAGATGTGAGGAAGAAAAGAAAGAGAGAACAGCGAGTACGCCAACGGCAAGACGACAAAGAGTGGTGTCTCGCTAGTGGGAGACGAACGCATCTGAGCGAGGGACACTTTGCCGCCACGCAGCGGCGCATTCCGGTGGAGCGGGAACAGCAGCAGCAGCAGCAGCGAAAGTTCATTAAGACGGAGTCTCCTAACCCCTTTCGGGCCGCTTTCTCCGCGCGGCCCACACTCTTCACGTCTCGGGGACATCCTTTAGCGCCCCGCTGCGCAGCGTAGGGGCAAAGCGAGACACACGTGTGCCCTGCCTGCGCGTCTTTCTTCACCGCCGAGCTCTTGCGCCGCGGGGGGGAGGCCACCGCACGCGTCGTTAGGGGCCATTCAGGCAAGGGGATAGGGTTGGACCTTGCGGGCCGCCCCGTTTCGGAGGGGGCCTGCGCAGCGGAGATAATCACGGCACCGCCACGCGCAGTTTCCCGGCGCGAATGGCGGTAATACGGCTTGAGGTAGACTGGCGGTTCCGAGCACCGCGCGAGGCTCGCTGCGCCACGCGGCTGGCAATTATTGCGGAAAAGCTGTCTTTCAGGGGAAACCCGGGAGGGAATGAGCAGCTATTTCGGAGGGACTGAACGGGATGTGGGTGGAGGCGATAGATGACACGTTGCTTGTATGCCTGTTTATGTCTTGTTGGTCGAGGACGTGAGCATAGTTTTCTCGGCCACCTGTGGTTTGTCGGCTTCCAGGGATTGCGAAACGTTTTTGATTTTACAGATCGCTAACGGCGCCGCGGAATCGCGACTAAATAACAGTCTTTTTGGATGTTAACCTGTGATGGAAATGGTAGTACTAAGAGAAAAAGGTATTCAATAACGGGTGCACGCCAAATGACGGTATCTCGGGTCTATCTTTATAAGCTGACGCTCCGTGTGAACGTAATATCTTCCCATCACGGCTCGATGCAGCACCAGTGTATTGTTGAGGAACACGGAAAATAAACTTAAGTCGAATTAGATAACATCTTACGGCGAAGTTGTATACCACCTCCTTCAACGACTCAATGATTTAGAGAGCCCGCACACCAAGGGCTTCGCGGAAAAGGCTAGTTTTTCTTTTAAAGCTCTTTAACTTTCAGCCTGACGTAGATGGTTGAAAAAAATGTTTTGGCGTAATTAGCTTCTAAGAAGCTGTCCACTTACGTCGAGTTCCATATTTATCGTAATTAATTCACAGCAATACCTCAATTATTAACCGTATAATTATTAACCATGGAGTTCAAACAATTCAGAATTCGCCGCTGATATCAGCACATGTGCTTCTACTGGAGGATCATGGTTAGAGAAAAGGCCTGTGACTTTATTTTTATCGTGGCCATTTTGAAACAAATTATACGACATTTGACGAGTCAAACGACTACATAACTGTGGAAAGCTTTACCGTAGCTGGTATCATAAATAACTAGCAGGTATCATGGATAACATAACTATCAGTCGCCGTTTTGTATAAATAACATGAAGCCGCCGTTCCAGCAGCGCCACAAAGCCACTGTAACACAGAAAGCCCCATGTTTGTTTGCTAGAAAAATAGAGGGTGTTTAGAATAAATTCTAAATTGCAATTTACAAACAATTGGGTATTGGTTTTGTGTCGTGCACGTGGCTTCGCCGTCTTGCCATGGGCACACCGTTGATTGGAGACAATTTTTTTTTACATCGGTGCACACACATTTCTCAGCATGGCACTGATATGGCCTCTTCAGCTTCGCTAATTCTTAATCTTAAGCATTGAAAACGCCGTTTGTCTAAGTCCGCCTAGAGTAAGTATGCACAAGCTTTGAATGCAAACGCCTGTCCCGTTTTGCATACAAAGTGTCTGAAAGAAGCTGTGATACAAATATCCTCGATACAATAGGTTCCTTGCAAGTTCCGACGTTTGCAGTAGCAGTTTAGTACTGCGTAAATTAAATAAAATAATCGCACGTGGTGAACTTCAAAGTTTCTTGGCCATACCTTACGTTAACGAGAATTATTCGAAAGCATTTATTTGAAAATACCTGATTTTCAAATGTGGTTAACACTTACCAAAACGTCTTATAACGTACTCAGCGGAGCAAGCGACCAAAGTGGAAGTCAGTACGCTGTTCCAACATGAATCACTGTGCTCAGGCATGACGCGTAAATCGGCTTATTGGTTGTTTTACCTACTAAGTTTACAACCTCGTAGATGGGTAACGGCAAGGCCTTAGTTCCGTGTGTGCTGCAGGCGATTCCCTTCAAGCTCTTGTTTATATTTTGTTAAAATGAACACTTGGAGACAAGATGAACTCTGTTCCAATGAGAAAACGGTTACCCCCATCCCGAGTTCTTTCTTTTTACTGCGGTTGTGACAGCGCGCGAACGGATTAGACCGAGCGACACATTAGCGTCGAGAAGGCCCCACAGAGATGTCGACACGTGCTCTGTCGACTTTTCGTTTCCTTAGACCAAGATGAGCCAATCAGTACAGGCCGGTCGCTGTTATCGATCAGCGAGTGTAGGCGATGCCTCACCGTGGCTCGTCCTTATCTTCACCTGTTCTAATTATTGAGCTTAATGGAAAAATGTTCGCGTTAAACGTGGTATATGCTTACTTCCCTTGAGAGTATTTCTTGTCTTAGTCAAAGTTGTATATAGTATATTAGACCGGTACAAATCAATTCATTTTTTATTTGCTTGTACCTTCTCTATTGAACTTTCTTTGATACCAACGTGTCTCCTGGTAACAAGCGTAGCGATACACACCAAATCTGTTTAAGCGAGATATGAGCGCAAGCGAGTCTATTTCAATGGCAGTTCCAGCTGGCCTAACTGCGGAATAGCGTTCCTTTTGATCCCCGAGTTTCCATCAATCTACCCGAACCTTTGTTACGACACGTACACCTTCACAGAGGCTGCGTTCTATTACACAAATCTCGGTCATTTCACGTGGGCATTAATGAAAGGAAAATGAAATTCAGCGAACTCTAGACAGGACAAAGATTGCCGACACTCACCTACGGGGCGATGCCGTCACTTCAGGCGCGACGCTTTTCCGCGCTGCAAAAAAGAGGACACTGAATTGAGTAAAACGCACTCAACGACCGCTTGGAATGCAATGCATCTTTTCTGGGACTTTTGAAGACGGTGGTTTTTCTTGGAATACCTAAGCCCGGCAATGTCGTTTGTTGTTTGTCTGCCTGTCACTCGATTTACCCGCCCAAACAAACAAAAAAAAGTTAAGAAACTTTGGAACACGAAGCGTATGTAGGCAACACAGTCAATATTACAAAAGCTACTTCCATTGCACATACATTACCGCATTACTTAGTGCAAATAAACCGCACGCTAATTCGAGGCAGAATATTAGTACACAACCGGGAGTACTGGAGTTAGAAATACACGTTGAATTGGTTTTTAGACAATCAAATAAATAAACAATAACTTGCTATAAGGGGTCATGCAGACAAAACACTTTAGACAAACAAATAAATAAATAAATAATAACATGCTTTAAGGGGTCATGCAGATGAAACACACGTTTGGTTCATTCGAAAGATTGCCTCGTTAGAATCATACCGACACCACTCTTAACGTAAACTTCGCTCAAATAAGCTATATAATTAGGAAAAAAGGAAATGGCCATGCGACACACTAGCTCATTTCTCGCAACAGAACCTATGATGTCATAGGTGCCAGCTCTGCGATTGGCTGGGGCTGGGCAAAGCAAACGCAAATTAAGCAGGGCCTATAAGCTTGCCGAACGAGCTATTTGCGCTTAAATTTAGGGCACATTCTTTTTAAAGCCGTCAGAATGGTGGGACGAACAGTGGAGTTTACGAAAATACACGTAAACATAGAAGTACCGATGCGTGCTGCTGTTGGCACTGCGGGCACTATGCTTGTTTTAGCTGCACAGGACTGCGGGGCTTTGGGGTTGTCTCAGGCGACACTGGCCGATTGGCGTAAGCGACCGTGTCTTACTTGATCGTATTTGTCGGGCGAACACCATGTTTCACGAAACGAATATTTTCTACTTTAGTAAAAACACGCCAGGTACAAACACTGTAAAACAAACAAAGCAAAGGCAGAAAATGGCCCGCCGCGGTATGGTGGCGCCATCTAGGTTGCCTAACGGTAACAAGGCTCTCAGCACACTAGATTCAGGTTGAAGACCTGCTCTTGCGATGTCATTGCAGACGTCGTGAAAACACACGATTTGGTGGGAGAATCAAAATTTTAACTTAAAGTGATTAATTTCTCAGTTAATGAAGCATCGTTTGCTTCCAGACAAACGCTGGAAGCGCTACAAAACCCGAGATCTTTCGAATAAAACAAACTTGTATTTTGTCTGCGTGGCCCCTTTGACACAGCAATGAAGACAGGTGGCATAAAAGCAAGCACTGAAACAAAAAATGCCCGTTCGAGATGCTCCAAGTGCAACCCAAACAAAATGTGCCAACAGATGGTGAGCTAGCAGTGCGAACGCGGGAAATTTGAATTCGCTTGTGCAAACCTTCCTAGCACAAGCGATAGGGGAGGGGAGGAGCGTGAGAGGTTGGAGTGAGAGAGAGGACGGGGTGCTACTTAGCATGGGCGACATAAGACTAGCGCCTTTCGACGCCCTTTTGCAGAAAGTAGATATAGCCGGATCGCCTCCCCCGCTTCGCACCACACTGCTGCCGCACCCAGCGGCGCAACATTCACCAGGGCGCACAGCCACACTCCCTGGTGACAATGCGGCCAGTTATGCTCCTATCACAGCCGAAAAACATGGTGGCGGCCACAATCCCGGCACCGAAAACCTAAAACTTTTCACCCTCGGGACTATGTTGCTTTAGCATTGCGACGCGTAAGAGGTCTTAAGTGTCTGTGTCATATTTTTTTATCTGTCACTGCCGACGCGCAAGCTGAGGAACCGGTTACAACCTTTCGAAAATGTTTACCCTCGCGTTCGTTAAATGTACGCAAGAAGTTCAAATGAGTGTATCCCGTTAGTGTTTCATCCATCCAACTATATTTCCTAACTCTCGCAGTTGCGGCAGCTGTAGTGTCGACCCCGCGCTCTCGTTTAAAAACTTTCTCCGAATCTGTTGTTCTTCCAAACTTGTTATCAGCCTTATCAATAACTTATCGTCACTATAAGTGATGTCGTTACCATCCTCGCAGTGAGAAGCAGGCCTCGTTGTATCCTCCAATTCGCAACGGCGATCTATGCTTTAAAAAAACGTAATAAACGGGGATGTTATATAAAGTGAGGAAAAAAAAAAACACGGAGAAAAATTTATGAACCACAAATGCGGATCCCTGCACTGTGAGCAGTGAGCCTTCCCAGAAAATTTTTGAATTCGTGGTCGGTTGAGAAAATCGCCATTATTTTCCGCCCTGCTTTTGCCCGGTCTTGTATTCTTCGCCGTGATGGGCACTTATGCGTGGGTGTTGTGTATGCATGCCAATAATAGGTCCCCTATTCTCAAGTTAGCCTCTGTGGAGACACGTCTGGTTTATCTTTACTACAAAGCATGCTGCCTTTGAGAGCCCCTGCTCTTCGTAACAATGGAAGTAAAACCGTCGCTAACAATATGTACCGGTAAGATACTGTAACCGAGAAATGCTTCAGGCCAAAACAGCAAAGGAAACTGCGATGAGGCTTTTCCCTTGTTCAATTTATACTGGTGCAAAGGTCCTGTGGCTAAAAGGTTGTGCTGCTGAGCCAAAGTACGCAGAATCGATTCCCGCAGCGGCGGCCGTTTTTTTTTTTTTCTGACGAATGGGTACCGCGTGTCGAGATTTCGTCGTGTATTTAAGAGCCCCACGTGGTCTAAATCCTTCCGCAGTCCCCCACTGCGATGCGCCTCATATCCCGAGTGTTTCTTTGGTGTGTAACCTCCCCCCTTTTCCCAAATTTTAAATATTTAGAATTTTATGTGGTCATAAAATACAGTCCGCTGCCTGGCTGCAACAGAAAGTTATTATGCACGCATGCTCATTACGAAGCTCCCGGACCCCGCAGTGAAGACCCATTCGCGACTTCCAGAAACAGCAAAGTTATGTGTGACGTCACGATCCATTTACTTATAGGTTGTATTCACTGGCGATGCACTCATGCAGGCAACCATGCGAGCGCGCCGTCACTGGTTACGTCGGTCTCCGCTGGATGGCGGTACTTGTCCCTGCTAAGCACATGATGTGTGTTGGACTTTCCAAACGCTACCCCACCGAACGCAAAGCAATGTCTCGACTCCAATGTGACTGCGCTTAATAACAGCTCTGTTGACACCACCGTTGAGAATCGGGTTGAAACGGAGCAGACGACGCACGCCGGTGTTTTTTTTCTGCGGCTTGCGGGCAGTGGCGCAAGCCACGCCATGCCCGCGGTGCTTCGGCCATGTCCGTGGCCGTTTCAAGTGTTGCCAAGCCAAGAAACCAACGGCTAAACTTTTCAGTGAATACCACCTATAGGCGAAATTGAAATGTCACCCCACTCTACGTAAGGCGTGCTATTTCTCGCCCTACATCGGTGTGACTGCCCCAGAGCGCATGACACTACAAATGACACTTATATGCAGCTGGATGGGGTGAAACAACGACAAGTACTGCGGAGAAGAAAGACCATGCGGGATTTCAGTGCGCGCCACGCACGCACAGAAGGGGGGCACCGAGGTACTCTGGGGTGGTGGTGCTCGGTGAGCGGGTGTCTGTGGTATGCGCGACCGGCGCGCTCAGCAACGGTGCGGAAACGGAGCTGATAGCAGAGGCCGTGGTACGTGTGTTTATGACGCCGCGTGCGTCATGTGGTGTTGGGAGATGCGTGCTTAGGCACACATAACAGATGCTTACTAGACAGTCATTTTGAGAGAGCAGGGTTGGTTAGCTCTCCACAAGCAATAAGTTATTTGCTGCTTTATTTGTTTTGTCTGGTGCATGTCAACTGATGAATATCTAATGACATATGATTGTAGCGAATCAAAAGAAAATTAATGATGGATTAGCGAGTAATACTGATGATTAGTAACAATTAAATAATGTCTATTAATGTGGATTATGATAGATTATGGTGACTTCAGGTGTGTTAGGATACAGAGGATGAACTATTAATTGATCATTCATTGATAGTAACGATTAGTGAAGTTGGATAACTATGAATTACTGCATATTTAGGCGGATTAAGGTGACTAAGGTAGATAAACGTAACATTTTCAGGTGTATTGAAATATACCTGTGCGTATTACGATGGGACTACATAGATTAAACACAGATTAAGGCAAACTAAGATAAAGTAATGCATGTTAGTGTAACGTAAGATATATTTATATGAGAATTGAGATGGAATAATGTCTTAATAAGGAGAATAAAGATTGATTAAGATGGATTAGGGTGTATAAAGTGGATACAGGTGTGTTATAGATACGGATAGATTAAGGTGGATTAGGATTGATTAAGGTGAATGAAAGAATATTAAGAGGAATGAGATAAAGGACGGTAAAATGGCGTAGACGTCGTGTCGATTTTCGGACGTGTATATAAAAGGTACTCGTTCAATAGTGCGCCAGGCTTTTGCCATCAAAGCCCGTAAGCAGTCGTAAGTGTACGAATACATGTTTCCATCGAAGGCTCCAGTAAGGATACACCGTGTATGTCTATAAGGGAATCGCTTACAAGTTCAATCGTCGAGGATCTTTGTTTCAGCGCTTACACGCGAAGCAGGCACTCAAAACTGGACCGAGACAAAAACAGTTTGTGTACCGAAGCACAATCGCAGCTTTCTATACTAAAAACACGTTGTAGTTTTTAAACAAAGTCTACTTCCTTTCCTCTGACCACTTATTCAAGGAAGGTGCAACGCACACATACCTGTTGCTTGCATTGCGGCGCACTTAAAAGAGCCCTCGCGATCGAAGTTCGCCTAAACGTCTAGAACCCGCTGCTCCAATGACCCGGTTGCCGCTCGAAACCGGAGGACCCCGAATTTTATCGTTATTGGTATCATTACGCATCGGGCGCTACGACCGGACATCCAGAACGCGCTATTACCTTCCCCTGAAGCGGCTCTCCTACCCTCCCGCCAACACCGTCTTGGTAAGAAGACCTCTAAACTTATGCGAGTCGCCTTCCACCTTCGCCAAGCAGTTGGCTCGACAGATGCTAACCCAACTTTCCCAACCGCCGCCAGTTGATGACGTTGCAACCCGACCACTAACATCCGCCGAGTAATAACTCATAGTACGGATCAGATCGTGCCTAGGCCGCTTTTTCCATTGGGGGTGTCTCTCAGCCAGTATACCCACACCGTCTTAATAAGGAGGCCTCTAAAACGGATGCCATTCTCAACCCAACTTTCGTGGAGCCTTTGGTTGGACCCCTTCTACTACGGCAGCTGTGAGTTAACTTGTCCCTAACTTGACTACGAACATTCATAGAGTAGCTCTTAATAGCGCTGATACTGTTTTTAGGCTTTGTCTCTCCTCTCGGGGGTGTTTCTCTCTTGCGCATCCCTTCTTTCTTCTCCCATCAACACTGTGTTGATAAGAAGACCCGGGAGAGATTATACGCCCTCCACCTTCGCCTAACCGTTGACACGCCAGCCGCCATTCAGGCAGTCGCGAGTTGTCACTTTCCTAACGTAACCTGAACATCTCTAGTGTGGTCCTGAATGGCATTGAGCCATCGCGTGTGATTTTTATGCTTTGTTTTACGTCTCGGGGGTGTTTCTCCCGGCCGCATCCCTTTTTGCAGCCGCATTCCCGCTCTCCCCGCCGCGAGCGACCCGTGGTCGCCGGCGACGCGCGGGTCGCCGCCGTGCGACGTCGTCGCTAAGCAACCTCTGCCCATCGCGGCGGCGGCGATGCGGGTCACGCCCGACCAACCCGCGATGCCCGTGCGTCTGTTCCTCCGGAATCCGAAGGGGAGGGAGCCGCCGACGCGCAGGCGGCGCGGATAGACAAATAGACGGACGAACACGGACGCAGCCCGGGAGACTCCGGTCCCTGGGTATATGAGCCCGACGCCATCCCTCCCCACCACCGGCATTTCTGCTTCCTGCGGATTTTCCTCGCATATCATGGCGCGTGCTCTCGCCTCTCCGCGTTCTCCGCGTGATATATTTCTAGCCTGCGTCCCTCTTTCTCTCCCGCCCTCTCTTCCTCGCATTCTCGACGCGAGATTCTATTAGAAACCCGGCCGAGCAGGAACGCGCTTTCGGGAACGGATCCCAGTCTCCCTCTCTCCGCTTTTGTTTTTGCCCTCCTCATTTTCCCTTCGGGTCGAACGGGGGCAAAGCGAGTGGGGGCCAGTCGTCCGCGAGCGACTTGTACGCGGGAGCGAGGTGTGGCACTTTTGTTTTTTCTGCCTGCGGGAGCTGATGTGTTGGTTCGGGGATCTGCGTGGGAAAGTGCGAGCGCACGCTCTCCGGAGCGCGATGCTTTCCTCCGGTTCGACAGGTACGAGCGAAGCCACTACTTTCACGGGACTAGTAGCTAATCGCGCAGAGCAGCCGCAAAGGAACTGCTGGCGCAGTTCAACAAGAAGCATAACAATCTCCACTCCCCTTTGCCTAAGCCCGCCTTCGTGTACAGCGATAAAAAGAGAGGCTGATAACTGTGCTGTTAAAACTACAAAATCAGTAACTGCAACAATTCAACCAATCCATATATACACCCATCAATATATCAATCTATCTATCCATCTCTCTGCCTGTCTCTCTGTCTGTCTGTCTGTATGTCTGTCTGTCTGTCTGTCTGTATGTCTGTCTGTCTGTCTGTCTGTCTGTCTGTCTGTCTGTCTGTCTGTCTGTCTGTCTCACTCACTCACTCACTCACTCACTGAAGCTAAAACGGAAGACTGGGCGAATTGGTACATGTTCATAGTAACAGCGCTAACGACACGAGACAAAAAGAAGAGGGCGCAAACACTGCGGAGGGCACAAACAGCGCCGTGTTTGTGCTCTCTTCTTTTTGTCTCGTGTCGTTAGCGCTCTTACTATCAACTATGTTACTATGAACTCACTCACTCACTCACTCACTCACTCACTCACTCGCTCGCTCACTCGCTCACTCATTCACTCAATGACTCGCTCACTCGTCACTCGCTCACTCGCTTGCTCACTCACTTGCTCACTCACTTGCTCACTCACTCACTTGCTTACTCACTCATTCGTTCACTCACTTGCGCACTCGCTCGCTCACTCACTGGCTCCCTCACCTGCTGGCTCACTCGCTCACTCACTTGCTCACTCACTTGCTCACTCACTTGCTCACTCACTCACTTGCTTACTCACTCATTCGTTCACTCACTTGCGCACTCGCTCGCTCACTCACTGGCTCCCTCACCTGCTGGCTCACTCGCTCACTCACTTGCTCACTCACTTGCTCACTCACTGGCTCGCTCACTCACTTATTCGCTCACTCACTGGCTCATTTGCTCACTCACTGGCTCACTCACTGGCTCACTCACTCGCTAGCTCACTCACTCACTCACTCACTCACTCACTCACTCACTCACTCACTCACTCACTCACTCACTCACTCACTCACTCACTCACTCACTCACTCACGTGGCGAGTTGAGTCTCTCATGCTACTCTCCAGCCCTACGTTGTCCTGGCATCGCATCTTCATCGCACAGCTCGCTGAATTGGATCTCACCCAACCCACCAGCGGACTAATGAAATTTGCTCACATCCGGCGACCTCTCCAGCGTCCTCTTTAGCGGCGTGTTCACGTGCCAGAGTACACGGAGCGTGGGCTCTCTACACGCGGGCTTCTCAAAAGAACAAGAGAGAAAACCGTGTCGCAGTTCCCGGATTAGTCGGCGCGGAGCAAACATACCGAAATATGAGAGGTCGAAATAAAACCCCGCAAAAAAAACGTACTGCGTGCGTGTGTGCGGTGTAGAGTCGGCGCTTTTCTTGTTGGCCACCGGCTCGGAGAATCAGCCAGGCGTATAAGTATAGCTTCGCCGGCAATGTAATCTCCCGAAAGAAACGACGAAGATGGCATCATCCGCTACACAAAAGTAAAACCAACAGCATTACCGCTCAAACAACGAAGTTGCACGGCATCGTCCAGAGCTTGGTTTTAAAAACCTGGAGGCAGGCGAGCCCTTATTTTGTGGTCACCGAACTGCGCGCCTGACATTTTCTTTACCCAACTCTTGAAAGAAACTAATGGAACAAGTATACGCGCTCGGCAAGCAAACTCGACGTTGATTAAATCTAGGAGTGGCTCGGTTATGGTGAGATAACTTTTTTTTCCTCTATACTCTGTGGCCTGCTGTAGGGTTAAGGGCGCAAAATTATATTGGCCACCGCGAACACGTGCGCGCACGAAAGTCAATATCGCCGTCCCACGCAGGAGAAGAGTACAGCGTGAATCTTTCACTGAACGCGGAGAATAACGTAAGCAGCGCAGTGCAAGAACAATTCCCAACAAAATACCCTATGCACGTATACACGAGCGTACGCAATATAACGGCGATGCTGTGGCATGCTTCCGTGGGTGTGTGCGTGAATTCTTTCCTGTTTTCGCTCGTACGCGATTCTGCGAGGATACGTACGCCCTTGCATTAAGTAAGGTGGCTTGGAAGTCACGCGTAATTACAAAAACAGTTACTATCTATTTATTAACAACACTTCCCGGTCGAAAATGACGACAAAAAAATTCTGTAGTTTGTCGTATTTTCGCGTGTCGTACTATCATCTTGTCGTATTCTTGTCGTGTCGTGATTCTTATGTTCTGTCGTATGTCGTATTCCTGTCCTGAATTTGATGTTCCGTCATGCCGAATTCCTCTCTTGTCGTGATCCTCGTGTTCCATCTGCAGTTGCACATGGTTTGAATGATATTACCCATTGTGAAGAGTGGCGTAAATGGCAGCTCTGTTGCGACTACAGGAACGTTTGTCGTTGAGAAAATAGACTTTGTCGTTACGACATAAATGTGTGTCGTAACAACATATGGCTTTGTCGTAACAACAGGACTTTTGTCGTACGAACTTTTGTCGTACGGACAGGACTTTTGTCGTAACAAGGTTACTTGCCGTACGACAGGAATTCTTGCTAGGTTTTTGCAGTATTCCTGTTGTGAGTTCAGACTGGGCTAGTATTCATGGCAATAAAGGCAGGGCGATTTGGCCAGGAAATAAGCATCCCATATCAGAGAACCAACTCGGATGGAAGATATCATAGCTGAAGTTAAGAGGAGGCATTACACAGTACGGCCGGGCTGATATGAAATGCGGAGAAATGTGAAGAGGCGTAGCATCAGCGCAACGGGGTGGACTCCCGGGCACGGGATTAGAAGAAGAGAGAGACCACTAATTCGATCGAGAGATGAAACAACCAAATTCGGAGTCAACCAATGGACCCTAGGTTATCGTAAGTAGGCTCGACTCGAGGAACATGGAAAAAGCTTTCAGCCTGCAGTGAACAAGATGATGATGATGATGGTGTTGAGCATGATGATGATGTCGATGGTGGTAGTTGTGATGGTGGTGAAGAAAGAGAATCAAAGGCAGATGCAGAAGAAAAATTATGATGATGGTGGTGGTGGTGGTGGTGGTGGTGCTGCTGCTGCTGCTGCTGATGTGCTGATTGCGAAGATGATGATGAATATGACGACGATGATGGGTGATGGTGTGAAGTAGAAAAGAAGACTACGAGGATGATTACGAAGCAATACCGCAAGTTGAGCTAGTTGGTGCATCATTGAAAACATGAAAGCGCACAAATAACTTGTTACCATGTTCACTGATAGGGAACAGTACCATGTTAGGGAACTGGTTGGGACCTTCTTTATCAATGAGCATGGTGAAAACTGCTTGTTAGCAATTCATCTATCACTCTACGTGGAAAGGAACACGCGCTAATCGGCACCATGTTTTTCTAATGTATAATTTCTTTTTATGTATAAATTTTTTTTTTATAAAACTCCAGTTGCGAGTCAGTGGCTTGGTCTGTCCTTCCTGTACGTCCCCGTTATTTGTGCGCTTTCAAGTTTTCAATGGTTACGATAATGACGGATAGTGGTGATGGTGGCCACGGGGTCGATGGCTGTGGTGATTATGATGATGATGATGATGATGATGATGATACATTTGGACAGATCACACGCAACTAAGACATCTCGTAATGCAAAATGTCTATACTGTTACAAGAAACCAAACTTAAGGCGAGCTAGCCTATTCTTCGCTGTCAATTTTATTCTTGCGAGAAATCAAACATCTACCTTATTAAAGTCCATTCAAACATCGTTCAACAATGCACCGCAGAAAGAAGTCCTCACATTTTGATTTGCCAATACTAACAACAAAGGGAACAGCGGCGGGTTTTTCTACCTTGTTTTATTCTTTATACGGATTTGTGGCTTTCTATTTTTGTTCATGCTTCCCGTTAATGCCATATGAATCATGTCTTCGCAAATGCCGGCACCTTTTACAGGCAAGCTGCTGTTAACGGCAGCTCACATGGAATCTTTCGTGTCCGACACGAACGCTATGAGGCTGAGCCATCTTCACTAATAAGGTTCCGTAACTCGTGCTATTCGCCGTGAGATCGGCCTATAGGTGGCGACAGCGTCGCGCTGTCAGTGTAGATTCTCCGCGGAGGCGTAGCGGTCGAATGCACGGGGTGGGAGCGCGTCGCGTCTATTTCGCGCTCTATGTTGAACGAAACGCGTAAAAAGGAGTGGCATGTTGTGTTCGGTTCCTCATCGCTCGAGGAATTGCATGTAATCGGCAATAAGCCTGCATTACTACACGAAAAAGCGGCGAGACCTGCGGGTGATCACTGCACGGCGGAGATAACGGCACGGGACCTGTATGCTGAGGTTCGTAGCAAGCACGTCCCGGAGCACGGATTTGAAGAAATGAAGAAAAAAAGGAATAGCGACAAAGAAGGAAGCCCGGATCGCGGTAATTTAGTTGCTGAAAACAGTTTCAGTCGCTTTGTTTGTTGGTTTGACGCATAACTGCATCCGTGGAATGCCTTGAACGTCGCCGCACTTCACTGCTCCCGAATTTATTAAAGGAGCTTTCGATATTTTGTCGCGTTCGGAAGCCGACCCAAAATGTCGCGCGTTTTATGACCGTACAAATATAAATATTCCTTGATATTTATTAATCAACATTTATATATCTATACAAACATAGATGGGCACATGCCCCATATGCCCATCTCTTTGTGCCCCCAAGACAAAACTAAAGGAATCGCGACCGCAGGCGTAAATTCAAAGGACCTTGGCCATACGCGGTAGAGCTTGAAAGCGGGTTAACCAGAATTAATTTTAAAGTGCGTCAACAGTTTAGGTTCAAGCGCTTCACACCCACGCTATTCAGCACTAACAAACGCCTAATGATGCCCTGTTAAAGTTAAAAGTCCTCTCCCCATCCCCCAAGGTTCTCAATTACCGCAGAGAATTAGTTACAAAAGCGTCGGCAACGCAAAAAAAAAATAGCGCCAATATGGTTTTGTAGACGGCTTCGCCTATGCGAAGTACACAGCTATCACTTGTCGCTACTGCGTTGCTTCGTGGAATCATGACACTCACTAGCGCGGCTTTGGCGGTAATTACTCGTGACCCCCGTCTTCGCAACGACTGCTCGTTCGCCCCGACAGACAGGAACGTCGAACGCTAACTGAAGGCGTAAAAGTGCGCGAAATGACGTCACGACGCAGAAAGCCCGCGTGAAACGTGGCGGGCCAGTCGCAACGGCGGGCTCTCATCGGTCTTCCGTTTATATCGCTTCTTCATTTTCCCGTTCCCGGCCTCTTCGTAGGAAAGCCGCGTTTTCTGCCTGCTGCCTTCAACGCGGATATTCGCCGCGAGCTCGACATGTAGGTGGCGACAGCGTCGCGCTGCTAGTGTGGATGCTCCGCTGAGCGGCCCGTAAGAATGCACACTGTGGGCGCGCTTCGTGCTTTTTTCTCGCCGTATGTGCGCACGAAAAGTGCAAACAAGAGTGGTATGCTGTAGTTCGGTTCCTCAATGTTCAATGTATAGCATGGAAGCGGCAGTCAGTCTTCATTACTACGCCAAAAAAACCGACGACTCATCGGGAATCTCAGAATGGCCGTATTTGTGACAATGAACTTGTACGCTGCGGCTCGTAGCAAGCTTGATCTTTCCAGACTATGGCTTTGAGCCTTCAATAAAAGCATAAATAGAAACAAATCAGGAAGCCTCGATCTCTGATATTCAGTTAACAACGGCAATCTCAATCGCTTTCATTCGTAGCATGACGCATTCTTGCATTTGTGGGATGCCCTGAAATGGTAACACTACTTAACTGCCCCGAAATTCTTTCTAAGAGCTTACGATATTTTTTGTGTGTTCAAAAGGCAACATAAAATTACTGAATTTTGATCAGCGCAGAGATATAAATGTAACCGCTCTAACGGGTCTTTTAAATGAAATTTTAGCGAATCTGAAGGAAGGTTTGATGAATAACGGTTTCAGATCACTTATTTACGGCTTTCGTCGCAAGTGAACTTGCGAATTGAATTGTCATCGCACGCAGTACACTCAACATCTCATGTTTAGCTAGATTTTCGCGAAGTGACAAGCAGGTTTACAGAGAGAAAACCAAGCTTCCGGGGCCTCACAGTGAGCACAAATTTTCTGTTACGGCTGCTCTGTTGACCATTTGCGTTCCTTTTAAAACCTAACAGGTACCTGCAACAGCGAGATGTGTTTGCAATCTTGCGTTTAAGGTAGCTTACGAACCCTAAAGATGGCAATAAATGAAGTTGCGCTGTTGGAGATGTAGTAAAACATTTCCTTTTTATTTCCCGTTGCGAATCAGCGCAACGGGTTCCCGGTAACTACTGTGTTGTGTTGTAAACTGAATATCACCTTTGTCTTGGCATTTAATTCTTGAGGATTGGTTAAAAAAGAAATTCTGTGCATTTCTTTTTTTTTTTTTTCGGGAAGAGGGGGGGGGGGGGGGGGGAGTCCTGCCATCGTTGCAAGAGCAGCGAGAAGAGAACGGATGCAACGCGAAAAGCCAAACTATGGTTATCAGTATTACTTACAATCGAAACTACACTAGGCGTCGTGTTCTGTAGCGGTCAAAAAGCAGTACTTTAAACGTATTTTCAAAACTGACTAACCCCCCTTTGGTCCGAGATTGTCCAGGAATTGTGGCTCGCCTTTTTCAAAATTGTATTGAAAGCAAGCATTGTGGGAAAAAATTAAAAAAAAAAAAACAGCGAGTCATGGCACACCCCTCACACCTGTGGGCAACAACGTGCATTATACTACGCGTTTTCTTCTCTTTCTTTAAACTTAGCTCCACCTTAAGAGGTTAAGACGTGACCATATTAGGCATTTGGTTATGCTGAGTGAGACACGTTTCTGGACAAGGTGATTCATGTCGGATTTGCAAATGATATATATGAAAATGACACACGAAATGCCGCATGACAGACGCAAACCCACAACTGCTTAATTTTACAGAAAAATCCCCCCTAAATACTCTTGCGTATCCATAGAAACGTATTTTAAATAATACGCAAAATTAGCAACTCGATTCAGTTGAATAAATGTTTATTCCTCCTCCTCTGTATAAACAACGACTGTCCAAAATGGTATTTATTTTAGAAAAGGTACGGGAAGGACACGATCACACAGGCACTTGCGGGTGTAAAATACGTGTCCGGTAACGTATGGGCGATAGCGCACGGGTCGTGTGCAGTGTAAATATTTTTGTTTGTTTCTTCTTTCTATATGGACACAGCGCAATTTTACAAGGGTGTGGAATTTGCACGCGTATGCACAGGTCTTGTCGCTTCTTACCCGTTTCGCGTACTAAAATTTTATCCTTTAAATAATCACCACGCCACCTTCAAACAGCACCCTTCGACGTTCCCGAAACGGCATACGACTGCACTCAACAATACGAAAAGTGCAATGTGTGGAAGCAATGTGTATAACACGTTTTACACTCAAGCGGTGACCACGGCGAAGACGTTTCGTGGAATTAAACCAGCGCATTAACCCTCAACGGCCGCTGATTATTGCGTTTCTAGAGGAAATGCGCAAGCAGAGGTAACTATGTCATTGCTTACTGCCAAACGAGTGCACATATCCGTTATTTGTCGTGCGCAGCACGCGTCTTGCGCCGCACGCAACGTGAAAAAGCAGACGACGCGAGAGCGCCATCCACACTAGGAGCGGTTCGTCCCGCCGCCGCCAGGGGCCGACTGTGTTCGCGCTCGCGGCGAATACACGTCTCTCTCCATCGGCCCTGTTTCCACTTCTAGGCAGTATTTCCTCTTACCTCTCAAGTTTCCTCGCGTCAATAAAATAACTCGGCAATATCCTCGGTGACACATTAAGTATTTCTGGGAAGACGGGCGGGTCGCGGCTGCATCCTCGTAAAGGCTCCTCAGACGGCTCGGGCATTGTCCAACTGAACTGGCTCTTTTCTGCGCCGCTCTGTCCGGCAATAAAAGCGGACGCTTCTTCTGCACTCGCCATCGCCGCTGTGATTTCGTCTGAAGTTGCACTAGGTACCAATCGCCGTTCAGTCTGTACTGAAGGTCTTCACGGCGACAAAAAATAGATTGAGACGCGTGAAGAGCTTTGCGTTGCCAAAAGGACAATTTTTCTTTCTTTCTTTCTTTTTTTGCTTTTACTGCGCTTGTAGAAGTAGTGGTGTCACTTCGCAGGGAACCGGGCGTCGTTGCTGCTGTCTCTGAAAAGAAAGTCCCGGTGGAAGTGAAAAGAGGGAGTGAACAGCGACGGCGAGAGAGGGACAGAGAGATAGAGAGAGAGAGAGAGATAAAGAGAGGGAGATTGAGAGAGAGAGAGAGAGAGAGAGAGAGAGAGAGAGGCAGACAGAGAGAAAGAGAGAGAGAGAGACACAGAGAGAGAGAGGCAGACAGAGAGAAAGAGAGAGAGAGACAGAGAGGGAGGGAGTGAGAGAAGGAGGTGACTTCAGTTCATCAATGCAAATGTGTCACACAACCGGTTTCGCACTGCTAGCGCAGACACCATGACTCATAAAGACCACACGTCATTTTTTAATGCGTAAGGACTTCTCTGTGGAGGCCGTGAGAATTACAACTGTCCGTGTGTAGCGCTTAATGTGTCGCACTTCCCCGCCCCTGAAAAATGCTACGATAGAACTCGCTAGGGCATTCACATTTTCAGGTAAGACGGACGGACGGACGGAAGGAAGGAAGGAAGGAAGGAAGGAAGGAAGGAAGGAAGGAAGGAAGGAAGGAAGGAAGGAGGCAGAAGGAAGGCAGGGAACTGAGGCTGGCTTGTTCCTAGTTTACTATCCTGCACACGGGAAAGAGAATATGGGGAAAAAAGAAAAAAAAGAAATGAGAGAAAGAGAAAGGTCGGAGCAGATAATAGGCAGGTGCACGCTCAGCGCCAGGGCACTAGACGTCCAGGTTCAGTGATTGTCATAGTAGTCTTTGACTCTCTTGTGTTGTGTTTAAGTTCATCCCCCGAAAAGGAAGCGTATGAGCTAATTGGTCGCCTTGTGAGCTTACGACAGAGGACGCCAGTGACATAGAATCTTCTCCACCGAAAATGTCCGCCGAGAGTCCAGGTTGCACAGTGTTGACGGCAGTTTCTTTCCTTTAGGCGAGTAACACGGTCAATCGCATAAGACGTAGCGTAACGTCTCCGGCGTTCCCCAAGTTTTCTTCTGTGTGAAACAGTAAAGGCGACTTTAAGGCGGCTCGGCTCATAGCGCTATTAGGTCACGTTACTGTTTGTGCAAGTATTTAATAAATGTCCGTGGTGCCTCCGTACGTTATTATAAGTACGCTTTTAGTGAAAGCTGACCTTAAATGGGCGCGGTGTACAGCAGAGCAATTTACACACGCACACACACACACACAGATGGATGTGCACATTATATGTATATATATATATATATATATATATATATATATATATATATATATTGAATGAGGAAATGAGGGACTCGTTGAAATAAGACAGTTGGCAGTCAAGAAAACCTTCGAAAAGCAAAGGGGACGATGTAGTAGGTGATTGAAAGAGATAAAGAATTTAGAAAGAAAGAAAGTGGAGAAAAAATGCCCGCCAGGTGGGATCCGAACCCACGACCTTTCTCCACTTTCTTTCTTTCTTTCCAAATTCTTTCTCTCTTTCAACAATCACCGACCACATCCTCCCCTTTGCTTTCCGAAGGTTTTCTTGACTGCCAACTCTTATTTCTCTCTCTCTCTCTCTCTCTCTATATATATATATATATATATATATATATAGATATATATAGTTGAGAAAATGGTAGACGCACGATTATAAACAAAAACAGTGGTTTACTGACGTTTCGACTGGAGGACCAGTCTTCATCTTACTGGACCTCCAGTCGAAACGTCAGTAAACCACTGTTTTTGTTTTTAATCGTGCGGCTACCATTTTCTCAACTATTTCTTCTGGCTCCTCGAGAAGTTTCTTTTAGTGCTTATATATATATATATATATATATATATATATATATATATATATATATATATATATATATATATATATATATATATATATATATACCGTAATTACCCGATTCTAACGCGCACCCGATTTTCCTGGCAAAAAAAAACCGAGAAAAACTTGCACTTCCGATTGTAACGCGCACGGAATCTTGTGAGCAAGAAAAACGAATGCGAGAGAAACGGGCGATTTATTTCTCGAAGTAATCTCACTCCTCGTCGCTCTCCGCTGACCACAACATCTCGTCCTTGGTGCCGTCAAGTGCGTTCGCGATGCCACACTTCATAACGAACGTTCAACCATGATCGATGGGATCGTGGCCCACGCCTCGCACGCCCATCGTGCGAACTTCTCCAGAGGCGCACGCTTCAGCCGACCACTCGTTTTGAACGCGTGAGAGCCGCTGCTGCCATTGCTGTTATCAAGTGCGCAAGTGGAACGATTTGACGATTTGTGTGAACGCCGATAGAAAAGCCTGGGCGCCTATGCTTCCTGCGTACGAAAAATGGTTGCTGAAAGCTTTGGCGCCATCTTGAGATGGCGATGGCGATGGGCGGGACGAAACTTCCGTTGTTTCTGAAGTTTCGGTTTCGTATCTGATTCTAACGCGCATGCGATTTTTTGACCTATTTTCCCGGAAAAAAAGGTGCGCGTTAGAATCGGGTAATTACGGTATATATATGTATATATATATATCGAAAGGCATGGGTTCGGTCCCCACTCTGGGCGCGTGTTTTTCTTTCTTTTTTTCTGACGTAGTTAATAAAAAATAATGTAACGTCACTTACGGTAAAAAATAGTGTAACCATTCCCCTATGCGTTCATTGGCGTTGTAGACTGCCGGCATTTCTTTCTGTATATATATATATATATATATATATATATATATATATATATATATATATATATATATATATATATATATATATATATATATATATATATATATATATATATATATATATCATCACCAGCCTGTCTACGCCCACTGCAGGGCAAAGGCCTCTCCCATTATTCTCCAATTACCTCGGTCCTGTGCCAACTGATATATATATATATATACTATCCTACTCTCCTATTTGGAAGATCCTCTTTTTCAAAGCAGCCGTCTCCTTCGATCAGCCCCAGCGGCGGACTGCGGCGGAGGCAGAGCAGCGGGCGAGCCTTTTGTGCGGCTTCTCCGTAATCTCTCGACGCAGGAAAAGCACCGAATAACGAAGGCGGGCTCCGGGACCGAGCCCGGCCGAGGAGAGAAGCCCGCGCAAGGAAGGACGGTGCGTTCGTGTAAAGGAAGGCCGGCCAAGATCGCGCCCAGCAATATCGACGCCGAGGGCCCGCCGTCGCGACTGTAAACGCCACCAATCAAGCCATCCATGCGTATGCTAGTCAGCTACATCCTCCTCTGTGCGAGCGTCCAGCAGTATAATTACCGTAGATCGCGGTACGGCGGCGCCACCGTCGAAGGCTTAGCCGATGAGCTTAGACGGCTTGCGGCTCCCCTTGCTTGCGCTTGCTCGTCCAACGCAGATGCTCGCGTTATGAAGTCTATTGCGAACAGCTAGCTAATTGTTTTAGGAATGAAAAATCGATTCGTACGCCGAGCAGAGGTCTTTTTAGGTGCGAATGCACTTTATAAGCGACCCCAAACCATCCACCGCCGGCGGCGGCGGCGGCGGCGGCGTCCGCAGTGCTCCTCTATATTTAAAAAAGAAACAGCATCCGGCGCCAGGTTTCGATCCGAGGACTTTGCGGCCGCAGCGCGACGCTCTACCGACCAAGCCACGGACGCGACGGTGATATCAGTGTTAGTGACGCGCCTTATATCTTTAACGCATTCAAACTAAGTCGTCAGCGGCGTGCGTTGGCGACTCAGCGGCGTTATAGCGGCTTGATAACTGCGTGGTGTACACGTGATACTACAAACCCGATGGAAGAGATGGGAGAGAAGGCGGCGAGGCGGTGGGCTGCGGGGGCCGAGCGCAAGCGCCGCAAGCGGGCCGACAACCGTGCATTCGCACTTTCACATTCTCCCCCTCGGGGAAATGCGGGGGAATTTTTTATTAACATGACGAGCCAAATGAATGTATGATGTCGGCAGTCAGTTGATGAAAAATACTATAGGGAAAGGCAGGCGTGTATGCGTGCGTACGTGCGTACATGCGTGCGTGCGTGTCTCAATCCGCTACCCCTACTAACCACCAGCCACCGATCCTGAGCCCCTAGTCGGGCACTGTCCCAAATTCCTCCGCTATAGAACTTTCACTCCCCCTACCAACACCTTGAGAACCCTCCACGCTGTCTTCTATTCAATAACAAGTGGTCTAGTGTGAGCACCTTAGGGTCATGAGTCCCCTCCCTATACATCCCGAACTCACTCGACCTATCCCGTTTCGCCAAGGGTCACACCAATATAACTTCTCACATCCCAATGAACGTCCAACATGGCCCAGGCCGCAACCTTACTTCCCACACCCCCTCTCCACTTGACATACAGTCGTCGGGCCGAAATAAGAGTTCTCTGTATCAGGTTACAACTCCTGCCTTCCGTTACGTTCGTGACCCCTGAAAGGGACTTTGCGACACTTCGTATAAACGCTTTCACTCTTTCCTTCACGCCTAGGACCACCGCGAAAGCTATAGTTATCGCCAGCGCAGAGCGTCACTGCGTCAGGTGCTCGTCGCACCAGAACTATGGGCCTTCCGTTTCTGTCTTGCTTTTGTGGCTTTCTTTTTAAAGTGGCTATCGAATGCGTCCATGGCTGCAACTGAAGGAAAACCGGCCAATAGCCGTTACACCGCTGTAATGACGTAATTCCAACGCTCTGGGAACGCCAAGATTAGGAAGGAGAGAAAAATCTTTTGAGCCAGTTTTCAAGTTATCTGATCGGCAGAGCGAAGTAATTTAGGAACTGAGGCATTTTGTGACCCCCTTTTCTAAGTACTGTATGTGTTCGTTGAGTACGTTCCGAAAGCATTTAGGATTGAGAAAAGAAGTTGGAAGAAGTGTTGCAGGGTCCCTTCAACCCACTCTCGCGATACTGAAGCTTGCGTACCCTTTCATGTGTCACGTCTCAACGCTCCGATCTCCCCTTACGCAACAATTTTATTGCGTAAGTATTACCCATGCGAAAATCCGTGCCTCACGGAAGACCCGCTGTGAAACCTTGGTTGCTAGTAAGAAACCGCCCACTCAAGCGCCCTGAGGCCTTATATTTTCATATAAATGCCGCTTGCGTTGCTATGCCCATTTATCTTCCTAACAGGGTATTTCTGTGTAGTGGTGAAGGAAACGTTAGAGGAGCCTCGGGGAGAGCAGAGCGGCTAGAAACAATGCTTAGGCAATATCTAACGTTCCTCTTGTGGAGTTTCTAAACGTTTCGGGGGCTGTTGGCGTCTCGTGTCGCCGTCGTCGTAATCTTCGTCTTATGTACTTACGGTACCAAAACACCGGGGAACTGGTTACGCATCCCGCTAAAACATAATGCGCACTAGAAAAAAAAAAAGAAACACACCGGGACACTCTTTTACGCCTCGCGCTGGAGAGCTCCGAGCTTCAAAGACAAGCGGCTTTTAAAGCAAAGCTGTACACCCCTGCCGCCCAATTGTTCCATCTCCGTTGGCAAAAACGCCAAGGCGTCAAGAGCACACTTGTACACTGCATGCTTCGCTCCTCCTGAGGTTCCACGTTAGTGGAGATGGCCCGGGATTTTTCTTTCTATAATTTAGTTTATTAATTGCTGCATCTGCAAAGTTCTACCAAACAGTTGCCGGGCGTCTTTTTTTTTTTTCCTTCCCTCTTCTAAGTCGAAGACAAACAAAAATGAAGATACCCCGCAGGTATCACCTCTGCCTTTTTTCGTCTCCCTTCCAGCCTGTCTCTTTCGGAATAACACTGGCTCGACTGCGCTGTGCAAACACAGCCAGACGACAGCGGGTCGACTTCCCAAGCGTTGTGGGAGCGCCGTATACACCACCGCGCTCGCGCTCACTGTGTGGCCAGCCGGCCGCGGAAAGCGAAATGTGCGGTCTACCGTCGTTTCGACCAGCCTTTTGTTCGCCTTTCACCGGAGTTCTTTTTTTATTGGTTTCGATGAAATGCAACGACGCAGAAACTGCGTATTTACACAGCAGGCCGCTGCATTGCGTGCGCCTACCGAGCGGAGTCGCTTTCGCTAACCGTCCGATGAGCGGGTGTAACTAGAAAAGTGGCACCTTCATGCCACAGGGAAACAATGTTGGTGCAAATACGGCACACTCTCGTTATGAAGAAATCGCTTTATTCGATATTTCGTGCTATTCGAAATGTTTGACGGAACCTCGGCAATGCTGTAAGCGGAATTGACATCACTTTATGAAGTCAGTTTTCTGTCGCGACGACTTTGCTTTAACGAGGGTTTAATACAGTAAATCCTCCTTACAGCGAAGTCGTCGGGAAATAAAGCTTGCTTCGTTATAAGCGATACTTCGTTAAAAGATATAATTTCATTCTATGCATTGCATGGTACGTGTACCAGAAATTCTTAGAATAAAGCGAGGTATAGAATAAAGCAAGTAGTTATAATTTTTTGTAACGAAGTCCTCAGGGAAGAAAACTCACTTCGCTATAAACGATACTTCGTTAAAAGCCGGTACCATTTGTACTGAATGCACTAAAGACAGAACCCCCTAAAAATTGGAATAAAGATTTTGAATAAAGCGATTTTGTTATAACGAGGGTTTGCTGTGCAGATACATCAACCCATCGTTATATCGAAGTGTTCGGTATGGCTTCGTTATGAGCGATACTTCGCTTAAAGCGGATATGATTTGCTGTGTAATGCTTCGAAGTTAGGACCATAACACATTTCTGAAGAAAAACTCTTTCATTAACATGACAGTCTCGTGAGAACTACCCGCTGCAATGTGTTACGTATCACTGCCCAGCTGCACGTACAAAAAGAAAGAAAAAGAAAACGTCGTTCAAGCGCTTAACGGCGATAAGCGTGCATGTACAAGCATGAACCCGCCGAGATAAGTGTGCGCGATCGCTCACGCCATCATAGGAGCTGCTGCCTACTCCGCCAGCGTGCGTCCAGTCAGCTCGGCCTAAGGGGAAAACTATTCAAGCAAACTGGTAACTGATTGTAGGGTTTAACGCGCCGACGCAACGCAGGCGATGAGGCGCGCCGTAGTGGAGGGCTCCGGATTAATTTTGACCACCTGGGGATCTTTATCGTGCGCCGAAATCTCGTACACACGGGCGTTTTTGCTTTTCGCCTCCATCAGAAACTATTCAAGCAAACTCGACGAAGGCTCCACTTAAAGGGACCCTGAAACTCATTTTTTCAACTTTTTAAAAAAATCTCAAATGCTTGCAGAACGTATTCAGCCAACGCATTCAGCACTTAGAATGAGCGGTCGCAAAGTACCCCAGCCGAAAATGACTGTACTGTGCCCATCTGATAACTCAGAAATTTCCCAAAATGATTTTTCTCCCTTTCCCGGTCTTGGCGTTCTTCGATCCCTAAAATTACGTCAGTGCAGCGGTGTAGCGGCTATTGGCATTCTTTCCACAAGGTGCAGCAATCGAAGCATTGGATAGCCACTGTAAAAATAAAGCCACAAATGCGAAGCAGAAACGGAAGGCGTATGTGCTGCGACGAGCAAACCACGCAGTGGCGCTCCGTTCAGGCGATAGCTGTGACTTTCGCACTTCTTCCAGACGCGAAGGAAAAAGTGAAAGCGTTTACTGGGAGCGTTGCAGAGTTCCTTTAAAGGGGTCGTGAAGAGAAAAGACAACTTTGTTCAATTTGAAAGGACTAGCCTTTTTTTTTTATTCATCCAGCTCAGTTACAGCCAGGAAAGATGTTTTTTCAGCCAAAAAAAAAAAAAAGAACGCAAGCAATATTAAAAAAAACTTTCAAATTTCGCGCCACATTGACGTAATATGTGCAGGAGTGACGTTATATAGACTAACACTAAAAACAGAGTTATCAGCAGAGTTATTTGCGAAACTCCCCATAGGCCCCATGCATCAAAAAGTGTCACCACGATTGGTCCACTGTTTTGGATCTTGTTTTACAGTGGCGCCATCTGTTGGTGACAAAATAAACTATACAACTTGCTTCGCCGCTCGACGACCTGGGCAAAAAATGGTATTTGAGTGCTTACGTAAATTTGTTATGCCAAAGCAGCCCAATGTGTTTAACTACGCGAGCGTTTTATATACATACGAAACAAGAGTAGCAAAAAGAAATGCTACCGTGGGGTCAACCGTCGCTTGCGTAATGTCGTCTGCTGCGCGTTTTCTTCGGTCTTCTAGCGGCAAAAAAAAAAAAAAACTTACAAGTCGCCTCTACGGCTTTATGCAAGCTGAAAATGATTATTTAGAGCCGCTTGATCGGCTACTGGATTAGTTTTGGCACACAATATGCTGTAGGCCAAAGGATAAAAGCAAATTTAGCACTTCAAGTCGGACCTATGTTGTGCCGGAGTGCCCGCACAAGCGCTAACTTGTCGAGGCAGTTGCGCGGACGCAGAAACAATCGCAACTTAAAAACCGGAGTCAAGATAGCAATGAATAACTTATGAAAGCACAAAAATAAAGAATTATGCACTTTAAAACAAAATTTAACGTTAAATTTTAAGTTTGAATAATTAGCTTGTTTTTTGGATAGTGCGTGCGGCGGCCGCAGTGGCGCCACCGTACGCACTATCCAAAGCAGGGGGTGTCCAGGTGCCGGCCGTTTTTTGAGCCGGAGTTTCACAACTGTATATAATGAGTAACTATGGTTATCAGTATGTTGACTGCGCGTTAGCATTCCAGTGGCACGATCAGACGAAACAATGGGACCCACTACAATTCATGTTTCAATGGCAGCAGCATTGCTCGGCGGCCGCCAATCACACAAACGAGATTCTGTGACGTCACAAAGGCCTCGCCCGTGATTGGCTGGGGCGTGGCAACTGCCTCATCTGTTTTCTGTATTATCTCCATTATTTGTTAGAAGTTGGGGATAAAGTTGTTACTGTTGTTCTCGGGACAAACGCGTTTTTTTAATGAACCAGGTCTCCATTGCCTCCTTCCTCATGACAGCTTTAAAAAGGAGGAAATGACAAATTCGGCGGCGTCGTTACCATCATCTTCATTGTCATGGTGCCACGAACCATGCATTGGGTTTGTTTATTTATGTCTTGTTTTAACCACCCGGCCGAGCCCGGCTCCTTTATCTGTGTGCCAAGTGAAGCAGGTGTTCCTTTCTTTATTTTTTTATCCCGCACTGGTTATCTCATATGACAGGAAGAGTGTTTCACCCTAAAGGCACTGGCCTAGAATGATCTTCTTTGATCTACAGTGTTCTCTACGTAATTTGACTGTTAGAGAAACACTCACGCCGAAAGATAAATGCCCGGAGATCAGACGCCACCGTATCCGATTAGCCGACCCTCGCCTGCGCACGTCACTTTGTTGACAGTTGCTTCGCCTCTAGTGTCTTTTTTGAGTTGTTAGGTGAGCACAAGTTCGCTCCAATAAACTTGTTTTTCCTTCAAGACAACTTCCTGCATTCCCACCCAACCCCTCCTTTCCTACGAAGCCCGTGGACATTCTTTGTCATCGAATTTTGTATTTCGCGCCTCCATCGAGTTAACGGCCCTCCCGTATACTTCTGATACCGCCTTAGTGAGATGCCGACGAGACGAACCAGACAAGACGAACGGCCTAGTAGAACCGTCTCTCCTCGGCACCCTCCCTGGTACCCTAGTGGTCCACCGTTTTGTTGTTTCGCCGCATTACGTGGCCAGCCTAAGTCCATTTCTTATTCTTAATTTGAGCTATAACTGAGCTGTAATATATCCCCCCGACGTTTTTCCCCCGACTCAAGATGCTCACTTCCTGTCTCGAAGGGTTACTTCAGCATATTTCGTTCCGTGGCTCATTGAACTGGCGTACATTACTTCTTAATCTGCAACGACAAATTGCCCGGAACTTTTTTTTTTTTGCCTTAAAAGACGGAAATATTAACGAACAAGTAAACCATCTGCGTCTTAATGGCCTTCTTAGACAAAAAAAATGATGGGTACAGGCATGTAACTATTTCCTGAGAGCAGACGTTGTCGAGGCGCGGCCGTGAACCCAACCACTTGTTTACACAACCTTGTGGCCTGGCTGGTTGCCATAATGAGCATGGAAAACCCTGCCGCCCTTCCGAGCTACGTACGAACTTGCATATAAAACTTAACCATCCCTTCCTCAAGAAAGTTGAGAGAAGCGCGCGAAAACTTTGTGACATCAAAATTGCGCCAAAAGCTCCGCAAAAAGTGCGTCCAGCCTTCGCTGAAGGCGCGTCCACTCGATCGTCAAACTTTCAAAGACCCAAGTCGAAAACGAAGAACCAACCCGTGGGACGATTTTTCGCGCACTCGGTAAACGCACCTACGAACGATCTAAATGTAAACTGATACGTGGTTTAGGAGATGAAAGTATGCTATTGTACTCCTCAATCATGATCGATGCGTGTATTGTCTTATCTAGAACCGTTACCTCTTCGCGACTTTCAAGCAACAGTTTTGACACAATGGAAGACCAGTTTCACGCGCACGCCCTGTGTCCAGAAATCTTATCAGAACTTTTCCGTCAACCAGCCGGTCTAATGGGGAAATGCAGTAGTTCTTTGACAGAAGACCATCGGTCTCACTAAGAAAGCTTTCGCTTTATTTCACCATCAACTGCCTCCATACTACCTAACCGCTTGCCTCATCCCGTTGATAAAGATAGTGTCCGCAAGCCCAGGTGTCCGCACAAACACCAGGTTGACGTAGTTCAGGCATAACACGAGAAAGGGTGATCCGTCACACTGAAATCGATCTCCTAAATAGCTACGAAAAGGCTCGAATGACGCTATGTCTCACCTAGGCTAGTAGGCGCAACGTTACTGCGTCAGCAAAATTTCACGGACGCACGGCGCCCGAGCACGGTAGCAGGCGTTCGAAGTGCGCTCAGAAGCGCAGCCGTGCTTCATGAGCGAAAGCCCGTCGCCCGGCCGATCTCGGGCCGAAGGGCAAGATTAACACTCGCGCGGCGTCCACGCGTATAGCACCGGATTCAGCGGCAGGTGCTCGTTCCACAAGTGCGCTGGGGCGGCGGCCTCTGCACGCGCGCGGGCATAATAAATAACGCCGCGAATCACGAATGATAAAGGGGGGAGAAGCGCGTGTACGTAATAAACAAGGAGAGTATCGCCCATAATAATGAAGAGATAACAAAGAACACGGCTCGTTGATCAGTCCGAGCACGCTGCTTGTAGTGCCTGCTTCATAGCCGGGCGAAAAAAAAAAACGAAGAAAAGCGACCTTCGGAAGCCAACTTAACGCGGACGACCTTGAGGTCGAACAGCGTCGGCTGCTTATGCAGCTCGGTTAGGTGAGGTGTGACTTACGGGCGTCGCTTCCTATACATAGGCTTCCTACACGTCAGCTTATCGAGGAATATATTTCAATAGGAAGTCTACGAACAGCTGTATGAAGGCGAGCGCAGAGGATTTCTGTGCTTACTTCTGGTACCCATCATTGGAATTGTCTATTTAATTCATTTTGAAAACCCGCCGCGGTGGCTCAATGGCTAAGACATTGTGCTGTAAAAGCGGGTTCGATTCCCGGCCGCGGCGGCCGCTTTTCGGCTGGAGGCGAAAAGCAAAAGCGCCCGTGTGTACGAGATTTCGGCGCACGTTAAACATCCTCAGGTGGTCAAAGTTAATCGGGAGCCCTCCACTACGGCGCCCCTCATCGCCTGCGCTGCGTCAGCGCGTCAGATCCTACAATCTGTAAATCATTTCATTTAAAATGTTATGTTTTGCCCGTACCGTGGACGCAGCTTTTTTTTTTTTTTTTTTGCAGTCTTGTTAACCCCTAGCTTTAAGGGCCCCATGTCGTAAGACAGCCGGCATCGTCGACAACGTTTTACCGTGACCGAAAATCTCTATCATCCATTCGTAAAGAAAGGTGACAGAAGCGTCAAAACTTTCTAAGTTCAAAACTGCGCCAGAGTGCTTCAAAACCTTCGTTAGAAGTGCGTCCATTCGGTTGTCAAATCTTCAAAGACCCAAACCGGAAACGAAGAACGAACCCATGAGACGATTTTTTCGCGCACTAAGTATAAACGCATCTGCGAACGACCTAAATGCATACCGATTTGTGGCTTATGCGATAAGACTATATATATATATATATATATATTGCACTTCTTCTTCATGATCGATGCGTGTATTATCTAGAACCGCGTTCCTTTATCACAATTTTCGTGCAATCGTTTTGACACGACGGAGGCCCAGTTGCAAGCCCGCGACGTGTGTTCAGAGAGATCTTATCAGAGATTATCGGTCGACCAACTGGTCTACGGGGAAATGCAGTAATTTTTTTTGACAAGACGCCGTTGGTCCCACTGAGAAAGCTTCCGTTTCAAAATCGGCGTGAGTGAAAAATCACGCAGCGCCACCTTGTGGCACCCACTAAGACACCGAGGATCGTAAGGCGCGGCTCCACTAGATGGCGTGTGCGCCGTAGCGGAAAGTTTTCACCGCTCGGAAGGTTTTCATGCGACGCGATAGGTGTGCGAAAGCGCTATCTCGTTCCATGCCTCCTCGAAAAGCGTTCTCCAAATTTTACACGTCTTTTGTAAGCGCAGTGGACTAATACTGCGCATTCTCAAATATAGGTGCGTGCAGCATAGATATATAAAGCGCAATCAGCTGATTTTAACGGATATTTGTATCGCTGTAATAAAAGCTTTCTATAACGAAAGCTTCGAGTAAATGCCAGATCATCAGAAAACTGATTTAAGGAATTGAGATTGAGGTGACGGCGAGTTCGACGTGGAAGTTATAATAACTTGTGGCTGTCTTGGCAGTGAGGTGAAGCACGGGGTGTTCACGACACGGTAATAATAAACCCGAACCTCAGTGGTAAGGCAAATGTTATGGGGGGGGGGCAATACATGTGACTTGACTGCAATCTGTGGTCGACGTTTGTTAGGCCAATTTACAGTCTTCATTATGCAAACTGCTATAAGAATGGAGCTATGGGACGAGAAGATGAGAGGGCAAGGTCTCACTCGTAAATTTTCGTTCCCTACGGGATTTTTTAAAAAAAATCCATGAGCCATTCCAAACTCTTAAGGTGGGTGATAAGAAAAGCCGCTTAGCACGTAGCGTAGAAGTGACAGCGGATTTAGGTGAAGAATATGAGTCAATTTTATTGCCCCTGCGCATTGATGGCGATCATCCCTAATAAAGACACATACGCACACGCACACACTTTTATTCCAAATCTGCTGACCCTGAAAAAAAGTGCTTATTGATAACTATAACACACCCAAGCGATAAGACACACACCCTCGAGGTCAATGCCATGTCTTGCTCTTGAAGATGGTGCCTATTATTAAGTAATCGAGTCAAGATGTATATGCAAGCGATGAAACGTACGACTGAGGTCGAAGTCATGTCTGGAAAAAACATATGCGACTGTAGTGGCAATAGCATGCACACCGTGACGTTCGTTTTCCAATGCACCGCGCTGTAGAACGCGGCAAGAACAAGGGGAGCCTTAAGAGTTTTTCTTCGCGGACTTGTAAAAAAAAGTTTTTTTTTTTCTTAGCCATATAATCTTCGCTTCAAACGAAACGGTGATCCTTCCAGGCCTATTATCTAAGCGGCGATGCTTAACGCAGACTAACGGCGTCGAGCGATCGACTCGAGGAGCCGCGTCGAACCAGCCATAGACTTACGTGGGAGTAGTAGCTACCGTATAGTGCCAGGCGGGGATTAAAATTTCCCGCCATACAACGCACAGCTTGCGGCGGCGTGGGCGCGGCGCCAGACGCGGGCAATTTGGGCCGAGAACCGCGCGTCTGCGTTATTTGCAGTGCGGATTTCGTCCGGAGCGCGAGTGTAAGCCCGGGAGGGAAAAGCTGAGGGGGAAGTCTATGAAGCTGTTTGGAAGCTCGGAGTGCATGTATATTATAAACGTCACGCGCACAACGTTCGCTTTTGCTTGTGTAGACGCTAGGTGGTCGGGAGAAAAACGCGTCGCGAATCTGGTAAATGCTCTTTAAGGCCATGGTTGATCGATTGTTAGGCTTTGAAGCTCAAATTACACACCAGAATGCTACGAGATTAAACAAACAAATGTCAAAAGGCCTCAAGAATTCACAGATTGTACGTTCCAGCGCAGTTCTATGCACATTCAACATTGGAAGCAGAAAAAGAGTACACAAAGAAAGAAAGGGACAGAAATGACACGCAGATGAAAGGGAAGAGAAGAAACGTGCGTAGAGAGAGAGAGAGAGAGAGAAAACGTTTATTGAAACAACAGGGACGTGCGTAGACTTGGAAATATTTAGGGAAAACGGCGACAAGTTCAGCGGCGGTCAATCACGACCAGCCCGCCTCACCATAAAGTCCCCAGACGTGATAGACAGCTGTAAAAAAACTGTGGGTCATTCCTCTGCCACAGGAATCCGCACAGCACGAAAGTCAAATGTGCAGCAAAATGTCCAGCTGAGTCCGATTTGCGGGTCGCCGGCTGTCTTCTGGGTGTGCATGGCGAGCGACGTCCTGCTGGCGGGTCGCTTCGGCAAAAGTGTACCGGCGTCATTTCCGTGGCGGATAGGACGTCAGTGAAACCTTGGTGCATTCCGGCATAAAACACTTTCGTGTTAAAATATATAACCCTAAAACGAACAGCCCTAGGTATAACGTACTCTTTAGTACTAAAGGTTGCTTCTCCGCATGAGGACCCTGCGTGCAGGGATGCACCCTATACAGGCCGCTTCCTTCGTTGTACTGGCGTCGTTTCTGTGACGGATATGACGTCACTAAAATCTTGGTGTATCCCGTAATAAAACACTTTCGTGTTAAAACTTCAACCCAGTTCCACCCAGCGTGAAACCTGCTGACACGCTCCTTCTGTGGGTTTTCTTGTGTCGGCTGGAACGCAAACGGGCGCACGCCCTGAAGCGGCAGCGCCGTCTCCGCGAAAATTCAAGAGTTCGTACAAAAAAAAAAATATGCAGCTAAATGTCAGCAGCGGGAGGCTGCCTTCCATCTCCATCCTCTAACTAGAGTAAAAAGAACTCGCTGATGATTGATTGATGATGATTGAGCGCGCACTGCGGTACCAGTGCACCCTCTATCGGCGGATCTGGGTACCTAGCTAGCTGCTCCTACTCTTGCGTTCTTGCGTGCCACACGGCCTACAGCAGACGGACGAAAAGTCTCGACCTACAACAGCACTGCTGTTAAAAACAAGTGGCTCCACTTCACGCTGCGAAGAAAGGAAGAAAGAATGTAGAAGAAAGGCAGGAAAGTTAACCTGGCTAGAGGCTAGTTTGCTATCCTGCACGTGGGAAAGGGGAGATGGGCAAAAAAGAGAGAGGAAAAAAAAGGAAAAGTTGGACCAGACACGTATGCCCAGCACTGAGGCACTGACAGTGATTGACACTGGAGGCTCTCAGTCTATAGCCTAGTGTTCAAGTTCGTCGCCCGTAGAAAACGTAATAGTTCCTTAGTCGCCTTCTGAGCGGAAGACTGAGAAGGCCAGTGGCACAGAATCTTCTCCTCCGAAAATGGCCGCCGAGAGTCTAAGTTCCTCAGTGCTGATGACAGCTTCTTACTTGCAGGCGAGTAGCGTGGGCACTCGCATAAAACGTGGCGTATCGTCTCCGATGTGCCGCACGTTTCGCACTCCGCCCTTGCTGCCATTCCTATTAAGTACGAGTAAGCATTTGTGAATGCCACCCCTGCCAGAGACGGCAAAGAAGAGTTGCGTCAGACCGTGGGAGGCCTAGTGGAAGGGGACGTTGCAGGTGCGGGTCAAAGGCACCAACGCGTGCACATGTGAAATCTTCTGGAGACCATTGGGAGATAGCTGTTTCCCGGGCAAGAATGCGGAGGGCCCTAGCTGCGTCCGTCCTAGACAATGGGTTGAGTACAGTTGCCGCTGTTTGATGCGCCAGCCGGGCGGCAGCGTCCGCACTTTCGTTGCCGACAATGCCGCAGTGGCTAGGAACCCACTGTAGGGTGACATCATGACCCGCCTGGGCAGCATGGTCGTACACCATTCTTATTTCTGTCACGAGCTGTTCGTGAGGTCCCCGGCATAGCGCTGACTGGAGTGACTGAAGTGCAGGCTTCGAATCACAGAAGATAGCCCATCTGCGGCACGAACTTTGCTCGATGGTGTGAAGAGCGCTACGGATGGCCGCAAGTTTTGTAGCCGTGGATGTTGTAAGATTGGCTATCTTGAATTTGCTGCACAGTGACAGTCTTGGAAGGTGGTTGGAAAGCAAAGCTTTAAACGACTCCCACAACAGTTGCCCATGCGACGTCACTTGAATTCACATACGTGACTCTACAAAGAGCGAAACCAGAGATTCGGCCAGCCGTTACTTGGAATTCGCGGGGGCAGCGTCCCGAACGCTGCAGCAGTGTCGGACGCCGCCGCTGTAACCCGGTCGTGAGTTGGGAGAAAGAAAACGGAGAGGAGCGTCTTTCGAAGGGTGAGGCAGCGCAACATAGCAATCCCGATGAGCTAGCTCGGGGCTACACCACCGCGCTACACAAGCGCAGACACCGAAACAATTGGGCATGTGAGCTTAGTGATTCCCGTTTATACCAATTTAAACTAGTTACTTTAGTAAGTTTGAGAAGTGCGAGAAAGCCGAGGGAACTTTTATAATCGCTATTTATCAGATTCAGATGCTCTTTTCGCCTTTTGTAATACTTCTTAAAACAAAACAGGATTGGTATACACCGATTTAGGAAACGGACTCCCATTCGTGGCAAGCAGTACGCAAAAGGTGGCGTTTCTACGACGCCTCGGGCTCCGCCCGCTACCTAGCGCAGGTAGTTAGACGAGGTGCGGCGAAGCCCTGCGTGGCCTGACCCGCACCTTTCTCGCAGGACGAATTTATAAAGGTCATTTCTCTCTCTCTCTCTCTAGCGGCCAGATGTCTGTGTGGGGTCTCTATACATTTTGCTTTCCCGCCCTGCAAACCAATCCTTAACGTATCTTTGCCGTATGACCACTTAATTCCGCCGGGTCTGGGTTACGCAGGAGGTGCTGTCGAACAAGTTAATCAAGCCGTGCGAAGGAAGCGCGGAACGATCGCGAAGCACGCTAGAAAAGGCCAAAAACAAGCGTCGCTAAAGCAGACGACAAAGCCACGAAGGAATCGTTGGCTGGTAGAGGTAGCAATCTTTGCTTTAAAATTAGAGGACGCGTAAGCTTCGCTTTCAAGTCAGGAACGCGGTAGGAAGACTCGATAGTGCGCCCGCCACAGGTGTACGGCGGCTCATCCGCTACACGTGTATCAACAGCGATTACGTGCAAGGGCGTGCTACATACACCCTGGAGCTGACGTCACCGTAGCCCCTAGCGGCGTCCGCGAGCGGTAAAAACTTTCCGCTCCTGTTCGCAATCCATCTGTCGGGGCAGTGCCTTGAGGTACCGGGGATTTCAGTGAGTGCCCCAAGGTGGCGCTACATGATTTTTCACTCACATCCAACGCCACCGACGACACCGGCAATTCCGCCACACGGTACGCGTTAGAATACGTTGCATACGGAACTTCCCCGCTGGAACCGCCTCAGCACCGCACTGAAGTCGGCAGTGCAAAGTGTAATGCCCAATGTCGGCCCACGGGAGCGAATAAACCGAGGCCCCCTTTGGAGGAACAGACCGGCAAGCGTAGGAACACAAAGTAGGGGCGCTCTACTATACACACGCTGCGCGGGCTAATTATGCGGAGCCGAGTGCCCGCGGCGTTTACTGCTCGGCCGGTCCGGTTTGCTCGCGTGGAGATAATTTAAGGCTTTCGCTGTGGGCGCGTGTGCATAAGGGGGGCAGATGAGGACGGTGGCATCTGCCTGCCTACTCACGGCTCGGCTGATTAGATAAACAGCGGCGTCTGCTCGGACGGGCAGTGAGCAGGCCCACGGACACGGCTCCGTACACGCCAGTTTCGGACCTCGGGTTCGTCCTTGACGCGTCTTACGACAGGCTGGAAGCTAAACATTCACTACCCCCTCCCCCTTTCTTTCGTTTCACTGAGACCACCAATAAACTTCAGAGAAGACATTTGCGAATTGATCGGAATAGAGCTATATTACAAAAGTGAGAGAACCCCCCATAGGCACAGCGGTGCCTGTTACATGTTTCCGTGGTTTTCTGCGTTTTAGGGGTGAAGCCCCTTAGGGGCTGGGGCTGTTGGCGTCTCCTGTCGTCGTCGTAATCGTCGTGTTATGTAGTCGCGGTACTGAAACACCGGGAAACTCTTTTACGCCTCGCGCTGGATGGCTTCGTGCTTGAAAGACAGGATACTTTTACCACAAAGCTGTATACCTCTACCATCCAACGGTTTCATCACCGTTGGCAAAAACGCCAACGGAAAAAAACGTTGGCATTTCGACTGGAAGACCAGTCTTCAAGTCTTCAGATGAGGACGGCTCCTCCAGTCGAAACGTCAGTAAACCACTGTTTTTGTTTTGCATCGTGAGAAAACCATGTTGTCGTGTGTATATATATATATATATATATATATATATATATATATATATATATATATATATATATATATATATATATATATATATATATATATATATATAGTGGTGGTAGTCAGCACCACTCTGACTTCTCGGGGTGAAGGGGACGGTCCCCTTCACCGCGAGAAGTCACAGTGGCGCTGGCTACCACCCCCAAGCACAGAAAAAAAATTACATTGACATAAATAGCCCAGAAAGCGGGGAGGAAAATCGCCCCGCCGGTAGCGTAGTGGTTATCGCACCAGACCGGTATTCTGGAGGTCGTGGGTTCGGATCCCACCTGACGGGCATTTTTTCTCCGCTTGCTTTCTTTCTTTCCAAATTCTTTATCTGTTTCAATGACCTACCACAACCTCCCCTTGGCCTTCCGAGGTTTTCTTGACTGCCAACCCTTATTTCTGTGTTATATATATATATATATATATATATATATATATATATATATATATATATATATATATATATATATATATATATATATATATATATATATATATATATATATATATCCCTGTCCGCTATTGTCGGCATCGCCTTCTCTAGCTGCTTTCCCGTATACCGCACTACATTGTAGGAAAATGCCAAACCGGACCCGGTGCGACGCATGGTGCGTTTAATCACTCCCTCATCAACTCTTGTGCGTATGCAAACTCAAACGATTAACACCTCTCTACCTATTTCGGTGCGGCGAAACGGCACTCCATCGATTTCTTCGCACGCAGCTCGAAACATCGTCTTCGCGATTCACTACAGCAGAGCTTTATAAAATTCCTCTCACATGCTTGGCTAATATTTTCGCAGCTCCACGCAGAACATTCAAGTCCGCTCACAATAGGAGCGTCGCGCGGCAGTCATCTCAATCATTCCATTCCCCGCCGGTCAAACACGCTTTCAAAGGGCGAGGGAGCCCGGAGGCGCCGTTCACCCATTGATCCCCCTTTGTCGCAGCGGGCGTACAGAGGTCTACATTTCGACATTCCCGCGCTCCGGGCACCGAGCGGGGGTGGAGTGGGGGCGTGGGTTTCGGCGTGGCGAGGCCGCGGAATGCCTTAGGGCGAGTTCGGCTACATGCTATAATTATTGCAGTCCACCGTGGGCAGCATTTGTGCTCGTGCGGAACAACCGCTGACCCCCAGAGGTGGTACTCGGCCTACTGGATGGTAGGATTTGACAAATTGTACCGGAGTTGATAATAAATGGATTCTTTGGAACGCGAGTGTATTTCGGGCGAAATTGCCTTGCCTCGATGGGATACCCTTTTTATTTTTTTTTTTTTTTCAAGTGCAGGAATTGGCGATTACCGCATTGTTGGGTGTCCGGCAGGAACGCGGTTTAAATTCGGACGTTCTAACAGTCCTATTTTACCGACAAAAGACGGGTTCTTTGAGGAGGAGACCTGACAGCTTGTGGCTATTGCGGATGACCTTATTTTAAACCGTGGCGCTTTGAAACTGGTGTCGCCAGAGCTGTGTGTTTGTATGTCGAAAGCGATTTTGCGTGAGATAGCCGCGAATGCTGCGGTTATTGTGTCATTATTATGAAAGCGACAGACTTGTATACATTGTCCGTTCTGCGAAAATTCGGCGTCCACGTACGACGGTGGCACTGAAAACTCCATTGGGTAAGTAAAGATACCCATCCGGAGTACTGACCCCATTGCCTATGAACGAGGTGCGCGCAAGCTGGTCTATGTGACGCCATACGAGCAGCGCAAAAAAAAAAAAAAGATGGAACAGTGGGTCGCCACTGTACCACGTTTTCTTTTTGTATAGCTAAGCTCATTTATATTTGTGCCAAAATTGGCAGACTTGTAATTCTGAAAAGTTAATGTTTCGACTCACCTAACCTACTATGGCGCTTTGCGTATACACGTGATACCTTTAAATACGCCTATGCATCCTACCATTACACCTGGCTCTTTCCGCCGTATCATCACGAGCGCGTTCCACCCTCTCGACAGCGTAAGCCCACACTCGAGACAAAAAATCCCCGTTCGGTGGCTACCTGTCTCCCGACATTTTTAAAAAATTGGATTGAAAGAGAAATGAACAATAGTGGGAACAGTTCGAGACCTTGGAAAGGTATTGAATACCCCCCCTGAATGCATGCACAGAGAAAGCGGGAGGCACAGCCTCGAGGTCATACGCGGATCGATTTAAAGCGCACACACTTTTGCGGCTCGCCATGAACACCGAACGCGAGCAGCGCATTTTGTTCGCAATTTTGTTCCGAAAAACTTGCACGCTTTGAAAAGGCGACGACCATCAGCGTGGCGGCGAGAGGGGTCAAAAGAGCAGCGGCTACGAAACTGCGGCGAACAGCGCCTAATGAGGTATATAGTACCGAGGCCCTCAAAAAAGGACCGAGAACGCCATTATGCTTTAATTTATTACCGCAACGAAACGACGGGGCAGAAAAAAAAAAACGCTAATTCCCCTATTCCAGCGACAGAGCATCTCCGTGGGCAGCGTTCGTGGGAGCGCGATACAGCGTGTATCGGGGAGAAATAAGAAAGCAATAAGTATTTTGAATATGGGCCGTTACGTGCGCAGGGTTATGTGCGTATTTTGAACACGTGAAGCTGGAAAAACCACGTCGTGCCGGGCTGTTCATTATTGAGCGAGCCAATTATGTGCAGACCGGTAAAATGGAAAGCGAGAGACGATAAGGTGTTTCGTGCGCTTTGAGGCAAGCCAACGTGCAGAGATTATAACGGCAGATTCAACTGTTGCGGTGCGAGCGATATGGTTGCCTAATTATAAAGCGATTCAATTAAAGGAATATTAGCGAATACGGACGGTTCGGCGTTCGCACCGTGTTGTGGGTTGTGTCTGGACTGACGACGCAACTTGGCAAACTGGAGGTGAAAATAAATTTCGGGGAAAACAGGAAAAAAAAAATGAGGGCTGCGTTCAGAGTCAGCCGTTAACGCCGTCTTTAAGGAGGGGTGTCGTGTCGATGACGACAATCGTGATGGGCCTGCTGCGCGATATGTGCAGTCTTCGCCAAAAGATTATGGGATTGTTAAAATTTATATGAAACAAAGAATTTAACGGGGAAGCTCATTCCTCCAGTGGGAATGAAACATTTCTTGAAAAAAACAAAATCTGGCGAGAACACCTTGTTATCTTGCTGGCTTCATTAAAGTACTTCTGTTTAATTGGAAAAATAAGCATTTTTTTAATGTTCGGGGCACGGAAACTTTCGACAAGGACTGTACATATGTAGTAGTGAAGAAACGTTTTCTCGGAGCCAGGTTAGAATATATTTTAAGATACATAATCGTGGTACTAATGGAGTGTTGTCATAAACGACACTGCCGAAATCCATTGCAACACATGCTCTAGCTCGGTTACAGGAGCGCTGACAAAAATATATATCTGAATGTCTACGGTCAGGATTTTTTTTCCATAGGTGACCGACTTTCCACTTTTTCCTAATGTGCTAGGACAAATGGGTTAAGAGTTCGACGTGACGCCTGTACGTGCATACAAGTGTACTCACTTCCGTTTCTTAACTCATCGTCATCATCATTATCAGCACAGATCGGTAATTCTGACAACCACGGTTACAGTAGCAACAGGCCGTGACGTACGCGCGTAGCCAAAAGTTCTCGTTAGAAACCAAGCATAGTGCATGTTTTCTGATAAAGTCGCTGAAAAAAAACGATAGAAAAATGAAAGTATGGGAACTTCCACTACCCCCAACACACCTAGAGCTCAGGCCATCTCTTTTTATATCGCGCTCCGGTGTAAGGCTGCGCGAGCTAGATACGGGATATCGCAATGCGAATATAGTCCAGCCCGCTTATAACGAACACATCGGGAAACAGAAATCAGTTCGCTATGCCGGTTTTTCGCTATATCTGGACATAAAATCTACGTATACAAATGGTAACGGTAATCGAAGACTTTTTCGTTATAGCCGGGATTTTGTTAAAGCCGGTTTTGCTATAAGTGGGTTATACTCTATATTACACTCAGTCTATTATTTTGTCTATTGACGCAGATCACGCATTGCAACGTGCCGAGCTTCACGCGCTCAAATCCGCGCAACGACCTGATTTGTGCTCATCTGAGCAGTGCTATTTATACCACACGCGCGGCTGCACACCGCTACGGAAGATCAGTCACCCCTCATATTCTGTTTCGCTACCGGGGCCGCTCACCCTTTATTCTGTCCCGGGGCCACTCCTTGTGGGACCCCGAAAGCTAAGAAGCATAGACTTTCATACAAATATACACCATAAGAATATATATCGCTTTCAATCGCGTGCCGTCGAGGGCGACGCCATACACCAACGTTCCTCTTATACTTGGCTTGGCTGGCCACGTGGCTTCTGTTCGTTCGTAAAGCCAAAATGAACAGAGAAAAGTAACATTTATACTTGTTCGTCTAGAAGGAAGCCTCTAAATATTCCTCGACAAATAAATCACTTTTGAGCACCACTTTTCTATTCGTAAACGAACTTTAACGCAACAACTGTGCAACAACTGTGCATCGGAAGACACAATTGAGCATCTTTTACTCTGCTGTCCTGCCTACAAGGACTCTAGATCAACGTTCCTACAGAACATTGCACGCATAAGTTATGCGCACGAACCAGTGTCCTTAAAAACCATTTTAGGGCCCTGGCCGTCTTCTTCTCAGCAACGCCTTGCCGTAAAATTTCTGTTTTCGTACCTCAGCGACACTGGCTTAATTCAAAAGCTTTAAATCTCCTCACTCTGAGACTTTCGCTCTTGCCCTTTTACCTAATTTCGTTGGTCCCTCTCTCAGCTTGCATCTCTTTTCTGCCCTCCTCTCTCTTGGGCCTTTCTTCCTTTTCCCCTCCCCTAACAGAGTAGCATGAAGGCGATTTTGTACGCCGGCTAAACACTCTGTTTTCTTATAAAGAGCTTCTCTCTCTCTCTCTCTCTCTCTCTTTCTCTCTCTCTCTCTCTCTCTCTCTCTCTCTCTCTCTCTCTCTCTCTCTCTCGAACTTTAATTAATCTTTCACGATTACACCGTTGTTGATGTGCAGCCACAGGCAACTTTTGAGTTTGTTGGCGAGCCATGCTAAGGACCAGTGGGACGTGCCTACCCGGTACATGACGGAACGCTCGCTGAAGCTCAGCTCGCCTACACACTGGCTCCAGATTTCCCTTTTGGATATTTTAAGTGCGATGCACTTCTTAAGCGACCCTGAACCTGCGTCCACCGGCGATGTCCGCATAGCATACCCACGTGGGGGATTGGCCAGGAATCTCCTCGTCTTTTTTTGCAACGGGGGGAGATGGGGATTGGCCAGGAATCTCCTCGTCTTCCTTGGCAACGGGGGGAGATGGGCGCGCGCTGCCTGGCCGCTGACATGGCACATACCCACGTGGGGGATTGGCCAGGAATCGGGCGTGAGAAGGGCTAATGCACCCGCTTAAAGGAGTACTGACACGAAATTTCAAAGCTGAGATCCGCTCTAGCAATCAAGTACAACGACAACACAAATAGGTGTCTGTGAATAAATGCATCTTTCTTTCTTTGTAGTTGTGTGTGTGTGTGTGTGTGTGTGTGATCTCTCTTTCCCGAACATTACCGAACCGCGCAAATTCAACTCGTGCATTCGCACTTTCACATTCTTCCCCTTTTGGAATACATACCTTGTACTCTTGTAACTCTATACTCAGGAGTCACTAGCATTAGCAGCTCCCGTTACTGCGGGGCCGCTCCGAGTGCGCCAGTGGCCGCTCTCTCTCCATCCTGTTTCGGGGCCGCCTTTTCGGGCTACGGTCGAACCTCGTCATAGCGAACTCTGATATAGCGAATTATCAGATATAGCGAACTAAATATGAAGTTTGTTTGGTCACGCTTCATATCAGTGACCCCTATTCTTTTTATAACGAAACCGAATCTTCGAGAGCCGCGCGATATCGGCTATAAGTTATAACGAAGAAATATTTGGTTCCCGCGAGGCTCAAAACTGGACAGCTAGCATATTAAAAGCCAAATTAAAAAAATAAAGTGGGACAAAACAACCGTTTTTAGTAGCGCGAACAATCGCGCAAGTATAAAAGGTCCTTATTGCGTGAACTCTGAAAAGCTTCATTCCGCTCAGACTGTGAAAAGCCACCAGGCGAAGGGCCGCATCCTCCTTCGGGTAAATAAGAACGCAGGCCTGTTTTGCCGAGAGAGCCTTATTCTGTAGCGATTTCACGATCTCACGCTTCGGTATGTTTAGTTTGAAAAGCCACAAGGAGGCAGATAAGGATTACCTCGTTTATAGTGGGTTTAAAGCCTAGAACAATACGATGTTATCTACGATTGTTGCGTCAGCCAGAATGCCGATTTATTAGAGCCGATTTTTACCTCCGCGGTTACAACGAATATCGGATATAACGAACTAATTTATTGCCAGATAATACTTCGTTCTAACGAGGTTCGACTGTCAGCGAAAACTCAGAAGAAACGCGAGCCACAACAGCTTTCGCGACAAAATGTGTGTCCGAAGTCAAGGCGGCTGTTCGCTTTCTTTCTACGTCGGCGAGTTTGAAAGTCGCTCTACGGCTTCATGCCACGTGCGGAGGGGTGCAGTAGAACGCGAGGGAGAGTTTTGACGCCAGCGCGGAAGTGAAAAAGAAACGCGGTCGGATACCAGTCGTCCCCGCCGCGGATGCACTGCAATTGCAATGCAACGGGCCTCTGCCGCGCCCCCGATTTCCGGGCGAGACAAGACGATGTGCCAAAGCGACGACCTGCCGCGAGCGGTCGCAGCCGCTCGCACGCCCAGCCACCCCGATCTCGCCGCCGGCCGCGCCCCGAATGCGACCGGTGTAGCGAGAAACGGCTGCCACTCTGACAGGCAAAGCCACGAAGCCACGTCAGGAGCATGTGAGGATGTTTGGAACGGTTGCCTCGTAGGAACGAGTGCACACGTTGAAACAAATTGCGGTTAAGAGTGAGCTTGGGCGAGTTGGTACGTGTTAATAACAGGGAAACTGCGCAAGAACGAGGAGTAGAAAAAAATCGCGCATCTCCGCGAAGTGAATCATGGCGAGTGGGCGAAACACTGGGGATCGTTCATGTCGTAAATCACCCGTGAGAGTACTTACTGCTGCTAAAACGATTTCCAATCCAATCCAATCCAATCCAATCCAATTCAATCCAATCCAATCCAATCCAGTCCATATCTAAATCCAATTCATTCCAATCCAATCCATTGCTCCTGGCGCATGCGCAGCAAGGCTCTCCAGGAGCTCTCTCTCTCTCTCTCTCTCTCTCTCTCTCTCTCTCTCTCTCTCTCTCTCTATCTCTCTTTCTCTCTCTCTCTCTAACCTTTCGTTAACCTTTTATTTTGCTCTGGTTAACCTTTTGTGAACCTTTTGTTCACACATGTTTCGATTTACACGGTGCTGTGCCGTGAGCACGGACGCGGGAGCCCTTAAGGTGCTTTGCCCCTAAAATGTTGTCTGTGTGGATAGTCTCACCCGACAGACTCACTAAGCTGGGGGGAACGTGTGCAAGAAGAAATCATTGTATAAATTATTGAAATCCCGGGCCATCTCCACTAACGTGAAACCTGGGGAGGGGCTGAGCATGCATGGTATAAGTATTTTCTCGGCGCCTTGGCGTTTTTGCCCGCGGAGATGAAACCGTAACGTGAAACCTGGGGAGGAGCGAAGCATGCAGTGTATAAGTGTATTTATTTATTTATTTTCAGAATACTGTTAGCCTTTTCGCCGTTACAGGTGTAGGCCATACTAGGAATGTACAAATACATTCAAATCATACCGCGATAACAGCAACACATCAAACACGGAGATGTTACACGGCATACATTGGAAACACCGACATTGAGGCTAAAGGGAAAAAAAAAAAACAATGTAGTAAAAGTATTCATACAACCAAAGGACAATTCTTGGCGCCTTGGCGCTTTTGCCCACGGATATGAAACTGCTGGGGGGTAGATGTATTCAGTTTGCCGTAAAAGTCTCGTGCCTTTGAAGCACGAAGCGTTCTAGCGCGAGGCGTTGGAAAACGAGTGTCCCGGTGTTTTAATACCGTGACTACATGATACTACGACGACATGAGACGCCGACAGCCCGAGCCCCTCAGGGGTTTCGCCCCTAAAAGAGAGACACATTAGACTAGAAGTCCAGACCAGAATAGAAGACTAGAGAGAGAGAGAGAGAGAGAGAGAGCTCTTTATTAGATGAAAGCAGAGAGGTTTGCCGGCATGTTACCGCCTGCATGCTACTCTGCGGGGATGGGGAGAAGGGAGTAAAGGCCCTAAAAGAAGTAGGGCAGAAGAAAGATGGGAAAAGAAGAGATTAAAAGAAAAGTGAACACGAAGCTTTGCGTGGTGACTTAAAAGTCCACACGATCTGACACGTAAAGTTCTAAATTGTCTCTGCGAGGCCGATTCCGTGTAAATAGTCAAATAAAGCAGCCAACACTTTTCTCTGGGACGATGGAGAGGGCCAGGGTCCAAGGAGACCTTTCAAAGATATAGATGCGTTGTTGAGGCGCTCAATCTTTTCTGCGAGGTGAGTTCTTTCTTGGATGTATGCCGGGCACTCTAGAAGGACGTGCTCTACTGTTTCGGGCAATCCACAATTATCGCAATAGGGGTTTGCAGTTAGACCGAGGCGATGGCGGTAAGAGTTCGTGAGCGCTGCGTTGAGACGCAACCGGTGGTAAAGGGTTTCAAGCTTACGTGGAATCCGCTCTGGTAGCCTCATTCTGAGTCCAGGGTCTATATGGTGCAGGAAAGGGTGCCGAGTTTCAGGACAAGACCAGAGGCGGTTTCGCTCCGCTAAGGCAAGTTCCTTCGCTAGCGCCGCGGCCTCGTGTTTTGTGAAAAAAATCTTTCTTACATTTCGCAGCTGTAGGCCTCTGCGAGCTGTCTCATCCGCTTTCTCGTTGCCGAGAATGCCGCAATGTGCAGGAATCCATTGTAGGGTCACTCGGTGACCGGCGACGTAGGCGAGATGGTGCAGGTACGTGACGTCACGGGATACATGCTCGTGAAGGCTGAAGCAGCTGGCACGCCGTAAGGTTTGCAACGCCGCCTTCGAGTCCGTGAATATAGCCCATTCGGCTGGTGGCTGCCGAAGAATGTAGCGCAGGGCTTGTTTAAGTGCATGGAGCTCGGCAGACGTGGATGAGGTTGTTCGTTCCAGGCGGTAGGACAAGGCTTTGCCGGTCGACGAAATGAAGACGCCAGAAGAACTACCGTGAGGCGTAGTTGAGCCGTCAGTAAAAATGTGGGCCATATGTGAATATCGGGCATTGATGTGGGCAAGCGCGAGTTGTAGGAGGCAAAATTGTGGCAGAGTTTTCTTGGAGTTAAGACCAGGTATGCTAATGTTTATGCAAATGGGTGAGAGAGTCCAGGGAGGGAAATCAGACGGCATGGTTTGTCGTGCTTGAGGGGGTACAGAAATGTTTATAGAGTTTATCGCTTCTGCGAAGCTAGAATTTTCGTTGCGCTGTACATTACGGGCCAAGACATTGCCTTGTGAGTGCAACTGATGCCTCAGGTATATTCGAACTGTTTCCTGCAGCCGGAGAACATCCAAGGGCAAGCAACCAGCCTCCGCAACTGTACCAGTGCACGAAGTGCCCTTAGGCAGACCAAGACAGGCGCGCAGACAATTATTTCTTGCTCCGTCAAGCTGCTTTTTGCTTGAAGTCGATAGCCGCTGTAAAACTGGTAGGCTGTAACGTAGCAAGCCATCGACATAAGCCTTGCAGAGCAGCACCATCGATCGACAGTCACTGCCCCAGCGACTGCCGGCAAGGTACCCAATAACTTGCGACACTGCAGAAACTCGAGTACGTAGTCTGTGGACCTCAGGGGCCCACGAAAGGTTCCTGTCCAGAGTTATCCCGAGGTATCTTTGGGTGCGCACATAATGCAGTCGATGACCCCCAAGGATTAACGGAAATTGAGTCATCCGCTTGCGGGTGAATGCCATGGCTACGCTTTTTTCAGGCGATAGAAGAGGGATACACACACAATGCCTCGCGTGCGTCTCCCTCCGTTTCTAGTCTTTGTCCCCGAACTGTTTCCTTGCTATGAAACAAATTGGTTCGTACAGGTAGAAGAGTCCCATAATTATCCTGAAGCGGTGAATTTGAACATGCATCATATGTAGATTGGGAAATGGAAATGAAAAGCTTTATGGGGAGAGTTTGTTAAGCACTAGTAAGATGAAGACCAGTAATGGCATGGGCGCAATCATAACACATTGCACTCACTTATACGGAGGGGAGCATGGTTACGCTCCACAGCAGTGACAATCGCATGTACTCGTTTTACAGTATTGGCTAACCATCAGCCGCTTGCCTCTCAGAAGGGAAGGGGTTGGCATTTCCGCTCCCCCATGCGCTGCAGCATAAAGCGAATTTCTATTGTTTACCAGCACGGGAGGAAGAAGAAAAAGAAAAAGGGGAAGAAGGAGAAGACCAAGATGAAAGGAAGGAAAAGAAGGAAAAGGAAGGAAAGAAGAATAAGAAAAGGAAGAAAAAGGAGAAGAAAGAAAAAACGAAAAAAAAAAAACAGAGAGCGAAAAAGAAAGAAAGAAAGAAAGAAAGAAAGAAGAAGAAGAAGAAGAAGAAGAAGAAGAAGAAGAAGAAGAAGAAGGAGGAGGAGGAGGCAGGCAGGAAGGAAGGAAATAAGAAAAAGAAAAGGAAGAGAAAGAGGAAAGAAAAAAACAAACGACGAAGAAGGAAAAAAGAAAAAGAAGAAGAAGAAGAAGAAGCTTTTTTGTAGGAGCCGGGCACCTTTGGACAAAGATATGTTCCACTGGCATCAATCCTAATGATTCCGGCGCGCGCATTACATTGAATTTTTGCGAGCTAGGGGGATTACAAAAGTTTCACTGTCACGTCTGTCCTCTCCAGCGGACAGACGTGACAGGATGTACAGCCGCCAAGTATTTTAACAACAACGCGGGAGCGTCGACCGGCTGTGGGTTTAGCGCTTAATTTCGGTAGAAAGCGGCGAAAAGAACGAGAATAGATCGCCCAGTTCTCATGCGCAGAACGAAGCCGCCATGCAACCATCGTCTGCTAGGCTGTTCCCACAATCCCGACACAACCCTTTCCACTTGTAATCAGCCGCCCATCTTCATTGCCGCCCACAAGTCGTACAAGGAACCGCTGTCACCACCACCCGGCAATGAAGATCGTCGGTTGATTAGCAGCGGAAAGGGGTTGTGTCGTGATTGTGGGAACAGCCAAGCAGACGACGGTTGCTCTGGCGGCTTCGTTTTGCGCATGAGAACTGTGCGATCGACCCTCGCGCGCTGAATTACCCGCCGGTCGACGCTCCCACGGTATTATTACAAATTCGGCGGGTGTACACCCTCCCAAATATTTAATAATATCACGGGAGCGACGACCGATTGGCATGCCAGCGCCTTATCAGTGTGGTCAGCGGCCGAATACGCGAGAGTAGGCGCAGGGGCAAAAATCCCTTTCCTGCTCGAGTATCGCCTGCTACGCTGTTTCCTTGAGAGCGATATACGCCCCATCCCAGTATCTGCACGACTTTGTTTACGTGAGAGCAGGGTTATTTGAAGAATATGCATATATCCGAAGCACGTTTGATTTTGCTGTTGTATCCCTTGCCCGGCACGTACGTCAGCAATGTTTACGATGTTTAGCTAGCTTTGTCGGCTAATGAACCGTCCTTCGCAGATGAGAAAAGCAGGGGGTAGTGTTGCTTTAAGGAGAACAGCATAGCAGACGACACTCATACAGCAGACAATTATATGCGTGTGCGCGTACTCTCGCCTATTTCGATTGATTGCACGGTTTAACGCGCGGACGCAACGCAGGCGATGAGGCGCGCTGTAGTGGAGGGCTCCGGATTAATTATGACCAGCCGGGGATCTTTAACGTGCGCCGAAACCGCTTACACGCGGGCGTTTTTGCTTTTCACCTCTACCAGATTGATTGATTGTATGGTTTAACGCGCCGACGCAACACAGGCGATGAGGCGCGCCGTAGTGGAGGGCTCCGGATTAATTTTGACCACCTGGGGATCTTTAACGTGCGCCGAAATCTCGTACACACGGGCGTTTTTGCTTTTCGCCTTACCAGAAATGCGGCCACCACGGCCGCGAATCGAACCCGCGACCTCGTGCTCAGCAGCGCAACGCCTTAGCCACTGAGCCACCGCGGCGGGTCTGTCGCCTATTTCGCTGATGGACACCGTGATAATGCTCTGACATGCTGACCGGTCCCGCTCCCGTAATATTATTAATAATTTGCTAGGGTTTACGGTGTATGCTTCGTTCAAACATTACCTTCACATTATTTTCAATAGTATAATTTCACAAACAAAACATGCTGGCATAAACTGATTATACAAGTAGGGAAGTAATCAAACAAAAACGAGCTAGGAAATTTCGCCTGAGCGACCCGGCGTTACAAAGATCAACCAGACCAGTTCCCTCATTAGAAAAAAAGGAAACGCCCGAAGGTAAGAAGGCTCGAGGCCACGACTGCGACGCGTCGAGTAGCCTATCAGTAGCTTATCAGTAGCTTATTCACCGTACAACCAATAATAAACGGTGAACACGCCTCGACGACGAGCATTAGCATACGTTTCCTCGAAACGTAACAACTTGGCAACGCACCAAACGAGCCCGCGGTCGAGTTGAGAGGGAACAATTATGCGCGATTTTTCATCGCGCGTAGCTTCGGTGATAGTAACGGATTTTCATAATTCTTGCGGTAGGAGATTGCTGGGACGATAGACTTTACCTTAAAATACATTCCGAGTAGTCGACGTTGAGTGTTTCAGGGTCCCCTTAAGGAAGACATAAAACTACAGCCGCTTTCTCTCGGCATTCACGATAAGGTTGGCTTCCCCTGAAGGCGTTTTTTGCACACGGAGAACAAAACCTTTACCACCCATTCCTGAAGATAGTTACGAGAAGCGCGAACGCTTTCTCACATCAGAACTTCGTCAAAAAGTGCGTCCAACCTATCCAGATACGTCCGTCCAATCGATCGTCAAACCTTCAGCGATCCAAATCGTAACGAAGAACGGATCCACGCGACGGTTTTTCTCGCACTAAGTAAACGCATTTACGGAGAATCTAAATGTATACTGATGCATGCTTTATGAGATAAAGGTACACTATTGTACTTCTCAGCAGATTGGACAATCAACAGTTCAAACCAGAGACTATTCTAGGACAACGACCCCTACAATCGACTTCGCGGAAGGCAACAGAAGCCCTTCTCCGTTTCATGAAGGACACACGCTTGCACGAAAGACTATAGTGCCCACGAAGGGACTAAAGTGTGTGCGCGACCCGGCTCCTATCCCCTCTTTTTCGCCTGCCCTCTCTTTTATCCCCTGAACCCCCCTTCCCCAGTGCCGAGTAGCAATCCGGGCTCTAAGCCTGGGGCGGCATTCTCGTAACTGTCCCTTTCGAAAACGTCCCTTTTGAGTCTCTTTCATCGTGACGTACTTCCGGTTAAGCAGTGGGCGTTGGCAGTAGGTTTGTTGCGCTTGCGTTACGTCACTTCCGGTTGTTTACTTTTAGCCAGTCAGGGCTCGCCAAAAGGTACACCTTTTAAAGGGGCGCAAAAGGGACAAAACTCCAGAATACCGCCCCTGGATGACCTCTCAGCCTTTCCTTTCGCTTTTCTCCTCCTCCTTCTTCATGATCAGACGTGTATCATCTTATCTAAGAGCGTTCATGTTTCGTTATCTTCAAGTAACCATTCTGACACAATGGATGCTCGGTTTCGCGTACGCGCCGTTTGTCCCGAGATCTTATCAGATCTTTGCGGTCGAGCAACCGGGCTACGGGGAAACGCATCAGTTTTTTGACAGGACGTCATCGGTACTACTACGGAAGCTTCCGCTTTAAAATGCACGGAAACTTACGTAACCTATGAGGGTCCCGCACTCGGACCTTTTTCCACCTCTAAGTAAAGTAGAATCAATTAAACGCCTGCTTTCTCGACGCGCTCGAGGAGTGTGCCGCTGTTGAATCCAAGTCCCAAACTCCTTTCGTGAGGAAGACGAACATCCTGCTGTGCTCTGTAACTACGCGGTCACCACCGAAATCTTAAACCGTTCCAAACACAAAGGGAGACGTACGGGGACGTCTCTCTTAAAGCGCAGCACTTTAAGCGTGCGCTAATGTGGTTTGGTGGCTTTGTCAGCATCGCAACCAAGCGAACGAAGCCAACACCCAAGACAGAAGGAACACAAAGAAGGAAAGTGTGAGGGGGAGGGCGGTATGCCGAAGCGGCGCCACAGAATCCCAGCACGCGCTGCGTGATGCATACCCAGTCAAAAACACAACAAAAAAAATACGAGAGGATTATCCTGTAACGGAATGGGACATTCTGCTGTTTGTACAAAAGAAATATCTGTCGTGCGACAGACATTCTGTAGTTCTACAACAGAAATCCCTGTCGCACGACAGACCATTTTGTAGTGCCGGTAGCGCCTGTTTTCGTAGTGCCTGTTTTGTAGTGCCTGTTCTACGACAGATAGTCCTGTTGTACAGCAGAAAAATTTGTTGTGCGACAATTTCTGTCGTATTGTTCTACGGGGTAGGTCCTTCAGCGTCGTCCTCGTTGCTCCTTTCTCTTTCAGTTAAGCAACTCTGTCTCTCTCCTCCCCGTTGCGTGGTCTATTTGAACCACGTGACATTTGCGCGGGAGGTTCAACAACAATTTACAACAGCATGCTCGGCGGCGGCGATGCACTGCGACCCACTGCGAGGCAGAGTGGCGCTCGCCGCCGTGCGTTCGCTGATGACCCGATCACTTCCTTAGACGAAGCAGCTATGTGCCGAGAAGACTTCAGTTCGCGCTGCGCACAAATTTCGCATTAGGGAATATAGTAACGGTCAGCCATTTCTCTCTTTTTTTGCCTCGCGCTTTAAAACGGATGGACCTTCAAATGCACGTGCAGCGCGGGACTTTTTTTCGCGCACGCGAAAAATAGAGGGGAGACAGAGAGGCAAAACTTTTTTATTGAACTAAGGTGGGGTGGTTCCTCATTTCAGGTAACCATGTGCCGTCCCTGCTCGACTGGCCCTCTCGACCAGCAGAAGTTGATCTTGAGGGAGGGAGCTGGACACCAGTATCTCCCACTGCTCCGGGGTAGGGGAAGGAAAAGGGGCTGGCAGGTCTGGGTTCTTGACACACTCCCATATTATGTGCCGTAGAGTGCCTGGTTGAGTACAGAATTTACATTGTGTGTCGAATTGTGTAGGAAATAACAGATGCATCCTGACTGGATGTGGAAACGTATTTGTCTGTATTAGTCTGAGTGTGGTTTCTTGGTTCCTTGAGAGCTCTGGATGTGGTGCCGGGAATGTTCTTCTACTGAGCCTGTAGTGTTGGGTAATTTCGTGGAAGGTTCTGAGTGGCGTGGGCTCCGGTGGAGCTTCGTTTAATAGTGTCTCCGAAGCACCCAGTAGAGGTCACCAAAGAGTTTGCGAAGCTAAGCGTTGCTGTCGTACACGACTTGACCAGCGTTTAGTCGGAGGGTCAGCGACAGCGCAAAGTGTACGCCATGGTGGGAAGCGGAGTTCCAGAAGCCTTTCGCTTTACCCCGGCGCTGTGTGTCGAGGCCTGCTCGGAAGGCACGCAGGGGAAAAGAAATAGTTACAGCAGCCGGTTCCAGCCACGCTATTTTCGCGCAGTCTAACTTCTTGATTTCCCTTCCGAGCTGTTCTTCTTGTTCTTACATCCTTCCTCCCATCCGTCCCACTGCTAACGTTTCAGATAGAAGCGACAGAAGTCGCTTAGGACTACCCAGGAGTAGCCGCAGCCTGGCGCGTGCGGCCACCTTTGAGTGCAACGCGAAAAAGATTGGGGCCGCTTCTTTTCTCGGCCCTTTGCGCGTTCCCCTTTCCTTGAACGTGCGGTTTCTTTCCCGTATTTGTCTTGCTTTTACGCCGATTCACCTTCGCTGGTATTCGCGGCTCTTACCTGGCCGGGCGGGCAGCGAGGTGAATTATTATCTGTTCCAACCTCCATTACACCAGCCTCTGGTCCCTTCCCCCTCAATGTTACACGTGCGCGAGTTCTTTTCTTTTTCTTGTTTTTTTCTTCTGGTGTTTAAGCGGCTTTCTCTTTGCGTAGCCGCCTGATGTCGTGAAGGGCGTTGCCCCGAAAGCTGACCGAGAAAAAAATGTCCGAGGAAAAAGGGCGAAGGCAGAGAATTGAAATGGAGATTGAAGTTTTGGTACGAAACGCCGCTTTGTTATGCGTTCTTTCGGTCTTAGTCTTCGACTCTACGCTGTTCGCGCTGGGTGATGCTTCGAACAGCGTTGTGTTTTGTTTCATTTCTTGCTGTCCTTTTGTAATGTTGGCAACAGTCCCGTCGGAGTGACATGCACAGGCGTCTCGCTTTACGCGCGGAGTCCCTGGTGAGCCTCTAATAAATTCTTAAGCTATCAATGAGTTGTGGAAGGCGTGTTATGCTCTTACGACTGTTAGCTGTGATTTTCTGTAAAAGTTGTCGTAAACGCTTCTTTTTAGAGTTCTTCAAAGCGTTTCAGTTGCTGGACTCCGCTTGTAATGCCCCGTTCTTGTACACACCTCTTGATTTATTTATTTATTTATTTATTTATTTATTTATTTATTTATTTATTTATTTATTTATTTATTTATTTATTTATTTATTTATTTATTTATTTATTTATTTCTTTATTTATTTATTGAGTGATTGATTGATTGACAAACAGGCCGGCATAAATACGGACGTATGGACGCATGGATGGATGGATGGATGACGCTGTTTGAACGCTTCGCTCAGACGTCCAGCAACTTCTGGCATCTAGGGCATCGGTCTGGATTCGCGGACTAGGGAACCACACCTACTTTGTGGCCCATTAAAGTTTCGTTCTACTACTACTACTCGGGTTACGTGACATGTCGGCCTTCGTCAGCCGCTTGATCAGCACTTTTAAGAAGGCAAGCCGGCAACCTTGGTTTCTACTTTTGCGCTTCGAAAGCGTAAGCGAAGAATTGTACAACGCAATATTTTGCGGCTACTCTATTTGAGCTTTCATCATTCGTTGAAGCTACAGTTGACGAGATCCACATTCCTCTCTGTTCACTGTACCAGTACGACCCTCTCTCGATCCATATCTGCTTCGCCAGGTAGAGACAGCAGCCAAGACGAGCCGATGTCTTCGACATTCGACGCCCTTAGCGAGTATAACGTGTTACTGGGCGCTCCTAAGTGCTCGCCAGAAAATAGAGAGACGTCGCGATTGGTTCGACCAGGCGCAATGTAAAAAGCCAACAAGGCGAAGCACAGTTCCTCTTACAGCGGCTTCGGTGAACTTGTCAGGCGTACTGAGAAATTCGCTTCTTCAATTCCCAATGGAAAAACTAAGAGCGAAAGAAATAAATTCCACAATAAGCAAAACGTTGTTGTCCCTGCCGACGGGTCCCTTTCATCAGGCTCGAAGACGAGACGGATTAGCCAGCCCTAATCCGGCTTGTACAGCGAGCAGAAGAAGCTTCTTGCTCGGTACCATGTGCCGTTAAAGCGGGCGAAGCCAAGTTGTTGCTATTTTTGAGAACATGCAGGGACTTCCTCGAAGAAAAAAAAGTCTCAAAAGCGCTAATTGCTGGCTTTTAAGCAGCGCCCACGGTTGCAAGAGAAAAGAAAATGATGCGACAGATAGCAGGCGTTCTCCAGGGGATTGGCATCGACACGTGGCAAGGAAATCCAAAATCCCATCCGTCCGAAAGCCGCGTCCGATCAAGCTCTCTTCCGCGCACTTTTCTCCCCACTGTTCGGAGCCGGTTCTTAGCAAGCGCGAGATAAAGCGACTTGTTTGCTCGTCTAAGCCGATTAAAGATCAATGATTGGCCCGTGTGATATGGTTCCGAAGCGCATAATTAGAAAGTGCAGAAAACCCTCATAACGACGTTACGCTTTATTCGAAGTGTTAGGGGTTGTCATTGTAGCGCATACAAACAAAACCTCGTTACCGTTTTTAACGAATTACCGGTTATAACGAAGTTTACTCTTCCGAAAGCCTCGTTTTAGCGCGGGGTTTTAGTTTTTTTAGAGAGTTATAGCTTGTATTCACTAGCGAGGCACGCATGCAGGCAACCATGCGAATGCGCCGTCACTGGTTACGTCGGGCTCCGCGGGGTGGCGGTACTTGTCCGTGATATGGGTTGGCCGTTCCAAGCTTTACCCCACCGAACGCAATGTAATGCCTCGACTCCAATGTGAGTGCGATTAATAACATCTCTGTTGACAGCACCGTTGAGAATCGGGTTGAAACGGAGCAGACTACGCACACCGGTGTTTTTTTTTTTTTTTTTCAGCATGCGGGCGCAGTGGCACACGCCGTGCCATGTCCGTGGCGCTTCGGCCATGTCCGTGGCGGTTTCCAGTGTTGCCAAGCGAACAAATTGACAGGTAAACTTTTCAATGAATGCCACCTAAAGCAGAGGGGAGAGCAGGTTCCCGTACGGTGCCTGGTCGCGTATTTCCAAACGCTTCGCATGTCTGTTCGCGCGCAGAACGGTAATTAAATGTCGTCATTGGCTGCGCCCCAAACCTAAAGCGACCTAAAACATACCAAATCACCATTATTAACACAAACAACACGTAAATTTGAGTTTAGAAAAAAAGTTAAGCAATGATAAACAAACTAAGAGATAGACCTGCTGGGGCTCGAACCCAAGTCGTCGGCGCCTGTACTCAGTGCTTAACATAGAGGCCACAGAGCCCGAACGGTGGGCTCCTTTTAGCAGGCGTTCAAAAGAATAGCGCGCGCTGTGACGTCACGCATGTCACGTGGGTGCTCTGTGCAGCGAAGCGTTTGGAAACACGCCGCCCCGTTACACCGTAAGTGCAACCGCGCATGCACCCAACCGGTCTCTCCCTCTTTGCGCAAGCGCAGTGGCACCGGGCGGCTACCGGGTACCGTACCGGGACCGGTTTTCCGCTCTTCTACAACTCTCTAATGTTACCTCGTTCAAATCGATCCCGCGAGAGACTGAGCCTATCCGCGTAATGAAGGAAAAGCAAATGCGTATACATCGCCTTCAGAGAAAAAAGAAACAGCTATTTCACTTTGCGAAGGTGGATGATCAGGGAAGCTTGCTGGAACACGACATAGAAGTGACACAGAATTTAGGTGAAAGGTATGAGCCCATTTTGTTTCTGTTGATCGTTGACCACTCTCACCCTAAGAATAATGCATACATACACGTCGCACACAGCTTTGGTCAAACTTAGAGCTCAATTTACCAAGGACTATAGAAAGAAGACAAACAGACCCGCCGCGGTGGCTCAGTGGCTAAGGCGTTGCGCTGCTGAGCACAAGGTCGCGGGTTCGATTCCCGGCCGCGGCGGCCGCTTTTCTGATGGAGGCGAAAAGCAAAAACGCCCGTGTGTACGAGATTTCCGCGCACGATAAAGATCCCCAGGTGGTCAAAATTAATCCGGAGCCCTCCACTACGGCGCGCCTCATCGCCTGCGTTGCGTCGGCGCGTTAAACCCCACAATCAATCAATCAAAGAAGACAAACACAAGAAGCAAACAAGAAGCGTGCCCACAGCTTTATTTTGACTCTGCTCACCTTGAAAGTGGTGTCTATTGATAATGTATCTACACAAAATGGTTATCCAAGTAATGAGACGTATAATATTGAGGTCTAATTCATGTTTCTTTCTTGAAAAACACGCCTGTTAATAACTTCCCGTGGTTGGAATCAAACCTGGGGCGGTATTCCCGCGTTTTGTCCCTTTTTCGTCCCTTTCAAAAGTGCCCCTTTTGAGCGAGCCCTGATTGGCTAAAAGCGAACACCCCGATGTGACGCCATGCAAGCACGGCGGAGCTATGAGCCGTGGCTACTCGGAGCAGACGATTTGGAGCAGACGATTTTTTCGTCGCCTCGTTGTTGGTTCGCTCGCGCAACAATAAACACATAAAAGATACTCTGATACGGTTTCAGTTCTTTAAATTGCGTTTGAAAGAACAGTTACGCTATTTCAATCAAAGGCCCACTCCTTAACCGAAAGTACGTCACGGTGAAAGGGACGTTTTCAAAATGGACAGTTACGAGAATACCGCTCCGGGTCCCTCGCGATATGAAACCGGCGTCTATCCGACTGAGCTATCATTATTCTGCTGCTCTTTCTGCTCTTTCTCCAGCCTTGCTCTTTCTGCTATTTCTCCAGCCTTGCATCACTAGTGCAAGGTGCGCTACATTTTTCGTGGCGGTACGGTCGATATCAGTAAGGCATACAAACTCTTCGCTTTAATAAACTGCGCAAAACAACATAGACGGAGCGGTATCGACACCTTGCTCCCGTCTTCAGTCATTTAGCCTTCAGCACGGCGTGCTGGTATTTCCTCATTTCGTTTTCGTATTTTCCCGCGCAGTTTACATTAGACCGCAGGAAAGAAATAAACTGGGAAAAATAAGATAGACGGAGCGATAGCGACACCTTCCTCCCCCAACCCGCCTTTGAGCAACACGCGCGGCCCGCAATCGCCGTCTACCAGGAGGGTAGCCGCGGCCGAACTGGAGCACGCGTCGCATACCAGACTGCGTGGCGTGGACGCTGCGACGTCTATCGCACGATCGCTCGCCGATGTCTACGCCTTGTTCCTCTCTGCTCCGTCCCCGTTAGTTCCGTGCAGTACGCAAGTGTCCGGCGACGTCGTCGACGGCTCGGTGGTGCGAGGAAGCCAAGACGCGGACGACGAATCGATCGGCAAATAGACAGGCGGATGAAAGGCCGGAGAAGTGGCCGACTTATGGATAAGCAGACGGCGAGGATAGGCTTATGGACGGATGCGATGTTAGCGCAGCGGTGGATTGGTTTGGATGCGGGCCAGGAAGGAGCGCACGTACCAGAGTGACGGCTGACGAATGACGGGATGAGATTGTAGGCGTACGGACGAACAAACGTTCCGGTAAAACGAGCGGTTTGACCGGGCTTACTGTCTCATAGATGGTATTCACTGAAAAGTTGAGCTCTCAATTTATTCGCTTGAGAACACTGGAAACAGCCACGGACATGGCCGAAGCACCCCATGGACATCAGAGTTACTGGATATAGACAGTTGCGAAACTCCCCATAGGCCTCATGTATCGAAAGCCGGTCTTCGGTTGCCCCCCTGCGCCGGGGCAAGCACGGGGCAAGTTGACTAGCCTGTCGTCTGTCGGCAGGACGTTGAAGCAGTACTCAAGTGCTTGCGGCTGCTGCCGTAAGTCATAAAAAGAATAGCCGCAAAAACACAAGTAAATTTTACGTAATTATTGTGTTTTAATTTAAAAAGCAATCTTTATTTTACAGAATAATTTTGAATAATAATAGTTTAGCGAAGTTCTGTTTTTATCTCCTAGGTGCCGCGCGCGTCGACTTGCCCCTCAGCTTCCACGGAGTGGGGGGGCTAGCGCCGCCCGGATTCTGAAGCGGAGTTTCGCAACTGTCTTTATTGAGTAACTCTGATGGACATGGCACCGCTTGTGCCACTACGCCCGCACGCCGCAGAAAAAAAAAAAAACGCCGTCGTGCATCGTCTGCTCCGTATCAACCAGATTCTCAACGGTGGTGTCCACAGAGAGGTAATAAATCGCACTCACATTGGAGTCGAGGCATTACTTTGCGTTCGGTGGGGTAGAGTTTGGGACGTCCCACACACATCATGTGCTTAGCACGGACAAGTGCCGCCATCCCGCGGAGCCCCCAGCAACCAGTGACGGCGCACTCGCACGGTTGCTGGCATGCGTGCCTCGCCAGTGAAGGGACGCGTGTTATGTGTTGCATTGCACTTTATTAGCTCCCAGGCAAAGAGGTTTGCGAGTACGGTGAATCCTCGTTATAACGAGATCGCTTTATTCAAAACCTTGCTTTAATCGAAGCGTTTTCTGGTGCCTCCGCCGTGAATTCAAAGCAGATCGTCCCCGCTTTCAACGAATAATCGACTATAACGAAACGGGTTTCCTGTCCCGCGGAATTCCTTATAACGATGGTTGTAGCCACGGTGGCGCAAGTCGTAGCTCTGATACCACGCGCGAAATGCGCATGTTCTTCTAAACTTTGGTTGTGTGCGCGAAGAACTATGTGTTTAGTCTGCTGCTTTCGCGACCGCTATTGGTAGACATTTTTGCGAAAAGGCAGTTCAGTCGGGTAATACGAGAGGAAATACGGGAAACACTCCACGAGCCGGGACCACACCATCGAATCATTGCACTTGTTGCAACGCATCGGACCTACACTGAAAAATGCACTACTGAGATGGTGTCACAGCCTTGAGACGCTGTGTTTCGGGCTTCACTTGAAGTCATCTCTGAGTTCTCAATTTGGTAAACGTAAATTTTGCCCCAGCAAACCACAAAATTAAACTCAGCTCCCTCCAGTGTGAAATTTGCTGCAACATCGGAGCTATGGTTGTTTTGTGTATGCTGTAACGTTAACGGGCGCTCGCCCGAGAACGCGAGCGACGTCACCGGGCAAATTTTAGGGTTCGCGCAAACAAATCGACTCATAAACGTCAGCGGCGCAGGGCTTCCTCCCCTTTCTTTCCCCTAGCGGGAAAGAGAGACCCCCCCCCACCCCCTTCGAGACCACTTCGCCCTCTATCGGTGGGTCTGGGAACCGCCGGCGAGGCGGTTTGAAGACCCACCGAAAGAGGCCGCCCACGTGTTTGGAAACCTGCTCCTACCCCCTTGCGTGACGCACGACATTCAGCAGACGGACTAAAAGACTCCACCTATAGCAGCTGCGCTGTTAAATGTAGCCGCAAGCAATACGTATGTTGTTTTCTGACATGAGGACTCTCCCATCGAAAACGGAGGCCAGAGTCTTGACGTCGAATAGCTGTCTTGAACGCGCCGACTTTACGTTTTTAGTGAGCGAAATAGACAAAAATATTCCCTCAACGCATTATGATTATCCCTAAATAAGCACTGACTTTGAAACGTTCAGGACTGGGCTTAAAACAACGTAGTGAGTGCCTCCTTATTAGACATAAACCTATACTCCTGTTGGCTAAGCATTCAACCACTAATGCGCACACTTCTGTTATTGCGACACAATTTCGCTGAATCAACCGCATATATTGGGGCACTTAAAATTGGCAATTAAAATTTCAAATTGGCCGTTCCTATCAAGCAAGACCAATTGCTTTAAAAAAATTAAGTACCTTCACCATGAAAAGTATAGTGACGCAGCGGCAGCTTGAGGAACGCCTTGGATTCATGCCAACTTGTTTGAGCCGCAGAAGGCTGGCGATTTAACTTCAATTCGGATGGTGTTAATACCAGTGCAGATTTGGAAGGGACTCGATAAATTAACCCCGTAGCCGCTGCTGCGCGGCATGAAGGGGACACTGACAGCATTTTCGTGCGATATGCCCGAGCTAATAAACTTATCTTATCATTTACCTGCGCCGCGCTTTCGTGAGTTATTTTTTCGTCCGGTTTTATTTGAATAACTCCTTCGACGGCTTTTATTCAGATCACAAGTGCAGCTTACCACAAGTGCAGCTTATCATAAGTGCACTCTTTATCACGACTGTAGCTTCGATAGCAGCGCGCACATTTGTCTCCCAGTTCCGCGGCTCGACAATCTTATCGCCATCGACTTTCCCGTCTGTCCCGATAGTAATCGGTATAAATAGCCGAACGACAGGGCTCAAGGAATTAAAGGGTTCTATTATAACGACGATGCACGGCGTAGATACTGCATGCAGCGTTGTTTCGTGTTCTGGGGAATTTTAGGCTGCAATTCTGGGTGAAAGGGAAAAGGGAATATTTGGTAGATGCAGGGAACTTCAAGGGTCTCGGAGTAACAGTGAAAAATATGTCTGTAAATCATGACATCATGCATTTACAGCACGGCAGGGTCAGAGAGTGCTACGAACAAATATCATGAATAAATAGCCCGAATTACCCAACAATAAAGTGATCTCTTTTTACACGGCAACTTTCACTTTTAACTTAAAGAATTGGCACGCAAGGTCACCATGCTGTGTAGTACAAAACGTAAAATACATGCTATCAGGTCACTGCCTTATAATAATTCGTTTAATTGTTCTGAGCGCCAGAGGTTATGGAATTTTGTTCACGCTAAAACTCTAAACATCATTTCGGTCCCCAAGCCTACGTAAAGTAGACATAGGGGGCGCTGACTAACGCCCAAAAGAAACAGAAACAATGCGGCACATTGTGTCTGAATGCGAGGGTATCCATCCAAATCTACATGAGAGAAATATTCGGCTTCCAGAAGCGCTAGGATATAAAGGTAGCACAGAGGGAGTTAACTTCAAGGCGAGAAGATTAGAATGTTGGTGGACGAAAAACAGAGAAGGTAATATTGCCTAGGACAGCTACCATTTGTAACAGAAAAAAGAAGTACCGTATTCTGTGCCTAATACGTTTTTGTCCCTGCCCTAAGAGCAGCGCTAGTATTAAACGAAGAGTGTAAAACATAGGCATATTAGGTTTTTTTCGGTAAGATGACGCGTCAACACCTCTCTACAAAGGGGATACATTATATTTGCATCACGTGACTGAGTGCGAGAGAGTGATGTCGTCAATACACTTGCGGGTACCGTATAAGCCATTTCGAGAATTCAATATGTTTGGAACAAACACATTTTGTTCTCCCATGCAACGACGGTTTCATTTGTATAATGGTGTGAGGTCAAACGATGTTGATTGTTAACAATATCATGTCGGCCTTTAAAAATAGCTCTTGCGAAGTTATAGCGTCTCATGTATTGGTATTCATGTTTCTTCTCTTTTGAAGGGTATTTCCTTTCATTTTCTTTCTTTTTGATTTTGTGCACCACCGTCTAAGGCACGCGCTGTTGGTGGGCACGTAAAAATGAAGATGAATGAATGAATGAATGAATCATCAATCATCAATCATCATCAACCCAAGAGGAATCCCCGCAGAACGTCGATCAGCTGCGAAAAGAGCACATAAGAAAACTTACAGCGATTTGCTGAAAAAATCGCAATGAAAAGCTCTAAAACTACGAAGTTTTTAAATCTACAAATAGGAATTTTTGACCGAAGTACAGAACATTCCAGGCTGAGTAGTGCGGGACTCAATGGAGATCACTTAAGCGCAAGGCAGGATCACGGTTGAGCTCGTGT